>NW_027411866.1:14723182-15243854 GCF_047663935.1 Musca autumnalis | reverse complement strand
GTATACAAATATTGAAGCAACAAAATATGGACTTTAGCTGAAATAAATACACAACAAGTATTAAAAAAATATTCTCGCGTTTTTATATAAACAAATTATACAATTTTTTCGGATGCGCGTTCGATATAGAAATTTTTCTATATATATTTAAAAAAATCTCAAATTTTTTCTATACAAAAACACTTAGCAAGAAAATTGTCTACAAACTTTTCAATAGTTCACATTCTTTTCTGTATAGAAAAATTGTCTCGAATTTTGTCTATGTTGAAAAACATTTTCTAGGATTGTTTTAAATATTGAAAAAAATTGTTTCGATTTTTTCTATATAGAACATTTTTTCTCGAATTTGTAGAATATAGAAAAAAATTGATTGATAAAAGACAAAATTGTTTCGAATTTTTTTTTTTATATAAAAAATAGCCTCCGTTTTTTTAATTTTTGGCCAGGTATTTTGCTTTACCCCAGCTTATATGGGCTGACTCAAGTTCTTTTTTGGTACAGCGAATCCAGGTGTTTCTTGGACGTCCTCTTTCTCGTTGTCCTTGCGGATTCCAGTCTAGCACGGTTCTGGCAATGTCACTGTGTGGCCTGCGTAAGATATGACCTAAGCAGACCCATTTTCTCCTGAGGATTTCTACTTCAACAGAGCTACAATTAGTTCGGAGCAGTAGTTCTGAATTTGATATTTTGTTCGGCCAGAAGATTCTCAGAATTTGCCGTAGGCATCGGTTGATAAACACTGTACAGCCGTACAGTAGAATAGATTTTACGCTGCTGTTAAATATCCTGGTTTCTGTTGAGGTTGATATGGCGTTACATCTCCAGACTTTGTTGAGCGAACGGAAAGCATTTCTTGCCTTGTTTATCCGATCGCTGATGTCTGCTTCTGATCCGCCGTCTTTAGTAATTTTGCTTCCCAAGTAACAAAAGTGCTCTACGTCTTTAATGGTATGCCCGTTTATTGTGAGTGGGGTTTGACATGTTGAGCCTATTCACATAAGCTTGGTCTTTTTAGTGTTTATTTTTAGACAGACTTTGGAGGCATTACGCGTTAGCGATTCCAATTTAGCACTGATGTGGTCGAAGTTGTGAGCGAAAACGGAGATGTCATCTGCGTAGTCTATGTCGCCAAGAAAATCGTTTATATTCCGCCTGTTCCTGCCGTAAAATCGAATCAAGCACAGGAGATATACGCTGAAGCAGAAGTAGAGCCATTACTTTGCTGATTGCATTTCATAATGTAATTCCTCGCCAATTTTTGCACTCGGTGAGATCACCATTTTTGGGATAGTTACTATAGTACCATTCTTCCACTCTTTGGGAAAGACATTTGTCTCCCACACGTCTCTAATAATTGGGGTAATAGCTTACGCGATGGGTTCTTCCCCATACCGAAGTAGCTCCGAGGGTATGTTGTCCGGACCAGCTGCCTTGCCATTTTTAAGTGACTCTCCGTACGTAGGAGGATCTGTATTTACGTCTCTTCTTGGGTTGCGGCGCAGAATTAAAGTGCTGAAGAATTGTCTCCAGCGGGCTATTTGCTTCTCGGGACTGCTTAGTTCACGTCCATTTTCGTCCTTGGTTGCTGCTATAGGTCTAATATTGTTACCACTCATTTGCTTAATGGTTTCGTATACACCACGAATATTACCAATATTGGAAGCCTGTTCTGCTTGTTCAGCTATCTTGTTGAAATATAGACGTTTGTTTCTACGGGCCAAACACTAAACAATATTTGCAGCAACGCGATAGTTCGATTTGGCTAGTACTTTGGCTTCATTTGTTTTGGTTCTTAGGAGAATGTTTTGTAATCGCATGCGATGTTTTATTGCATCGTTGTTGCTATATCGTCCCATGTATTTATCATGTTGTTTTCCCGGAGTTTTTCTGTTAGGCCTACCTTATATCTGTGGGCCGTTTCTGCGGATTGCCGTCACAGGAGGTTTAATTTATTGGGCTTTTGATGTTGGCGATTTATAACGGCCGGTCTTAAACGTAGAGTAGCAACTAGCAGAATGTCGTCATTGTCGATATCCGCTCCGCGTCTCGTTTTTACATCCATCAGTGAGCCCAGAAAGAGTTTACTAATGAGGATGTGGTCGATTTGATTTCGCGTTTGGCCATCTGGAGATTCCCATGTGTATTTATGGATGTTTTTATGGGCGAACTTGGAGCCGCCAATAAATAGACGATTTCTGGCACAGAAATCGACAAGTCTATCGCCGTTATCGTTTCTTACGTTCCCAAGGCCTTGCGTGCCCATAACTGTGCTTAAATTGCTGTTATTACAACCCACTTTGGCATTAAAATCAACGATAATAAGCTTGATGTCTCCCTTTGGCAGAGAGCTTATAGCCGAGTCAAGCTGAGAGTAGAATAAATCTTTTGAATCATCATCATCGGGTTCCGTTGGGGCGTAGCATTGTTCGATAGATATGTTGCGGAATTTTGAGTTGATCCTTGCCATGATGATTCGCTCGGATATGGCTTTATATCCTAGGAGGGCTTTGTTGGCTTTTGGTGATAAGAGTATACCAACTCCATTTACTCTGTTGGAGGTATTCCCGGAGAAAATAAAGTTATATCCGTTTTTGAGTGGCATTGTTCCAGATTTCAGCCAACGAACTTCGCTTAGTCCAAGGACGTCTATACAATAATTAGATATTTCGTTCTGGACTTGTTTGAGTCTCGATGTTTCAGAGAGTGTTCGTACATTCCATTTCCAATCATAAACCGGGTTTTAAATCCATAGGTCGTCATCAAAGGGTCAGTTCTTGTATTGCTTGTTGATGTTTCTGTAATCTGTTAGTTTAAAGATGGGTGACTGATTGGGCCATCGCATCCGCACCTAGTGCTGGGGCTGCCAGCTACCCTCTAGGTAAGGGTTTGTTGATAGTAGATCTTCTGAAGACCTATAGGCGCCATCGTTGGCCATACCATTGGCTCCTCGGCTGCCATCCCTATTGCTTGATTCCATCACAATCGAGCAAGCAGTCTAAAAAGAACTCCAATGTAATGTACTGCAGGTATTTCTTCCATGCTGCATTTAGGGTTATACCGCCCATGATATGTCGCCAGAGCCTCGTTTGCATTAACAGAGGACACCAAGTCTCAGGTGGACAGTGGGTGAGGTTGACTTTTGAAGAGGATTGGCTATGTGAACAAACGTTTTATTTGTATTCGCATCTCTCTCTCTCCCATATATCTCGAATTTTTTCTTTATAGAAACAAATTGTCTCGAATTTTGTCTATATAGAAAATGGTATCGAATTTTTTCTATATAGAAAAGATGGTCTCCTATAGAAAAATTGTGTCGAATTTTTTCCATATAGAAAAAAAGGTCTTGAATTTTTTTCACATAGAAAAAGTGGTCTCATTTTTTTTCACAAAAAAAGGTCTTCAATTTTTTCCATGGTAGAACAAATACAAGGTAAAGTTAATACTACAACAAATACAACTCGAACAACAACCACAAAGGAATTTGTTTTTGTTTGTAAACCTTAGTGTCAACGTAAATGTAAACAAAACAAGGAAATGTCTATAAATTATTGGAATTTAAAAAACTAATAATTTTTCACATTTGATTGAATATTTTGGAAAACATGAATGAAAACTCGTTAGATTTTCAATTTGAATGTTTCCATATCATTCCACTAAATGCATAATTTCTCGCAGAAAGTAGAATACTTGCAAAAATGTTTCGGGTCACTGGTAATTCATTGAAAAAAGAGAAGATGTTTCAATCATTTGCTTTTGAAAACAAAAAAGCACATGTTTATTAGGGCTTTATTCTTTTCAAGTTTAAGAAAATACCACACATATTAACAAATATTGTACCGCCTCTATAAGCGGTGTTTTAGTGTGCGGCATGTCGTTCGGACCTGGAGGAGGTTACATGTCAATGATATGAAGCCGTCTTTATGGGAAATAGTTTTTTTTTCTGATGAATAAATTTGTTCTTCAAAAATATATATCCCTAATATACATCGAACATAGAAATAAATACATAAAATGTCGAATGGAATTTGACACTAACACTACAACCCAGTTCAGTCAGCTGGGTATTGCTGCTACCTTTTCTTGTTCTACCATGAATTTTTTCCATATAGAAAAAATGGTCTCGAGTTTTTTTCCCTATAGAATAAATGGCCTTGATTTTTTCCATATAGAAAAAATTTTCTCGAATTTTTTCTATATAGAAAAACTGGTCTCGAATTTTTTCTATTTAGAGAAAATGGTCTCGAATTTTATCTATGTAGAAAAAATTGACTCGATTTTTTTCCATATAGAAAACATGGATTTTTTTCCATATAGAAAACATGGTCTGGAATTTTTTCCATATAGAAAAAATGGTCTCGAATTTTTTCCAATGGTCTCGAATTTTTTCCATATAGAAAAAATGGACCCAATTTTTTCGGTATTGTCTCGATTTTTTCTATACAGTGTTGATTTTGCTTACATAGAACAAAATCGTCTAGAATTTTTGTCTAGAATGTTGTTTATATTGAACAAATTTTATTCGTTTTTTCCTATTCAAAAAATTGTGAAAATTTTTTTCTATTTAAAAAATAGTGTTTATTTTGCTATACAGAAATCAATTTTTATAATTTTTTTATAAAGAAGTAAATCGTAAAGTTGTTTTTTTTTTTTTTTTTTTTTTTTTTTGTTTCAATAATAGAAAAATTGTCTCAATTTGTTTTATATTGAAAAAAGTGTTTTCGATTTTCTCTATATAGAAAAATTGTTTTAAATTATTTCTACTTACAAAAATTTGTCTCAAATTTTTTTCCATATAGAAAAAAAATTGTCTCGATTTTTTCTGTGCAGAAACCGATTGGTTACATTTTTTCTATATAAAAAAAAATTGTCTTGATTTTTTACCATTTAGAAAATATTTTGTACCGAATTTTCAATTTCCTCAGAGGAAAAATTTTGGGATTTTTTGTTTTTTTTTTTTTTTTTGAAAAAAGAAAAATCGAAAAAAATGTCTGTTTGGTGTTTTGCACCTCCAAAGTTAGATAAAGCTCCAACATGGGCTACCCGTGTTATTCTTCAAAAATACATCTTGTGTTTAAATTTTAAGAATTTTTTCTCAGTGTTAGGATTGCCCCTGTGCCCGCAAAACTGTCAGTCCGTTATTTGTGAATGGCCAATTTGTGAACTTGATCCATCACATAATGGGTAAATTTGCTTTGTTTTGGTTTCTCATTTCGCTCTCCTATGATAAGACATGCAAAATCCCGTTTATTGTCATATTATCTGATTGAGTTGTTGTTGTTATTGCTATGGTTACTCATGATTGCAAAGGGTATATAGAGAATGTAAGAGATTAGAGAGGAGTAGATAATGTTTTATCAATGAATGAATTGCTTTGGGACTCTTTGAAGAGGAGACAATGAGGTGTTAAAGTGAACAAATTGTTGTTATAAAAAAATCAAAATAAAGATTTATTAACAATTAGTGATGTTATAATCGATTTGTGTTAATTTATTTCTTCTATGTCGAAATGTACAACAAATTAGCGCAACAAATGAAAGGAATTTCAGACGGTGGAATTTTTGCAAGTTCGGGGAATGTGAAACAAAACAGAAACACATCCCAGTGGGAAAATGGAGAATATATTACATTGATAATAAATAATTTATAGCATTATATGATTTACATTATAGAATTTGTCAAAAATAATCGAGAATAGAATGCAATTTGAGCAAAAATTAATTATAACACCGTTGTTATAGGATGCATTATATTATTTATCCCAATTGAAGCGAAATGGTAATTTCATTTGACGAAATTTACAGATTGATTACCGTCTATATTCCAGAATCTGTATATGATGGAATGTGTAGTTTTATACTTTGTTTTTTTCTTGATTTGATTTTTGGAGGCGTTTAATACTAAATAAAAAGAAAGGTTGTGCAAGTACATACATCAAATGAAACCAAGTAAAATTGTTTAACATTTGCAAATTAAATACTTTTATAACATAAATATTAATATAAATTATTTTTTTACAGAAGTGTCAAAGTGCGAAGGATATGACGAGAAAGAATACATAAAGGAGATTAGAAAGACATTCCATCTGACTAAATTAAGACAGTTTAATAGTTGGTTTACTTTTAAGAAATCCGCTCGATTTCAATTGTCAATTCCATTGCTCAAACGTCAAGTGAAAGCCAATAGATTTCGGATAAGTTTTCATTTGACGTATACGCAAAGGAATTATCAGTTAAAATCCACTCGATTTTGTTTTTGTATTCTAAGAATAGGTGCATGTATTTACTAACCTTTGTTTATTACTAATAAAAAAATAATAAAATAATAAAAAATTTAATTAAAATATATATTTTTTAAATAAAAAATATATAAATTTAATCTATTATGGGGGAATAAATTAAATAAATAATCAATTATATAATGTATTCTTGAAATAGTGTCCAAACATGTATTATATTGAATGCATTATATTATGAATCACTTAGGCAAACAAAAGGAATGCATTATTTTCCTAGGACATGCACCGTGTTAACAATAATGTGTTCTGGAATCAATAAATCATAGTGTTTATGCATTACCTCCTCGTTTACCATTGCTTCCATTTTCCCACTGGGATGTTTCTTTAGCCATTTGGTGAATGTGTCAAAAATATGTACGTTAATTTGTTTACATAAAATTTTTATTATGGAAACGAATTCCTTATTTTTTACATAAAAATTAAGTAATAACAATTAATATAATTATTATTTTAATTATTATTACCTTAAATAGTTTCTATTAGAAACAAGGAAGCTAGCTGTCCATCTCTGTTCACACTTCCACATTTTGTTTTAATTTCCTTCTTTCTTAGTTTTTTGTTTAATAAGAGAAAGTGTTAAACATCACACTTTTCATGTCTAATAACTATTTGTTGTAAACCGAAAATTATCCACAAAAAATTATTAAATAATTATTATTTTCATTACAAGGCAACTAAATGACGAAATTTACTAGCGAACTTCTTTTGCCAGTTAATATTATATTTACTTTTTTATTGCCATTTATAAAATATTACCACATTTTTTCGCACAATCAAGAAATACAATTATGTATAGCAGCAATAAAAATAAAAAAAAAAACAATTATCTTATTATTACCCAAATAAAGGGGTATGATGGACGTGAGCATTAGGTTATAAAAGGTCAGTAAAATAAATCTTAATATCTCTGCTTTATCAAAGAAAGTTTTTGGGCAGGAATCTGTGGCAAGTGAAATTATATTATTTCTTATAGAAATATTTAATTTTTACAGAAACAATTACAATTACAGAATGGTCACAGAGCACTGTGCACCTAATATACCGAAATGCCATAGATGAGATGAAATATTCGAGCTTGGAAGTTGCTTAAAAAGTCTTAAACTTACCTAAAATCTTTTAAATTAAGTAATGCAATTTAGAATATGATAATCGCCACTACAAAAATAATCCTAAAATATTTTAAATTTTATTTCACATTTATTTTCTCAATTCAAATTGAATTGTTTTCTTTAAGAATTATGTGTGTGTGTAGGTTTGAAATGAAAGACAAATCTTTTGATCAGGGAAATAACAAATATATAATCTCATTTTCTAATATTACAAATTAAAAATTAAATTGTTTCTTTATGCCAACCCACCACAACACCCGCATTGTTCACACACACAAACTTTTTCAGTTTCTTCTGCTGCGCGGTCATACCTCTAAACGAGACTCATCCCAACAACAAAATTTAATTTTTTTTTAATTACCCTAAGCAAAAAATGTGCCATTTACTCCCGGTATTAAGTATTATTAAATAAATGTGGCTAAATTGTATGGCAAAATGTTACCAAAAACTATATTTTATTTTTGGTAACATGAAATTCTTTAATTATCATTTCAAATAGTTGGCCGTAAGTGTGGCACTTTGGAAATGAGTTCGTTAACAAAACAAAAAAATAATAACAGACGATACTCGTGTCTCATGCGTGGGAAAATGTGACAAAATCCGAATATTTTGTTTTTGTACATTTCATCACAACATAACGCTCAGCATGTGGTCGTAAACAAAAATATCCCACAAATATAGAGGTCAAATGGTTAAAATGGTTAGTTTTGAGAAAATAAATTGGATGTTAGAAATTAAATATTTTTAAACAAAATCCCACAGGCAGAGACCTCCTATAAGAAGGGCTACTAGTCTTCTATCAGAAGACCTCATGGTGTTCTATTAGAAGAATTTGTGGTCTTTTATGTGAGACCACAAATGTTTTTCTATAGAAAAACATTTGTGCAGCACGAATTTTTTCTATAGAAAAACATGCACAAATGATGTTGCTGGTTATGATGAGGAGGGTACAATGACTGTTGACTTCCCTGCCAGCATTTGGAAGTGAGTTTCTCACTTCCTCTATCAGAAGTAATCGCATTCTGAACTTCTATTCTAGAAAATAGCGATCAATTATCATTTTACAATAACAATTGCATTGCTGTCCCTTTTTAAACTTCTTGAATAACTACCTAGTGTCAGAAAAGGAGATCGAAATTCTATTATTGCTTTTTTACACTAACAATGCTACTACCCAGCAAAATTTGAAGGAAGGGGTTCCATGCGATGACGTGATTTCATGGCATCTTTTGCATTGGTTCAAATGAAGTCGTGAAAGATCCGATCTTTTCATCAGCATTTGAAACCATGCAAAGGAAGTCGTGATAGATCCGATCTTTTCATCAGTATTTGAACCCATTCCAACGATCCAATAGATATGCATTTTGTGTTTTTATTTATACAAATTTTCTACACATATAATTAATAATTTAAAATAGGCTTAATGTTGCGGGGACTCGAAACCACAACCAACGTTGTTAAAACTCTCGTCGTAATAATAATGTCATTGCAAAGGGTTTGTGAAAATGACATGCCAAAGCATTGGTGGAAATGACATGTCAAAGCATTGGTGTAAATGATATGCTTTGGATCCAAAAATGATGGATCTTTTGGGGTCCACGCTCATATAAAATTCATCAATGAAGATGCAAAAAAGATGACATGGCAGATCACTTTCACCCATGATTGAATGGCATCTTTGGCATCGAACATTTTGCTGGGTACTTACGACTATCGCGTGGGCAGACACATTCTCTGGTCAATGCAGACACTTAGATTGTTTACGTTCATTTGAGGCGTGTACAACCTTGAACTAATATAAGAAATTAGTCTATCCGATGTTTATATGGTGCGGTGGTGCAGTGGTTAGCATGTTTGCTTTGCATTCTTAACGTCATGGGTTTGATTCCCAGGCCAGGCAATATCACATTTTTAAAATTACAATATTAATGTAGAAGACAATTTCAACTAAGAATAGTTCTTTAAAACCTTCGAATAATAAAACAGTTAAAAAAGAAAAAAAAGAAAAATAAAAAACAAAATAAAGAAAATTTTTTTTTTCGTCACAACCAATTTTATTGCTAAAAGTACTTCTAGGAAGTCTCGAAAGCGGCATTTACAAGTAGTGTCGTGGACGTGGTTCATTTCTTCCCGAACGGTGTGTCTACTTCAATTAGAATGCGAGATCGCGGATGTGCATTTCTATCGCCTGGGAGTGATAAAAAATGCTTGCTGGGTTTCTTCATATTCATATTGGTCTCCACCAAACACATGTTTCACCTGTTGTTGTTGCTGTTGCAGTAATTCCTGTTTAGTCTGTTGTTGTTCATCGGATTTTTCTTCGAAAAATTGACGTCCCAATTTTTTACGACATTAAAGGGACCGTCGATGGACATCAAAAAAGGATGCTCCTATTGACCCATTCTGAAGGAAAGGGTGCTCCTATAGATATTTTCTGAAAGAAAGGGAGCTCCGATAGATCTTTTCTGAAGGAAAGGGTGCTCCTATTGACCGTTTCTGAAAAAGGGTGCTCTTTTAGACACTTTCTGAAGGCAAGGATGCGCCTATTGAACCATTCTGAAAGAAAGGATGCTCCTATTGACCCATTCTGAAAGTAAGGGTTCTCCAATTGACCATTTCTGAAAGCAAGGGTGCTTCCATAGACCCTTTCGGAAGGAAAAGGTGCTCCTATTGACCGTTTCTGAAAGAAAGGGTGCTCCTAGACCCTTTCAGAAAAAAGGGTGCTCCTATAGACCCTTTCTGAAAGGAAGGATGCTTCTATTGACCCCTTTCTAAAAGAAAGGCTGCTCCTATTGACCCATTCTGAAAGAAAGGGTTCTCCAATTGACCATTTCTGAAAGCAAGGGTGCTTCCATAGACCCTTTCGAAATGAAAGGGTGCTCCTATAGATCTTTTCTGAAAGAAATTGAGCTCCGATAGATCTTTTCTGAAGGAAAGGGTGCTCCTATTGACCGTTCCTGAAAAAGGGTGCTCTTTTAGACACTTTCTGAAGGCAAGGATGCGCCTATTGACCCATTCTGAAAGAAAGGATGCTCCTACAGACCCTTTCTGAAAGAAAGGGTGCTCTTTTAGACACGTTCTGAAAGAAAGGGAGTTACTATTGACCATTTCTGAAAGAAAAGGTGCTTCCACAGACCCTTTCTGAAGGAAAGGGTGCTCCTATAGACCCTTTCTGAAAAAGGGTGCTCTTTTAGACACTTTCTGAAGGCAGGGATGCGCCTATTGACCGTTTCTGAAAGAAAGGATGCGCCTATTGACCCATTCTGAAAGAAAGGGTGCTCCTATAGATCTTTTCTGAAAGAAAGGGTGCTTACATAGACCCATTCTGAAAGAAAGGGTGCTTCCACAGACCCTTTCTGAAGGAAAGGGTGCTCCTATTGACCGTTTCTGAAAGAAAGGGTGCTCCTAGACCCTTTCAGAAAAAAGGGTGATCCTATAGACCCTTTCTGAAAGAAAGGATGCTCCTATTGACCCCTTTCTAAAAGAAAGGCTGCTCGTATTGACCCTTTCTGAAAGAAAGGGTGCTCCTATAGCCCCTTTCTGAAAGAAATGTTGCTCCTATAGACCCTTTCATAAAAAGGGGTGCTCCTACAGACCTTTCTGAAAGAGAGGGTGCTCTTTTAGACACTTTCTGAAGGAAAGGGTGCTCCTATTGACCGTTTCTAAAAGAAAGGATGCGCCTATTGACCCATTCTGAAAGAAAGGGTGCTCCTATAGATCTTTTCTGAAAGAAAGGGTGCTTACATAGACCCATTCTGAAAGAAAGGGTGCTTACATAGACCCATTCTGAAAGAAAGGGTACTTCCACAGACCCTTTCTGAAGGAAAGGGTGCTCCTATTGACCGTTTCTGAAAGAAAGGGTGCTCCTAGACCCTTTCAGAAAAAAGGGTGCTCCTATAGACCCTTTCTGAAAGAAAGGATGCTCCTATTGGCCCCTTTCTAAAAGAAAGGCTGCTCGTATTGACCCTTTCTGAAAGAAAGGGTGCTCCTATAGCCCCTTTCTGAAAGAAATGTTGCTCCTATAGACCCTTTCAGAAAAAGGGGTGCTCCTACAGACCTTTCTGAAAGAGAGGGTGCTCTTTTAGACACTTTCTGAAGGAAAGGGTGCTATTGACCGTTTCTGAAAGAAAGGATGCGCCTATTGACCCATTCTGAAAGAAAGGGTGTTCCTATAGATCTTCTTGAAGGAAAGGGTGCTCCTATTGACCGTTTCTGAAAGAAAGGATACTCCTATAGACCCTTTCTGAAGGAAAGGCTGCTCCTATAGACTCTTTCTGAAGGCAAAGGCTGCTCCTATAGACCCTTTCTGAAAAAAGGGCGCTCTTTCTGAAGGAAAGGATGCTCCTCTTGACCCTTTCTGAAAGAAAGGATGCTCCTATTGACCCATTCTGAAGGAAAGGATGCTCCTATAGACCATTTCTGAAAGAAGGGTGCTCTTTTAGAAACTTTCAGAAGGAAAGGGAGCTTCTGTAGACACTTTGTAAGAGAAAGGGTGCTCCTATAGCCCCTTTCCGAAAGAAAGGGTGCTCCTGTAGCCCCTTTCTTAAAGAAATGTTGCTCCTATAGACCCTTTTAGGAAAAAGGGTGCTCATATAGACCCCTTCTGATAGACTTTCTGAAAGAAAGTGTGCTCCTATTGACCGTTTCTGAAAGAAAGCGTGCTCCTATTGACCGTTTCTGAAAGAAATGGTGCTCCTGTATACCCTTTCTGAAAGAAAGGGTATATAGACCCTTTCTGAAGGTAAATATAGTAAATATGGTTAAAGTACACTGTGCAACACTGGAAATGCAAAAAACTTCTAATGGGCATTTTCGGAAAGTACATATTGAGACTACAAAAACCTTAATTGGGTTTTGTGTTCTTAGATCGGGTTTAGATTTTATGGGCTCATCTATACCGACCTAAAATGAGCCTTTTTTCCAGTGATTGGACCTTTATCTCCGAAACTAATAAGAATTTTGCTTTGCAGTCTTCAGCAATATTGTAGCCCTAAACTAGTAGAACTTATGTGTCAAACAGATGAACAAGGAAAAGCGGCATCTAGCGCATCAAACTCGTTAAAATATAGATAAGTTTACATAATTTCTGAAATTCTGGTCAGTAACAACTGAACTGTTGGAAGTTGAAACAAGTAACCATTCTAGAATTTTTCCAAATAATGTGGCCTTCAATTCTTCAGAACATTCTGAAACTCTAAAATTGTTATTTCACGTTGTTTAAGGGGTATTTCATAACATACCTTTTACAAAACTTATTTCAAACAATGTTCACACAGGCTGTTTATTCTCATGTTGGGGATTTCAATGAATTATTGAAATATTTTCCAAATTGTTGTTGAAAAATAAACAAGGCGTTTTACAACAATATAATGTTCTGAAGAGTTGTGTATTATATTCCAGGGAATATTTTCCCAAAGGTAACATTAAGAAGAATTTAATATTTTGAGAGATACGCTGCGAAATATACACAAATTATAGAATTTTTACACATATTATATAATTTGAGTCAATAAATGCAGTTTTTCGAGTTCACTATTCCTCCAAATATTTTCTTCCTGCTCTTATCTACAAGTTTGCTGCAGATGTCAAAACAAGATTCGTATTGGTTTCAGAGATACAACCCCGGTTTGTTTTAAAAATTCGATTTTTAACCATGTTTACATGAAGCCATAAAAACCAAACCCGATCTAAGAAAACAAAACCCAAATATGGTTTTTGCCTATTGGTCCTCTACTTTCATAAAATTCTGGACAGAAGTTGTTTGCACGCGATTGGCTCAAAAATGTTGCACAGTGGTATCAGTAACAACTTTGGTATAAAAACCCAAAAAAAAATATTTTATTTTTTTAATATTATTGAACCGCTGCCCATATCTCCCCAAATACTTCAGTTTGGGACCATAGTACCAAGGCAAAAATATTCTCCATCAAATTTTACTATGGGTTACCGAAGAAAAGAAACCTTTAGCTATAACAAATATGATTAAAATACCTGTAACATCTTTGATATAAAAACACAAAGAAAATTATTTTATTTATTTTGGACTATTTTAGAACTGCCCCAAATACTTCAGTTTGGGAACTTAAAGCCAAGGGAGAAAATATACTCTATCAAATTTCACTATGTGTCACCAAACAAAAGAACTCTCCAGCTATAATAACTATGATTAAAATATGGATAACAACTTTAGTATAAAAAACACAAAGCAAATTATTTTTTTTTACTATTTTTGAACTGCCAAAGGAAAAATATTATCCATCAAATTTCACTATGGCTCGACGAATAAAAGAAACCTCTATCTACAATATATATGACTAAAATAGCACTAACAACTTTGGTATAAAAAATTATTTTATCTATTTTGGACTATTTTTGGAGTACTGCCTTGCTTAAGTTTGGGACCTTAGTGCCAAGGTAAAAAATATTCTCCATCATATTTCACTATGGATCACCGAACAAAAAAAATCTCTACTAAATGTTATTAATATAACTGTAAATACTTTGGTATAAAAAACACAAAGAACGTGATTTTTTGGACTATTTTTTGAACTGCTGTCCATATCCCCCCAAATATCTAATTTCACTGCCTAGATGCTAAGGGAAAAAAGATTCCCCATCAAATTTCACTATGGGTCTTGGAACAAATGAAATCAAAAAAAAAAACCTTTTTCTTACCTTTCAAATTTCGCTTCGTTATATCCAATTATCCTTAAATAATTATTAGGCTTCTAATAGCAAAGGAACAGCTGTTGTCTTTTCGGTCAAAATCAAAATAGTTTCACTTTGGTTTTAATTTTTTTTTCTATTTTTTACAAATTTTCTTGTGGCCTTTGATTTTTTTTTTTTGTTTTTATTTCTTTCTAAGATGTCTTGTTTTACTTCACGAAATACTGCATATTTTCGTTGTTGTTGTGGTTGTTATTGTTTTTCTTTCTTTTTTAGAAATTTGCAATTTGTAACACACTTTTCAAACTGGACAACAACATGCACTTGCAAACAACAAACACAGCGATTGGGGAATAGGAAGAGGAGGTATGGCTGCTGGCTGATGGTTGTGGTGGAGATGGTGTTGCTTTGCAGCATGTTCCACTTAGAATTGACACAATTTTTAAACCGGCATCAAGAGTGAAGACAGGTATAACGACAACAACAACAATTGTAATTTCTTTCAAAGCAAATAAAAGCCTTGCTTTGTTGTTTTTATAATTTTTTCCTTTCTTCTTCTTTTTTTTCAACTCGAAAACATTTACAGGAATAAACGGCAATTTCAAGAGATGACTTTCAAATAATGATGTTGCCAATGACAACGACAATATGACACAGAGACCGACAAGGCGCGCAAGTGCAACACGACAACTATCAATGGCCGCTGAAGAAGAAACAGAAGAAAGTCCCCAACAAGAATCTTTTAGATGGTTTGCTTTTTTTTACTACTACAACTCGCCTTGGTGCACGTCTTCTTCGTTTGTTTTTGTTAAGAAAAGAAAAAACACTACGCGCATGCGCACTAGAGTATGTGCTATAACTTTACTCAAACGCGTTTAAAACCGTAATAACATAAGCTTATCACTTAACCAAGCTAAGAAGCTATGAGCTCTCTGGCTGGCAGTATTACACACTATTTGGCATTGCAAAGCCAACAAACGCCATCCTCAGTCGCAACAATAACAAAAACTACAACAACATCATTGTGGTGATGACAATGAAACCAAACAACATAATCATGATGATGATGATGGTAATAATGATCATAATGGAGAATAGCCAAGCAAAACAAAAACAGCAAGAAATGCAAACCTGGAAGCTCTTGTTGTTTGTCTTCGCAAAAGAGGTGATCTTCCTTCCACTGCCATAAACTTCATTCAATGAATGAGTGAGTGGCTGGCTTGGCTGCCGGACTGACACACCATAACACAACAACAAAACAATAAACTAAAGTAATGCCGGTCCAAAGAGTAAAGTGTTCCAACAAACAAATGATTGAATATCTAATGGGGGGAACAACATGTTTTATGGGGCCCCCACCGCGCCGCTTCTTGTTAGTGTGGTGGAACAAAACGCCACGCACACACATATACTTTTATATGCAAAATAGTTTACAGTTGTTAAAATGCTACTTTTAGGAAAATCTGAAGAACAACAAAATAACCACCCATAACACCCCATACAATGCTGCACAAAGGAAAGTTTTAATCACCAAAGCCCTTATTGGAAAGACGGCCTACATTAATGATCGGGAGCGCCTAGGAGCAAAATTGCCCACCATCAATACAGTGTAGCAGTGGTATCCGGACTCTCAAATGGCATTTCAGGAGTCCACTAGAATAAAACTCCAAGAATTTTTCCAAAATATGTCGGAAAGAGAAAGGTCATGCGTCATGAGTTTTGACGCATTAAATATCACTGATGATGCTGACCTGGTATCTTCTCAGTACTGCTTTCTGCTCACTGGACTTTTTGCCAATTGGACCATTTTCATGGGTAACGGAGGGCCATGAAGTTTATACTGGCGAGGTAGTCCCTGATATGTTATTAAGGATGCACACGGCAGCTGAAAGCATCGGCGCAGTCATACGTGTCAACGTCTGTGATGCGGCACCGCTGCACAAAGATATATATCCAAATTACGATCAAGGTAATTTATTTAATTATTATAATTTTATAATTATTGCCAAATTAAATTATTAATAATATTATTGAAGGAGTATAAATCATTTCGGCAACCAGATTTGTATCTATGATATGTACCACTTTCTTGTTAATGTAGTGGGCACATTTAAGGAGGGTACATTTTCGTACAAAGGAACGGCACTTGATTTCGTTTTTGTAGAACGTTATTGCAAAAGGGGCTTTTTCAAATGGTATCACTTCGACGTTTTCAAAATAGAGCGATATAAAACAATATTTAATAATGAAGTTCTAAATGATGTGAGGGATCTGGCGGTGCTGTTCTTGGATGCAGAAGATATAGAGGTGTTAAATAAAACTATAATATTCGTTGAAGTAATGATACAATTCGTTGCAATTTTGTCAACAAGAACTACTTTTACACGGAAAATGAATAATAGGACAGATGAAAGCATTTTTCTTCGACACTGATTTTTATATAAGGCCTTTTATTTGTTCCTCGCTAACAGCTTTGGAAGCAATATTATCGCGGTACGGAAACATTGATATAAACGAAGTCACAACTCACTGCACAATTGAAAAATTTATGGCAAACATAAGAAAACGGTTAGAAGGAACCCCGACTACTACGATTATGTCATATGCCAAGAGAAAATTCGATGCGGCATTTGAGTGTACAACAACAAATGAAGAAGCAAATTATCTATATGCTATGGATAAAGAGATATTTATATAAGGTAAATGCAATTGTAACGCAAATTCCAAAAAAAATTAGCTATACATTTATTATTCCCTTTATTCGTTTCAGATCAATAATGAAATCGTGAGTTATGCCCGTAATTTCTACGCGTAGTTATCTATGAATTCATAGATATCCCACGTGTAAGCAAAATTTCATAATTTCAATCCATAGGTAACGTTACCGGGTCGAAAACGTCGAAAAATGTGTTAAAAATTATAAAACACTTATATGTGGCATTGTTTTTACGAAATCATGAATGAAAATCACCAATGTTACCACATGTTTTCAAAATGTACACGACTCGGTAAATGGCACGTAGAAATTACCAAACGCGTAGGTACAGATAACTAATAGGTAGCTACCTACCCTGTTACCTAGGGCTAGAAATTACGGGCATTATTAGAAGTTCCTGATATGCGTAGTGGTTGTACGGCCTTATTCTTTGGCATAGAAAATCAAGCAGAAAAATAGTCTTTTTGTAATATTAAAAACTTAAAAGCATACTTTGAATTCTTTCCATATATTCGACATATATAAATAGGATATATAAAAAATAAAACTATACTGATTGCTTGCCGGCAACCAAGTGTTGTGATTTGAGCCAATGTCCAAGATAAAATCGCTTTCTACCTAACTCTCACCTACAAAGGAAAGTCCCAATTTACATTAGGCGAGTTTAATTGCGGCAATTGTCAGTTTGTAGGTGAGGCAAAGGGTTACCATATGCCTCACCTCTCTCTCCTACAAAATGACAATTGCCGCAAGTAAACTCGCCCAATGTAAATTGGGACAAACAAAATTCAGGCTTGAATTGCACGGTAGGGTGTTGAGATTTTGGTTTACTCTCCACGATTACACGCTACATTTAGGGTTCTTAAGCGTTCTGAGAAGGGTATTTGGGTTTGCAGGTATATTCATTCTATTCCAGACAAACACACACACACACTTCCATGTAGTAGTGTCGGTGCAATGAGTAAAGTGTTCCAACAAACAAATGATTGAATATCTAATGAGGGGGGGGGGGGGAACAACATGCTTTATGGGCCCCCACCGCGCCGCTTCTTGTTAGTGTGGTGGAACAAAACGCCATGCACACACGTTCACACATACACTTTTATATGCAAAATAGTTTACAGTTGTAAATGCTACTTTTGGGAAAATCTGAAGGACAACAAAATAACCACCCATAACACCCCAAACAAAAACAAAGTATCGCTAGCAGTCAGTTTTTGTATAGCATTGACCGTTAAGAGCAATAGCGCCATAAAGCTGGTGATGATGGCGATGATTGTTTTAAGTATGGTCTAATAAGATTTTTTGCTGGAAGGGAGAAGCTCTAGGTTTCCATTGTGTTTAATTAGATTAAGGGGCAATGTGGAATTTAAGATTCTTATTGGAATCCTAAAATTGGGATATATCAATTTGGTATCTCCATTTCAGTGTTTCGTGACTTATTAGATATAGAATACTTTTTCCATTCGTTCACCCATAAGAACGCTAAAAACCTGGGTTTGGGCGCCGGGTTAGTAACCCTCCCCTAGAAAAAAAACAGTCTACTATGAAAAAACGAAAGAAACGAAAAACAAACCCCTCTAAAGTTGACGAACCCCGCAAACGTTTTTAAGGACCATGATCTGCGAATCTGCACCTGGAATGTTCGCACTCTTTATAGAGAGGGTGCAGTCTTCGCATTGGCAGACGTACTTGAAAAGTACAAGGACGATATTACTGCCATACAGGAAATACGATGGATTGGGAAAGGCGATGGATTTGAGAAAAGGAGGAACAGACCAAAGATATATTTTACGAGCGCTTAGAAGAAACATATGACCGTTGCCCTGTCCGTGACATTAAAATTATTCTAGGCGATTTTAATGCCAAAATTGGAAAGGAGACTTTTTTTCAGGCTCCACAGTGAAACATCTGACAATGGTATGAGGCTGATAGACTTTGCAGCTGCAAGAAACATGGTAGTTAGCAGTACCAGATTTAAACATCTCGATATTCATAAGGGCACACCTGACTGTGTGCCCTAGAGACGCATAATTTCATATCAAAATTTCAGTGAAATTACTGTAGTGTGGCCCGGGACTAATAGTACGTTTATATATAACCGGATTTAACAAACCCACTGGGTTTCAAATGTCAATTTCATTGCTTATATATCAAATAAATCCTCATAAAGAAGGTTAACCCTGCAAAAAGCTATAATATAAACATGGCCTAAGCAAGAATGCCATGCTTCTTATGTGTCGAGGCCTTTAATTGTGCATCTGTTTTCGGAACGTTTTTAAATTTGAACGTTTGAACTCGACAAGTTGCCATACCACCATAATTATATTCAGGGATGCCAGATAAGTTTGGTCGAAAATCGGCACTTTTCGGGTGCCAAAATCGGCAAAAAATTTTCAAAATCGGCAAAAAATCGGCAAATTAAAAAACATTTTTTTCAGTTCAAATGATCGCTTTATTTAATAAGTATAAGTTAAAAACATAACATTTTAAGTACATTAAACAATTAAAAATTCATAAAACAAGGCAACAATTCAAAATATGCATGAATATAAATGGTTTTACCAAATACATATGTAGTATATATTTATAAGTACGCGAGATCAATATACATATATTCAATTCAGTCAAGCTAAACAAAACTTATACAAAAATTGTCTTAAGAGGTTAATTAATAAGGTGATTGTTTCTGTATTGGAATTTTGAAATGTTGCTTTACAATTAAATTCAATTCCGTTAATAAATATTTCTATACTCTTTCCATCGAGTCCCTAAGTAATCGATTACGACATTTGTTTTTATTTAAATTCACTTGGCTAAAAACTCTTTCCACATTTTCTGAAGAATGTGGCAAGACTAAAATATGTTTAATAAATTTGGACAAAATAGGAAAAAATGGTTCAGAATTTTCACATAATGTTTTCCAAAACTCTAGCAACTCTAATTTTTTATCTTTAAACAAATTTTGGAAATTCAAGAGTTGAAAGTTCGTGTAATTCTGAGTCCAAGTCTTGGTTTTCGTTTATGTTTATAAAGCTTTCGTATTCCTTTATAATGTCGAAAAATGAATCTTCTGTGCCATTTATTATAAAACTTGGATTTGTGGGAGCTAGGCGCATAAATTTGTTTTCAAAATCAAAGGGCTTCAAAATCTGACCACAAAGTTCAATGTAAAAGTTTGTGCAGTTTTTAATTATTTCTACTAACTCACTTTTCGACAATTTCGTTTTTTGAACAATTTCCCTGACGTATGTACCCAAGTACACGTTTGGGCAATCAAGGAAATTCAAACTGTTAAAAAATGTTATCATTATTAATCAAACTACTCTTGACAAAATTACTCATAATCAGTTTAAGTAATCTTTCCATTTCCATGTGCAGAATATCTAGTTCAGTAGATTCACTTTGAAACATTTTATCTATATCTATGTATCTATCTCTCTTACTCATTAAGACAATATAGATTTATGTATAGTTGTCTTTGTTATTGTATCAAATCACAATTTTCATAAAAAACCCAAATTTTATGTGCCTTAAGTAAAAATCGGCATTTTAGGGGTAAAAATCGGCAAATCGGCATTTCTATTTTTTTTGGACTAAAAATCGGCATTTCTATTTTTTTGGACTAAAAATCGGCAAAATGGCGATAAATCGGCAAATCTGGCATCCCTGATTATTTGCTTGGAATTCCCCTTTCGACGCGCCAAAGAATCGGTACTACTCTTGAATTTAGCTTGAAACGGAACGTAAGTAGTAAATAATATATTAATAAATAATGAAGTATATATATATATATATATGTATATATATATTCATTTTACAGACAAATTATGGGAAACTTTTGGAACAAAATTGCCAGAGCCGCTAAAAAACTCCTTAACATGCTGGAGAAGGTATTAAGTGCAACTTTAGAGGCCGTCAAGAAGTGGTTGCTAAATTTAATAGCGGCGTTTATTCTAAAGGTAGTGACCAACATTTTGCGGTCCATTATTAAAAAGTTTTGCGCATTTATTGCGCAAGTACTTTTAAAATTATTTATCAACCGATGTTTTTAAGCATAAAATAAATAAATAAAATATGTAAATGGAATTTCTGATTGGAAACTATGCGTTTTTTTTTTGTTAGCATCTTTATGCTATCAATGCTAAATACAACCATGCATTCGAAACAAATGAAAGTTGACAACAGGTCACACAGTTACAGATGTTGTTTGTTTATTTTATAGCAGTAAATCTTAAAATTCTGTGGAAATGCGCTTTTCTTCTTTTCTTCCTCTGAAGAATACATCCAGCAGAGACGCCAGTGGCTTAATTTGCATTGTGCGAATGAAATGTTGGGAAGTGTGGAATCAGATCCAGATGTGGATAATACATTTTCGAACTTTTGTGAGGGAAGTACCTGAAGGTGTGGACCGATATAACCCATCTTCGAACTTGAACTAAGTTTGGACAAAATATTACGAAAGCCAAAATTTGGATCGAATGAATCGGTTGATTCGTTCGAGAGTTATTCTGCGCTCCAGCCAGCCAGACAGACAGACGAACATTGTTCAATCGACTCCAAATTGTCTGAAACACATTTGGTCCAAACATACTTGGGGTCTAAAACCATTATTTCGATGAGGCACATTTTGCCCGTATGAAGTGTATATGTATACCCTCGTTAGCCTAAAGGCTGAGGGTATAATGAATTAATTAATGAATTGTGTGTTATATCCCGTTAAAAAAAAAAGAAAAAATGGATTACAACAATGTAATAAATAATGCAATAAGGGCTATGCACAATATTTTTCAAAGCCAAACGGCAGCGTTGGCAAATGTGTTAAATAATGTCATAACCTCATTGCCACCAACACCGCCAGCAACAACACCAACAACATCATTTGTTGTATCGCCGCCGCCAGCAACAACACTAACACCGCCAGCAACAACAACAACAACATCATTTGTTGTATCGCCGCCGCCAGCAACAACACTAACACCGCCAGCAACAACAGCAACAACATCATTTGTTGTATCGCCGCCGCCAGCAACAACACTAACACCGCCAGCAACAACAGCAACAACAACATCATTTGTTGTATCGCCGCCGCCAGCAACAACATCATTTGTTGTATCGCCGCCGCCAACAACATCATTGTGGTGATGACAATGAAACCAAACAATATAATCATGATGATGATGGTAATAATGATCATAATGGAGAATAGCCAAGCAAAACAAAAACAGCAAGAAATGCAAACCTGCAAGCTCTTGTTTTTTGTCTTAGCAAAAGAGGTGATCTTCCTTCCACTGCCATAAACTTCAATGATTGAGTGAGTGGCTGGCTGGGTTGCCGGACTGACACACCATAACACAACAAAACAATAAACTAAAGTAGTGCCGGTCCAAAGAGTAAAGTGTTCCAACAAACAAATGATTGAATATCTAATGGGGGGAACAACATGTTTTATGGGGCTCCCACCGCGTCGCTTCTTGTTAGTGTGAAACAAAACGCCATGCACACACGTTCACACATACACCTTTATATGCAAAATAGTTTACTGTTGTTAAAATGCTACTTTTAGGAAAATCTGAAGAACAACAAAATAACCACCCATAACATTGCTTCATCAATAAACAATAAAATGGATAATATCAATGAAGTGGAAAATGATGAAGAAAATATCGACCATATCATATACAGAAATATTGTTTTCGGAATCTACCGTGCCCCATACAATGCTGCACAAAGGAATGTTTTAATCACCAAAGCCCTTATTGGAAAGACGGCCTACATTAATGATCGGGAGCGCCTAGGAGCAAAATTGCCCACCATCAATACAGTGGAGCAGTGGTATCCGGACTCTCAAATGGCATTTCGGGAGTCCACTAGAATAAAACTCCAAGAATTTTTCCAAAATATGTCGGAAAAAGAAAGGTCATGCGTCATGAGTTTTGACGCATTAAATGTCACTGATGATGCTGACCTGGTACCATTTTCATGGGTACGGAGGGCCATGAAGTTTATACTGGCGAGGTAGTCCCTGATATGTTATTAAGGATGCACACGGCAGCTGAAAGCATCGGCGCAGTCATACGTGTCAACGTCTGTGATGCGGCACAGCTGCACAAAGATATATATCCAAATTACGATCAAGGTAATTTATTTAATTATTATAATTTTATAATTATTGCCAAATTAAATTATTAATAATATTAGGTGTGTTCGTTTACTCAACAATTTGTACAAATTTGTACAAGTTCAGTAACTTCTTGTAATCGGCTAAGGTCTTTTGCATTGTACTGTGGAGTAAACGAACAACATCCAGTAACAATTCGTACAAATTTTGAGTAAATGAACACACATATTATTGAAGGAGTTATAAATAATTTCGGCAACCCGATTTGTATGTATGATATGTACCACTTTCTGGTTAATGTAGTGGGCACATTTAAGGAGGGTACATTTTCGTACAAAGGAACGGCACTTGATTTCGTTTTTGTAGAACGTTATTGCAAAAGGGGCTTTTTCAAATGGTATCACTTCGACGTTTTCAAAATAGAGCGATATAAAAAAAATATTTAATAATGAAGTTCTGAATTGTTTTGAGGGATCTGGCGGAGCTGTTCTCGGATGCAGAAGATATAGAGGTGTTAAATAAAACTATAATATTCGTTGAAGTAATGATACAATTCGTTGCAATTTTGTCAACAAGAACTACTTTTGTACAAATTATTTGTACATGATTTAGTAATGGTTGTGCTGTTGGGGAACTTCGTGTAATATTGGAAAATGTTTTAATCAGTCAGTTTTCCAGCAGCAACATTTTCTATTAATATGTGCGATCATAAAATATCTAAGTACAATGGGCAATAAAAATCTATGTATTTTAGATAAGTAGAGCATAAGAGATAGCAGTTTATGTGAACGGCTGGGGTGCATTGATAATAAAGGCATCGCCCAAGTGATAATGCACTTAGCAAGGGAGCAGGTTCTTGTAGTGATAAGGGCATAGAATAAGAGAAGATAGGCTAAGAATTATTTTGTAACTTAGTTCTTAAGATTCATTTCAACATTAATAAAATTGGAATAGAATTTACAACCCAACGAGACGGTTGTAGTTTTATTACTCAAACATGGTCCTTCGAGCCGGATTATAAATAAAAAATATATACACATGGTCCTTCGAGAAAATTAGAATCAGTGGCACCAAAATTATAAAGAATAAAATATTGGAAAAAAGAATACAATTAAAAAAAGGAAAAATCGAAGCGGTTCTTCTCTAAAAAGGAAGAGAAGAACTAAGCACAAAAAGACCCAAAGGGCATATAAATATAAAAGAAAAAAAATTAAAAAAGGACAACAGTGATCCTTCAAAGAGAAAAACAAAATAAAAGAAAAGCATAAATTAAAACAAAAATAAATAAAAAACAAAGATCAAGAATATAACAAAGAAAAAGGAGGTAAATACAACAAATATAATTCAAAAAAGGCGTCGAGAAAAGAGAACATAAAGTTAATACAAAATTAAAGAAAAAATAAAAAGTCAAAAAAGAAGAAGCAAAAATAGAGACAAAAATTAAAAACGTAAAATTGAAGTACAAATTTAAATATAAAAAAGGAAAAAGACCCAAAAGGGCACACAAAATATAAATTGGAAAAGAGGACATATGGTGGTCCCAACTTAAAAAATAAACCTAAGAAATTTATAGAAAAGAGGACTATAAAAGTCCCACTCGGAAAAAAATCAAAAGAAGACATAAAGTCTCACTTAAATAAATCACATATATTCTATCAGAAAGAGACAAAGGTCCCAATTAAAAAAAACAATCATAGAAGGAGATATGCTGACAGAACTAACAGCTCGAAATAGAGAGCTAGAAGGCCGACTAAAGTTAGCCGAGGATGACAAACTTCGCCTTCAAAAATTGGTGAAGGCATACCAGGATCTATTCCAGGGAGAAATTACCTGCCCTGTAGACGCAAAAAGAAGGAAGAAGAGGATGGACGTGGATTCAATGGAGATACTACATATGGCTGAAAGATATTGGATCTTCTACCCCCACAACTGTGAATGTGACGGGTGCATTGCCGAGGCCAGCCGAAAATATCAAGAGCTGGAGAGTTGGCCGCCGGCAAGTCCTCATTTTGAGGAAAATTTTGAAGACCACGGTCAACCCGAAAATACCTCCCAGGTTAAGGAAACAAGAGCCATGGATGAAGAGAATAGTTTTTTGGAAAAATTGCGCACAGAGCTGAAAGAAACCAAATGTAATCTCGATGTTGTGCAAGAAGAAAATACACACCTCGTAAAGTAGGTGAGGATACTGAAATTGAATGTAGCAGAAATGAAACAATCATACGAACAAATTGATTGTATTCAAAAGAAGACAACTCAACAGCTGGAAGCACAGCTCTATGAAGAATGCACTGACAAAAAAAGCGTTATTGTGTGAGGTTAAAGGCCTCCAGGAGGTGATAGCAGAATTTAAGAACGTTGTTGCGGATGTTCGTGTAAAGTTTAATTCATTGCAGTCTTCCAATGAAGAATTACAAAATCGTAATCAACAAGTAGAAGAACAACTAGACGAAGTCCATCAAGAATTACATAAAAATAATGATGTCTACAAAGCAAGTGAAATCAAATTACAACAATTGGAAGCTGAATTGCAACGTTTACATAATGCGATGGTGCAAAAGATGCGAGATGACCAACTTCTAACGGACATGGAAAGTTCATTGGATCTAGAAATTGGTGCCTACAACAAACTATTGAGTGGCAAGGACTATTTTAGCAAATTGGAATATTTTGTAACCAGCAGTGAAAAGAGTGAGGTCGATGTCTGTGAAGATGATTTGAATGAGACGGCTGGAACAGACACGGGAAGTAGTGATGAAGAAAGAGTTGTGAAAGAATTTGTGAATATCAAAGATGCAGTCAATCAAGACGCTCCAGAAGAAGAAAATGAACTAATGGAACAACTACGAATGGAAAACGGAACATGTGTACAACCGTTGATTGAAACCCACAGCCAGGAAAAGTGCAGTGAATGGTCACATCCCAATAAGATGTAAGATGTGTCCAAGTGATGAATTAACGGAAGTCAAGCTGCATGACGGGAACGAAAAAATATTCGATATAACTGATAAAACTGATGACGGGAATGAAAGCTATTTAAGAGATGGCGATAAAGAACCGATCAAACTCAAGCAACATAGGAGAGAGTCATTGCCGAAAGGAGTATACAACGTATTTCAACTTTGGAGAAGAGCTCTAAAAAAGAATGTCATTGGTGCAGTGACCTAGAATAATTATATTTAATTTTTTTCTAATAATTATATTTAGATTTTGCTTTTATTTAAGTAATACTTTTTTCATTCTCCATTTTTTTATAATGTAACATAATGTTAGATAATCCACTACTCCCACTTTAAGCCGCGGTGGAGAATGTACAAATTATTTGTACATGATTTAGTAATGGTTGTGCTGTTGGGGAACTTCGTGTAATATTGGAAAATATTTTAATCAGTCAGTTTTCCAGCAGCAACATTTTCTATTAATATGTGCGATCATAAAATATTTAAGTACAATGGGCAATAAAAATCTATGTATTTTAGATAAGTAGAGCATAAGAGATAGCAGTTTATGTGAACGGCTGGGGTGCATTGATAATAAAGGCATCGCCCAAGTGATAATGCACTTAGCAAGGGAGCAGGTTCTTGTAGTGATAAGGGCATAGAATAAGAGAAGATATGCTAAGAATTATTTTGTAACTTAGTTCTTAAGATTCATTTCAACATTAATAAAATTAGAATAGAATTTACAACCCAACGAGAGGGTTGTAGTTTTATTACTCAAACAACTTCTACAGGGAAAATGGAAATAATAGGACAGATGAAAGCATTTTTCTTCGACACTGATTTTTATTTAAGGCCTTTTATTTGTTCCTCGCTGACAGCTTTGGAAGCAATATTATCGCGGTACGGAAACATTGATATAAACGAAGTCACAACTCACTGCACAATTGAACAATTTATGGCAAACATAAGAAAACGGGTAGAAGGAACCCCGACTACTACGATTATGTCATATGCCAAGAGAAAATTCGATGCGGCACTTGAGTGTACAACAACAAATGAAGAAGCAAATTATCTATATGCTATGGATAAAGAGATATTTATATAAGGTAAATGCAATTGCAACGCAAATTCCATTAGCTATACATTTATTATTCCCTTTATTCGTTTCAGATCAGTGTTCGAAAATAAACACTATGGTATCGTACCGTACCGTTCTGTACCGTACCAAGGTGGATAGGTACACTACGATAGTGTACCGCTCCGGAACACAAACACTAAAAAATATTTTAGTGATACTGTACCGGAACACAACGATAATCGTAGTGTACCGCATGCCGGAGCACTAAAAATCATAGTGCCGGAGCACAAAAAATCGTAGTGCTCCGACTGCCGAGCACTAAAAACTTTAGTGTTCCGACTGCCGGATCACTAAAAATCATAGTGCACCACGTGTTGGAACACTAAAAAATAATAAAGGTATTATGTTTTCTTATGTGCATTAAAAATATTTGGTTAAATTTGATCAAATAAAAATTAAGATAATACCCCGGTTACACTATTGAAGGTTAACCCACTGGGTTTAATAGATCCAGTGGGTTAATCTTTGCTGGTTACACTTAGCTTTTCGAGGATATAAACTGTCAGCTGATGTTTGTTTACGTATACATACAAAATAACTAATAAAGTCGTGTTTTACACTTTTACAATTTCTCGTATGAGATATCGTCCCCTCTTTGCTCATATTGGTATATGTTACACACAGGGATACATTTTTGTATCATGGTGTCAAGCGTACTTTTTGTTAAAAAAGTGTCTAATGTAAAAAAAAAAAAATAAATAATTTTATGATTTTCAAATAACTTTAGATTTATTAACTCCATAAAATCTCATGCGCCAATCGTAAACGTGTAAAACACGACAAACTCTGTTGCAATAACAGTTGCAACTTTTGGTACTTTTTGAGTAGAGTTGTATTTTTTTTGCACAAATACCGAATACAACACTGTATTTTTGGTGGATTTGTGCCGGATTTAAAATAAACCCAGTCGTGAGAGGATTTAATTTTTGTATGGCAAATCTGGTCAGATTTGACCAGATTAAGCAATAAATCCTTATGAAGTGGGTTAACCCGGCAAAAAACTGTAGTGTAACCGCACTATAAACTGTTACATCCATGTATGTTTAAATTAGTTAAACACATTGCGAAATTTGGTCAAAATTATGAAAAAACAATATTTCGTTTTGTACCACGTTTTGAAACTATAAGATAATGAACCATACATGAATTTATTATGATTCCTGAGGAAATTAAATATTTATATATATTTTTTAATAAATAAAAATTAAATGAAAATGTGAAAAACATCTGATTTGGGTTTTGCACAATGGAGCACTAAAAATCGTAGTGTTCGTCTGCGGAACGCTAAAAATCGTAGCGTACCACGAGCCGAAACGCTAAAAATAACGTTAAGATAATCGTCTGTTTATTATGTGAGGAAAATTAAATATTTTATTTTGATTTTTCAAAATAGTCTGGCTTAATCCCTTTTGTTGTTTTAATATTTAAAACAACAAGTTTATTAGTGGAGAAGGACGATTGATGTTTGGGTATAAAAAGTTCCTTGTTGAAGAAGTTATTGAAAAATAACTTCTGTGGAGAATATCCACAAACAAGAAACAAAGGGAACTGATGAGATCCAGTGGCGTGGATCGAAACTAGTCTTCCTTGCCTTACCCCTTGGCGAACAATGCCAAACCTTCTCCACTAATAAACTTGTTGTTTTAAATATTAAAACAACAAAAGGGATTAAGCCAGACTATTTTGAAAAATCAAAATTGTAACAGCTATCCCAATTAAATAAACGCCACCAATGTTCTATTTGAGAAACACTGGCACGGTTTTGTGTGTTGTTGGTATATAAGCTACCAAACAGCATTTGGGTATGTGCATTTGTTGAAAAATCAACGACACATACGAGTGGAAGAAGGTTTGCTTTGTTTCGTAAACACTTTCGTCGGAGTTGTGTTAGGTACCCAAAGAAAAACTTCTCATTGAAGGGTTTTCTTTGTTTACGTTTGTACTTCGAGCTGACGATTGATGTTTGGGTATAAAAAGTTCCTTGTTGAAGAAGTTATTGAAAAATAACTTCGGTGGAGAATATCCACAAACAAGAAACAAAGGGAACTGATGAGATCCAGTGGCGTGGATCGAAACTAGTCTTCCTTGCCTTACCCCTTGGCGAACAATGCCAAACCTTCTCCACTAATAAACTTGTTGTTTTAAATATTAAAACAACAAAAGGGATTAAGCCAGACTATTTTGAAAAATCAAAATTGTAACAGCTATCCCAATTAAATAAACGCCACCAATGTTAAATATTTTATGTTTTTAGGATAAATAAATATGTATTTATTTATTATTTAATAAATTACTTATTAAATTATTTTTTAAAAAATAAAAATTAGAAGAAAATGTGTAAAACATCTGATTTGATTTTTAGACAATGGAGCACAAAAAATTGTAGTGTTCGACTGTGGAGCACTAAAAATCGTAGTGTTCCTACTGCCGGAACACTAAAAATCGTAGTGCACCACGTGATGGAACACTAAAAAATAACAAAGGAATTATGTTTTCTTAGGAAAACGAAATATATGGTTAAATTTAATTAATACAAATTAAGATAAAATGTTACATCCATGTATGTTTGGTTTGGTTTTTGGACAATAGAGCACTAAAAATCGTAGTGTTCGACTGCAGAACATTAAACATCGTAGTGATCCGGCAGTCCGAACACTACGATTTTTAGTGCTCCGCAGCCGAACACTACGATTTTTATTGTTCCATTGTTTCGATTTTTGGAGATCCGGCAGTCGGAACACTAAAATTTTTAATTATCCGGCAGTCGGAACACTAAAATTTTTAGTGATCCGGCAGTCGGAACACTACGATTTTTAGTGCTCCACAGCCGAACACTACGATTTTTATTGATCCATTGTCCAAAAATCAAATCAGGCGTTTTTCACGTGTTCTATTAAATTTTATTCCTAATTTGTATTTATTAAAAAAAAAATTATAAAATATTTAATTTTCCTCATAAATCATAATAAACTCATGTATCCACAGTCAGAACACTACAATTTGTAGTGTGCCATTGTACAACAACCAAATCAATATTTTTCATATTTTCTACTTTAGTTTCCAACGTTATTAATAAATATGTATACATACATACATGGATTTAAGAGGTGTATCTGAGTTTTTATGTCTTAATTTGTACTTATCTCAAAAATTATAAATATTTAATTTTCCTCGCAAATCATAATAAAATCGTGTGTGGTACATTATCATTACGTTATTTTTTAGTGTTCCGACACGTGGTACACAACGATTTTTTAGTGCTCCGACTGCGGAGCACTACGATTTTTAGTGTTCCGGCTGCGGAGCACTACGATTTTTAGTGTTCCGACTGCGGTACCCAACGTTTTTAGTGTACCAAAATGTGGTACACTACGTTTATCGTTGTGCTCCGGAACAGTATCACTAAAATATTTTTTAGTGTTTGTGTTCCGGAACACTAACGCTAAAAATATTTTAGTGATACTGTACTCGGAGCGGTACACTATGTTAGTGTACTGTTTATTTTCGAACTCTGTTTCAGATCAATAATGAAATCATGAGTTATTAGAAGTTCCTGATATGCGTAGTGGTTGTACGGCCTTATTCTTTGGCATAGAAAATCAAGCAGAAAAATAGTCTTTCTGTAATATTAAAAACTTAAAAGCCTACTTTGAATTCTTTCCATATATTTGGCATATATAAATAGGAAATATAAAAAATAAAACTATACTGATTGCTTGCCGGCAACCAAGTGTTGTGATTTGAGCCAATGTCCAAGATAAAATCGTCGTTTGACAGGCGAACAACGTAATTGAAACGCTCGTGTGAACATGACATTACCAGAAAAGTAAAGGAACGGAAAAATGGTAGATCTGGCAGCAATGTCAAAAAGAAACATAAAAAAATCAATTTTCGTCTTTTATTCCACAGTTTTTAATTTAGTTTTGTCAGCGTTCGACTTTTTCATCTGTTTTTCGTCCATTTTCTTTTTCATTGTGAAATAATTGTCAAACAAAAGTCGAAAAATCAGTTCTGGCATTTTTTACCTGCAGAAATTTTGCTGGTAGCCTGTGGTAGAAGAGAAAGCCATTTTCGCTCTCTCTCTCTACTCTCACTCTCTTAAAAATTGCTTCCAGTTTTGCCACTTTTCGGGGTTAAGGAACGCTTTGGTAAAAATGGTAACCTCAGGTAACTAAAGCAACACAGCTTTTATTTGCTCTTTAGTTATACTATGTTTACATTTACGAAATCCACTCGATTTCATCTGTCAATTCTTTTGTGTATACGTCAAATGGAAACTCATATGAAATCGATTGGATTTCATTTGACGTTTGAGAAATGGAATTGACAGTTGAAATCGAGTGGATTTCGTAAATGTAAACATAGTACTAGCATTAGTAGCCTAATGTGCTAACATTTTCAGTATAAAACAATAAATGTGTAATTTGACGTATGTTTTTGAGGCGAATTCTGTTTACGAAAAATTCTTTTGACGTTTCAAATTCGATCAGAGCGGCAGATGCATCTACCTTGGTAATTGTGCTATGAACAAAAATCAGCTGACTGCCGTTTAAAACCTCCAAAAGGTATATCTAAATGCAATAAGATTTGTACTGGATTTATTAAATCCAGTAGAGGATTTATGACTAGTCTAAATGAGCTATAACACCCCAAACAGATAACAAAGTATGGCTAGCAGTCAGTTTTTGTATAGCATTGACCGTTAAGAGCAATAGCGCCATAAAGCTGGTGATGATGGCGATGATTGTTTTAAGTATGGTCTAATAAGATTTTTTGCTGGAAGGGAGAAGCTCTAGGTTTCCATTGTGTTTAATTAGATTAAGGGGCAATGTGGAATTTAAGATTCGTATTGGAATCCTAAAATTGGGATATATCAATTTGGTATCTCCATTTCAGTGTTTCGTGACTTATTAGATATAGAATACTTTTTCCATTCGTTCACCCATAAGAACGCTAAAAACTTGGGTTTGGGCGCCGGGTTAGTAACCCTCCCCTAGAAAAAAAAAACAGTCTACTATGAAAAAACGAAAGAAACGAAAAACAAACCCCTCTAAAGTTGACGAACCCCGCAAAGGTTTTTAAGGACCATGATCTGCGAATCTGCACCTGGAATGTTCGCACTCTTTATAGAGAAGGTGCAGTCTTCGCATTGGCAGACGTACTTGAAAAGTACAAGGCCGATATTACTGCCATACAGGAAATACGATGGATTGGGAAAGGCGTCACAACAACACCTAAAGGTGACGCACTGTATTATAGCTGCCATGACGTAAAGCATGAGTTTGGTTGCGGATTTGTAGTGAGTCGGAGACTAAAACATCTGGTATCCAGCTTCACACCAGTGAATGAAAGACTTGCTGCAATTCGAATAAAAGCTAAATTCTTCAACATCAGCTTTATTTGCGCTCATGCTCCCACTGAAGGAAAGGACGAACCATGGAATTATCAGCCCAGCTGATGGTAACATAAGGTGTGTTCGTTTACTCAACAATTTGTACAAATTTGTACAAGTTCAGTAACTTCATGTAATCGGCTAAGGTATTTTGCATTGTACTGTAGAGTAAACGAACAACATCCAGTAACAATTTGTAAAAATTTTGAGTAAACGAACACACATATAATGTGTCAATTGCATTGAATTTATGTCAAATTTTGACATCTTATGTTACCAAAAACGGCAGTTGCTGCTACCTCCTTATTGTATCATGGGACGAACAGACCAAAGATATATTTTACGAGCGCTTAGACCGTGTTTAGACATTCAAACTGGAAAGAAAAATTTTCTTCTCAATTTCTTTTAAAATTTTCCTTGTTGTTTAGACACGGAAATCATGTTTGTGTCAATTTTATAATTTTTCTTATTCTTCTTCACACTCATTTTCTCATTGCGCCGTTCAAAAACAAAGCCAAGGCAAAATTGTAATGAAAAGTAAAAATGGACGTGAGTGATAAACAATTAATTATTAAAGAAACCCTTGAATTGCATTTTAATTTTGATATTTCCACTTATTTCGAATTGTTTTTGCTTAAAAAAATAGTTTTTCCTCCAAAAGGTTTTCTTCAATTATCTTCGCTGTTTTGTTTCTCGACAGAGAAAATAAAATGAAAGAAAATGCAAAAAACAAATATGCAGCCAACTTCAGGTTGTATACGAACAAAGAGTAAACAAAACAGAATTTGCCAGTACAGAGGTGTGTGTACCCCCTCTTATTCCTCTCTACTCCTTCGCCCATAAACTCAATTTTCTTTCCCATCAACATTCCCTGTGTAAACACGGACTTAGAAGCAACATATGACCGTTGCCCTGCTCATGACATTAAAATTATTCTAGGCGATTTTAATGCCAAAATTGGAAAGGAGAATATCTTTGGCCCAACAGTCGGGAATTTCAGTCTCCACAGTGAAACATCTGACAATGGTATGAGGCTGATAGACTTTGCAGCTGCAAAAATCATGGTAGTTAGCAGCACCAGATTTAATCATCTCGATATTCATAAGGGCACCTGGCTGTCTCCAGATCAGAAAACAAGAAATCAAATTCATCATGTTGTGATAGATGGAAGACATTCATTGAGCGTGTTGGATGTATGATCGTTCCGAGGCGCAAACGTTGATTCGGACCACTATCTTGTTGCAGCAAAGGTACGTACCAGATTAAAGGTAGCAAACAAAGTGCGAACAGACACAACACGAAAGTTAGACATCGGTAAGCTGCAATCACAACAGATAGCCACAGCATATTCCACTCAACTAGCCCAATTGCTTAACGCGCGAACTCCTTGTCCCAATAACATAACAACACAATGGCAAAGCATTGCCCACTCCATGCAAACAGCCGCAAATTCCATACTTGGATACCAGAGACCTCCACAAAGGAATCCATGGTATGACCAGGAGTGTCGTGCTGCTACCGAAGAGAAAAATGTGGCATATAGGGCTACTTTACAATCAGTAGCAACACGTAGCGCACGAAAGAGGTATCGGGAGAAAAGGAGAGAGGAGAAAAGTCTTTTCCGCAGGAAAAAGAGAGAAATGAAAAAGCGGGAGTTTGAAAAAATTGAGATGTACAGGAGCCAGACTAAAGTCCGAAAATTCTACCAAAGAGTGAAACATCAAACAGATGGCTTTGGTACAGGCACATCCTCCCAACTCATATGTAAAAAACATATCGTGTAAAGTATCCATAAGGCAGCAGGAGCAGATGGCTTACCAGCCGAGCTGTTCAAAACCGGAGGCGACACGCTGATAAGGTGTATTCATCAGCTAGTTAGCACCATCTGGCATATCGAGACATATCTTTTTGTCGATTATAAAGCAGCATTCGACACTCCCCTCCGATCAAAGGTATTCCAAGCCATGTCTGAATTTGGTATCCCCGCAAAGCTCATTCGGCTTTGTAAGATGACTTTAACTGATACTAGGTCCTCAATTAAAATTAGAAAGAACCTCTCCGAAGAGTTTGGTACCAAAAGAGGTTTCAGACAAGGAGACGGCCTTTCGTGTGACCTTTTCAACATTTTGCTGGAAAAGGTAATACGAGCTGCAAACGTCAAAAGAAGTGGCACAATCTACACTTATAGCCACATGTTACTTGCTTATGCTGATGACATAGACATCATGGGACGATCAGTTAAGGAATAACTGATACCTTTAGGAAGGTCGAAGGAGAATCTGCCAAAGTGGGTCTGGCGGTAAACGGCGAAAAGACCAAATTGATGGTGTCGAAGCGCAAAGCGTCCATTAAGCACGGACCGACTGTGGATATTGTTACCTATAATTTTGAGGTACATAAAGACTTCGTCTACCTCTATAAACACAACAAACACCATCAGTTGTGAAATAAGAAGAAGAATTGTATTGACCAACAGATGCTACTTTAGTTAAGGTAATGGGTACTTTACACGATATGTATTTTGCATATGAGTTGTCACTTCTCCCATACAAAATGTATATGCAAAGTGACAACTCATATGTAAAAAACATATCGTGTAAAGTACCCATAAGCAATTTAAAAACAAAGCCACATCTCGTCAAACAAAAATAACACTATACAAAACGCTGATACTACCCGTGCTAATGTATGGCTCCGAAGCATGGGTACTTGCGCAAGCAGACATGACAGTGCTTGGTGTTTTTGGGAGGAAAATTCTTCGAAAGATCTACGGGCCGATTTGTGTTGACGGTGAATATCGACGTCGCATGAACCACGAACTGTATCTGCCATACAACGACATCAATATATTTAAACGTATCGAGATGCAACGATTGCGTTGGCTAGGCCATATCATAAGAATGAGCGATGATTAACCCGCTAAAAAGGCGTATAAATTCGAGCCACATGGCGGTGCACGCAGAATTGGCAGGCCAAAGAATAGATGGCGCAAACAAGTGGATGAAGAGATGACAAGGGGCTGTATTCCAGAAAGCGAAGCGAAAAACAGAGAGAATTGAAGATCTTTTCTTAGTTCGGTCTGTTGAACAAATATTCTGTAATGGGCCAGCTAAGTAAGTATACGTATTCCATTGGTAAGAGCCAAAAACGATATATAAAGGGAAAAATTTCAACCGATAATTAATTAATTCCAAGATGGGTTATATCGGTTCACTCTTTCTGTGGGAGGATCCCTTGATAATTTTTACCTAGTGGTCTTGTTTACAGCGATGTCATGTTTTTCGCAGGCAAGTACATGCTTCCTGATATAATGGTCCAAAACCTCTGAATTATATGGTGACCAAGGACAGGTGGTCGCGATATCTATCGATGGGAATGACACCCAAAATAAGATCCACTTTCCTTCCTTTAGATACCTTCCCCGCAAAACTTTTTGAGCTTCATTTCCGATTTCTCCATAATAATATATTTTGACTTCTAAACATCGATTTTCATTACCTTCCGATGCCCAAAGCTCAATATTTTTTGGCAATGGACACTTGTTGTTGTTGTAACAGTATTTATTATTATGTTTGTATGTTCGTTCTTCTGTTTATTCTGGCTCTGGGTCTATCTCGAGTTCCAGGAAAATGGCTGAGGGACAGTTGAAAAGGTGCTTTGTGTCGTGCGGGCCCATGCCGCATACTGGGCAGATGTCTTGCACGGCGCGATCGATTTCCGCCCAATAAGAATTTCGGCGACTGCAATATTCCGAGCGTAATTGAGCCAAAACTACTCTGGTTTGTAGTGGCAGCTGACGCTCCTCAACTGCGATAGATGGGGGATGTACTCCGAGAACTTTATTCACATTATATTTGCTTATGGCCTTAGCAACAGTATCCGTTTGAATACTAGTTAAACCTGCTTGATATGCCTGTTGATCTATATTGTTGGACGTCCCTTTCTAGAGCATGAATATCCTTCCTGATATGCCTGAATGTGTTGGGCCTAGCCAACAGATGGTGATTGGGATGGCTCTCACGGTAACACCCAAGCAAGTACTGCAATGAAAGCATCTCATTGTCTTGCTTTAATGGAAGAATCTTAGTCTCCTCATGTAGATGGTCCACTGAAGACTTGAGGAGGCACCCTGTTGCTGTTCTCAGGGCGGCAGGTTTGAATCTTTTTCCAATTCGTATCTCGGGAACCAAACTGGAGCCCTGTTTCACTCTACGGGGTTTGGACTTCTTGTTCCTGAATTCCACGTACGACTGGCGTCCACACATATAATTGACTATCCAACGTTTCAAGCTTGGCCGGAGGGTTGTCTGCTCACTGTCCTCAACAGCGTGGAGTGCCTTACTGTATCAAAAGCTTTTGCGCCATCATCACTGTTCTATCACACGGCCGCTCCTGGTTGAGTCCTCGACAAATATATGTGGAGATGGCGTGCAGCGCTGTTGTCGTGCTGTGCTGCTTACGGAATCCATGCTGATGATCGGCAACTTGATAGCTATTTCTAATGCTGGGGAGGACGAAGGCCTCAAGGGCCTTTGCTACGGGCGACAAAAGTGAAATCGGCCTGTACGATTCACTTTTGCTGGCAATCTTGCCTGGCTTCGGTAGTGGACCACCTTGCCCATTTTCCAGACTTCGGAAACAATGAGGGTGACAAGTTGAGAACTTTAGTTAGTGAGATAGTCCCCTCCCGGCTTATCCAGCTGCTGCAGCATTACAATGGAGATTCATTCCATCAGGGCTCAACGGATGATTTAGCGTTCCTGCATTGGCAACATCATCCCATTGTAAACTCTGGTGGTTCATCCTCGGCAGGAAGGTATCTAATGCGACGTAATACTCTTCTCTTCGCCCTGTCACTCTCGTGGTGCTCGACAAACTGTCGATTGAAATAACTTGCGCACCTCTTCGGGTCAGTCAACGTAACGTCGCCAAACGTGACTGAGGTCCTATCTTCCCTTCTTCCAGGGTTCGAGAGTGACTTAACCGTTGCCCACAATTCACTAATACCGGCTCCAATGTTGCAACTCTTCAGATGATTTAACCACTTGTTCCGCTTATGCTCGCCGAACAGCCTGTTAACGTCCAGTGTCAGTTCCTTGACTCTGGGGTCATTGGGGTTGGCTCGATGAAGCTTATCGCGCTCATTTCCTAATCCCGTCGCCTCAATTCCTGTTCTATGAAAATTTGAAATGAAAACTTTTATAAAGGAAATAAATGTCAAATGAAAAATTTTATAAAGAAAATATTTTTCATTTCAAATTTTCATAGAACAAGAATCCAGCCCGAGGTAACACGATGGTTATGTCTGGCGAACTGTGACACTCTCCTCAAATTCTGTTAGGTGCGACCTCATTGACCGTGCAGAACGTAGAGCTGTCAATCTGCTCAGCCAGCGCTGTACCCCTCTGGTCGTTTCCGAGGGCCGAATGCCACATTTCATGATGCGCATGATTCGCTATGGGTCTCCGAACAAAATAAATCTATAAAGATAAAAGAATAGTTCCACATCACAATTCTTTCAAAGAATAAACAAAATAGCTATATAACCTCCCCAGTCAATGATGTTTCAAGTTTTGTCCAAAATGTATCTCAGATCGGTGTAAATGGAAGCAGTGTTCTACAGCAAATTTCACTATGGGTCTCCGAACAAAAGAAATCTGTAAAAATAATAAATATTAAAGTAATAATGGATTTTGAATCAGTTATTTAAAACTTGAATTATTTAAAAAAAAATTAAAATTATTGGTACTTATCCTCCTTTCTTATGCTACATGTACTTGTTGTTGTAGCAATCCTTACGTTGTTACCAGTGAAACAGTGGAAATGAAACTTCTCGAATCGATATCGCGTTCCTCTTCGTTATTAAAAGAAGATTTTGGCTCTGATATCATTATTAAAATTTTTGTGTTTCACATCAAACATCCATCTCCCAGTAATGTAAGGTCTTTCTAAACAATTGTTGCTGTAATAATTTATTATGCTAATCTGTGTTTATCTTTAATTACCTTGATGCCATTCAAATGGTTTCACATCTAAGCAAACACTAGCTCTGAAAAAAAAAAAAAACAAATAAAATAACACCAATAACACCTATGTTTACTAATTAAACAATAAAAAAACTTACAACAAATTGTAATGAGGTTGCGAAGACGACGCACTTTGGAGAATAAATAAGCATAAATAAATGAAGATATGTACATCCAAACAGTTCCAAACAATGAAGCACCGGACATTTCAGTATTACCTTAATATGTGGGACCATAGCATCTGGCAGGTGATTGACTCTTTGTGTTGTTGTTATTTAAAAAAAAAAGTGGAAGCTTTGTACACTTGACTGACTTTTTAAAGACTACTGCATTTGTTGTTTTAATTAAAAGAAGTGAATATCTATCTTTTATTAAAATAGGTCCTATTGAGATATATTTTCTGCTCCATAAATATGCCTGAGATTTATAGGACATAGATAAGGATGTGGCCATAGGTCTGCTGTGGAAAATAACTCATTGATTCTGGTGGTTCATTGTTTTTTTCTAGGAAATTTTATACGTTCGCTTCCTTACATCTTCTGGTGTACTTAATCTCTTGCTTTAACTTTGTTCATTGTAGGAATTAACCTTTATTGTAAGTATTGATCCATATTGTAGTTTCAGTAATGAGATTTCGGGGAGGACAGCTTCTAAAATGTACAAATAGGCATCAGTGTGTGTAATTATTTCCCTTAAATGTAATCATATTTACAGAACCTTATAATATGTCACTAAATTCAGTTTTTTATTAGGTTTGTCCTTTTACGTACTGAACTTTACTGAACATTGTTTCTTCAGTAATGTTTAGCAACATTTCAATTATACAATTGTCAAAACTTTACTGAAGAAAAAATGTTCAGTAAAGTTCAGTACGTAAAAAGACAAACCAATTATTTAAATTCTATTATTTTAACTAAAAAGTTATACTTTTATTAAAATGTTAACGTCTTTGACATTTAACAGTATTTTTCCATGATTACGTTACGTAGCCTCACTAACTGACTAACTGTGGTAATCTCTTAAATTCAATCAGCTGTTTCCGTGTCAGTCTATCATTTTTCGTGAGTGGCCCAAGACTTTATATTAAGAACAGCGTTGGTTATTTTCTCCTACAGAAAAACATCGGTGGAAATTTTTAAAAATCCTAAAAATATCAACAAAATAATGAGTGATGAAACGGATTCTATTGTCGAAGATGAATATATCACCATTGATAATGCCGGATATGTTGTTTTGGCTGAAGGTGAAGATTTGGAAGATGATTCATCACAAATCATTGTATTGGGTGATGGTGACGGACATGAAATTGTGGAAGAAAATGGTGATAACATTATGATTGGAGAAGATGGCCAGATGATGTTTGTCGAGGAGGTGCACGATGATATTGATGACAATGAAGATGACGGAGGTATCCAGCTGGAAGTGTACCAACATGAAGAGGTGGTGGAAGTGGAAGCTAGAATACCTCAGCCATATTTGCCATGGAGTGAATTGGAAAAGAAAAGGAAACGTTTAAATGTACCCAAAGTTCCAAGAAAGTTCCTGCTATTCGATGGTATCTGTGCTGAAATTGTGGACTATGATGAAGAGGATGGAGCTCCGATTGTGGAATTTTGTGTGGTAACAGATGACAAAGAAGCTGATAAGTTACCAGTTGAGTGTGGTGTTTGTCCAGATATTATGCACAAGTCGAAATTAGATGCCCATTTGAAAACCCATCTAAAACCTGGTACGAAAAGGTATAAATGTATTTATTGTCAAGATGATTTTGTAACTCGAGCTTATGCTGCTGGCCACGCGAGAAGACATATGGGTATAAGGCCCTATGTCTGTGTACCATGTAAAATGTATTATTGTACCAAACAAGATTTGAAGGTACACGAACAAAGACGCCACTTGGCCAAGGAACATATTTGTGAACATTGTGGCAAGACATTTGCCCAAAACACCTCGCTAAGGCATCATCGACGTTTAGTACATGAACAGCAACGTAACTATGAATGTGAACATTGTTCTAAAAAGTTCTTGAGAAAGTTCTCCATGAATGAACACATACGTAATGTCCACTATGGAGATAGACGTCTACTTGATTGTCCATTTTGTGATATGCGTTTTAAAGATACACATAAACTGGCTCAACATCGTAAAGAAATGCATTTAAATCAAAGTAAATTTGAATGTCGTATATGTGGGTTGGAATTTAATCACATCGACTTTTTTGATGCCCATCGAAGATCGCTGCAATGTCGTAAAAAATTGGGACGCCAATTGTTCCAAGAAAAATCCGATGAACAACAACAACAGACTGAACAGGAATTACTGCAACAGCAACAACAACAGGTGAAACATGTGGTTGCTGGAGACCAATATGAATATGAAGAAGGTCAACAGTCATTGTACCCTGCTCATCATAACCAGCACCATCATGGTCAAATTACCCAATTCAAGCAGGAACAATTGGAACAACAAGAAGTTGTTGTCGAAGAAATGACCCATGATATGCATAATGAAATTGTTACCAATGATACCGCTGATTTACAACCGGGACATGGGGGACATGGTGTCATTGAAGTTGACGAACATGAAAAGGTGAAAGCAGAACAACAATTACTCTATGAAATCGAAGCAATGGATAATGCATAAATAGTCAACAAGCTAAATTGAATTAGAATCAAATGTTAAAAGGAAATTTTTGTAAAATTTGTACATCCTAAAATATTTTTTGAATAGAATAAATATTAAAAAAAGAAAAACTTGGAAATGCTTTTATCCATTCACTTTAAAGTTTAAACAAATGTTAGTTTTTAAAGATCAAGTATAGTTCTATAAGTAAGAGGTACGTCGAATATGTGTCTTATACGTCTTATATAAAAGACGTCGTATGTATACGTCTTATATATAATTAGAAGAAATTTTCTTCTGTGTTCTTACCACACTATAAATAGAAGGTAAACTTCTTCGCCTAAAGTGTTTAATTTATGTATGCATACATAGAGATGGGAAATGGGTAAATACCCAAGTGGTAAATACCCATTAAAATGGGTAAATTGGGCAAAAATGGGTAAATACCCAGAAATTTACCCAAAATGTAGGTAGAAACTATAGAACCAACAATGCTCAAATTAGAGGGAAAAACACGGTGTTTTAGCAATTTTTACTTCCAATATAAATATGATTACCTTATTTGCATATTAAGCAAGTGTAAATATTACCTATTTACCTTCTTGCAGAAAAACCCCAATGTTGGACCACGTTCCTTCGTATCCCTTGCATCAAATGGTTTTATCCACGATTTCTGTTGATTATCTTAAGATTTGGTCCTATCCCGCAAAATTATACTTTTTGCAGCCTGCAACCCACATGTGACTTAACAGCCGATACGAAACATATAAAATAATGAAATCGCGAATTTTAACCGATTTTCTTGCCGTTTTGTGCTATATTTTCAATTTTCTATATGACAGAAAAACAAAATATTTATTTCAAAATAAATTTTTAAATACCCAAATAAACACCCAAAAAAGTCATTTAAAAGGTATTTACCCAAGTTTTGGGTAAATACCGGGTAGAATCCCATCTATATGCATACATATTATGTTAGTCTTCTATAGGTTCAAGATCCCACTTATACCTCTTCTGTAGATATTCTATATATTGAAGATAAAATTTTACAGATCTTTTACAAGCGGATGACTCATTCAGAAGCTCTTTTTTAAGTAGGGAGTCCATTTTTATAATTAGAATACTATAATCTGAAAAACAATTCTTCATATTACCTACCTAAAAATACATATCCTATTCGCAGAAGACCTACTCAATATATCTTCAAGCAGACATGGTAGAACAAATATCCGGTAAAGTAAATACTACAACAAATACAACTCAACAAAAACCACATATAAATTTGTTTTTGTTTGTAACGCTAGAGTCAAAAATATACGTAAACAAAATAAGGAAATGTCTATAAAGTATTTGAATTTATTTTTGGAAAAATTGAATGAAAATTCGTTACATATTCAATTTGGATGTTTCCACATCATTCCACTAAATGCATAATTTCTCGCAGAAAGTAGAATTCTTGCAAAAATGTTTGGGGTCGCTGGAATTTCATTGAAAAAAGAGAATCTGGTTCAATCTTTTGTTTCTGAAATAAAAGAAGAACAAGTTTATTGGGGCTTTATTTTTTTAAAATTTAACAAAATACCTCACATATTAACAAACGCTGTACCGCCTCTATAAGCGGTGTTTTATTGTGCGGCTCATCGTTCGGACTTGGAGGAGGTTACATATCATTGATATGAAGAAGTCTTTCTGGAAAATAGTTTTTTTCGGAATGATATATTTTTTTTTTTTTTGCTCAAAAAATATATATCCCTAATGTACATCGAAATAGAAATAAATATCTAAAATGTCGTATGGAATTTGACACTAACGTTACAACCCAGTTCAATCAGCTGTGTATTGCTGTTACCTTTTATTGTTCTACCATGTCAAGGAGACATATTCTATTCATCTTCACCAATAGATCTTTGTAGTATAGATAACGAACATTTTAGATACGTTGTAATTAATTTTTAATTACCGTTACAGTTTCGTAGTCCTTCTTTATAGAGAACTTGTTGCTCTTTTCCTTCCCTATTGCACTTCCCTTTTCCGTCAATTATTAATCTTGCATTCAGAGCTGAGAAAATGTGGAATCCATTCTCAGTGAGTGTTTTTGATTATATTTTCCTGTGAATGGATGATCAAAGTCAAATTATAAATCCCTTTACATATGTGACAAAATATTTGACGCTCGCTGTGAGAAAAAGACAAACACGCAGAAGAAGCAATTAATTTATTAACCAAAAGAAACATCCCATCACACCAGAGCAGAGAATATGTGTGATACTGCTGCTCACGAAGATATGGACAATTTCATAGAATATGAATTTTCCCGAGACGATTGCATAGAAATTGATCAAGACGAACACGTCGCTGATGAGGAATATGGTGGAGGAATATACATCAATGATGACTATGAAATCGTGGAAGCATTAGAGGATGAAGATGAACAGTTAGCACACAATGCCATTATTATTAAACCGGAATTGATAGATTCCAATAATAGTGTTCTACTTAACAGGGATGAAGAGGCGAATGTAGAGGATGATGAATTTGGATACGAAGAACATGTGGAAGAAGGTGAACAAGGAGAAGAGCAGCAGCTCCCAGAACAATACGACGGCATTGATACCAGAACTCAAATAGAGACCATAGTACCTGAAAGAGTTGCAGAAGAGTGCAGAGAGAAGGTGGAGCCTAAAATAGAGGAAGTTGAGCCCGAAGAAGATGATAAGGACAAGGCCACACAATCCTCAACGGTTCATAGAAGGTATATGCTTTTCGATGAACTTGTGGCCTGTATTGTAGATTATGACCCTGATGGAACTCCAATTGTTGAGTTTTCCATATCAAATTCAGAGACTGATGAAAAACTACCCGTTGAATGTGGCATTTGTCCAGAGATAATGGCTCGCTCCAAAATTCCCAAACACTTGAAAACGCATCTGGTTCCAGGGATGCCCAACCGCTATCAATGTGTCTATTGCGACGAAACATATAAAGATTGCAAATATTTGGCGGGACATGCCAGACGTCACATGGGTATCAGGCCTTATGTTTGTGAAATATGTAAGTTGTATTTTTCCACCAAACAAGACTTGAGGGTCCACAACCAACGACGGCACCAGGAAAAAGACCACATTTGTGAGGTGTGTGGTAAAACCTTTGCCCAAAATACCCAGCTAAAAAGACATCGAGAGGCAACCCATGAAAAGAAGCGGCGATTTCAATGTGAACATTGTCCCAAGTCATATTACAAGAACTTTAGTCTGCAGGAACATGTAAGGGCGGTACATATGGGTAAAAGACGGATGATTGTTTGTCCTTTCTGCGGTATGCAATGTCGTGATGCCCATAAAATGGCCAGACATCGCAAGCTTATGCATTTACATCAGACCCACTTTGAGTGTCAGATCTGCAATGAAGAATTTACGGACATCAATTACTTTGATGCCCATAAACGCTCCATACAGTGTCGTAATAATACAAGACGTAAAATGGAAGAGGAAGCACAACTGCGTGCGCAAAATGAGCAGCAGGAACAACAGCAGCAGCAAGAACACGAACAATCGCAGGACCATCAATTAAGGCCTAAAACTGAAATCAATGAACCCGAAGATGAAGACGAGATCATCACAGGTGAACAATATATTCAACAATATGAAGAAGATGAGGAATTAGATGGCCATATGGATTCAGTACAAATAATAAGTGAAGATGATATAAAACATTTCTTACCCCATCATCAGCAGCAGCAACAGCATTCGGGAAGACAATTTATAATCAACCAACAACAACTCCAGCATCAAAAGGTAGAATTGATAAGTCCCGAAGATGTAAATGATGATGATGAGCTAGTTTATGAAATAACAATAGATAGTAATGAATAGGTAGTGGGGATGGAACAACAACTGTGAAATCTATAGAAGTTTCTAATTTGTATAATTACCCCAACAAGAAAAACTACTATTATTGTATATTTAAAATATATTATGTTTATTTTTTTTAATGTTTCTTTTTATTTCTAAAATACTTCATAATGAACACTAAGTTGGAAACTAGTTTTGAAAAATCAATAGTATCTGTACACCCACACAGAAATATAAGAGTTATAAGAAATTTTTTATTTAAAATGGAATGTAGTTTAGTTTTTTTTTTTTTTTTTTTTTTGTTTTAAAATTATCCGCATTTGTTCTCTGCGTTTTGACTAAAACCATAAAAAAGTTTTAAAATCTAAAACCAATAAAATAATTTAAATACTGTCCAATACCGAATTTTATATCGATAACACTCGAAACATGTTCAATTTAGGGTCACATGTAGGATTGCTAAGACATACAGCTTTGATATGAATTAGCTGCTACTGGTTTTCTATGAAATACAGTTGATCTAAAACGTTATCCCATAGAAAACCTTATCCAGATAACATTTTCGGATAGAAAACATTGTCCGTATAACAGTTTCCTATAGAAAACCTTGGGCCTAATTACGACATTCGATTCCATTAAGTATTTGCTCGTGAACGAAAAAATCGAATTATGAAAACCTACGTGTTCTTCAAATAACATTAAGAAAGTAGATGGTAAAAAATGTGTTTATTTTTAAACAAACACTAAAAAACAAAACTATTAATGAACAATGTGAATATTTGTTAACATCGTTGAATAATTCTTTTGGTTTTTTGGTGGTAATAATTTTGATATGAAGTTGTGCTAGAAAAATGTACGAAATGATTTATTTTTTAAAACATTTTGGTATTGTTGTAACAAATTGCTAACGCGTCTACCTTAGTAAATGTACGGTTGTTGGCGCGAATTTATTTTCATAGTTCGACTATTTCATTTACGAGCAAATAATCGATCGAATCGAATGTCGTAATTAGAAAAATGTACCCCTTATCCGGTTAGCATTTTTCTATAGAAATCCATATCCGGATAATATTTTCCAGTAGAAACCTTTTCCCGGATAATATTTTCCAATAGAAAACCTTATCCGAATATTTTCCTATAGAAAACCCTACCCGGATAATATTTTCCTGTTGGAAACCTAATCCGGATAACAGTTTCCTATAGAAACCTTTACCCGGATAATATTTTCCTATAGAAAACTTATACCGGATAACATTTTCCTGTAGAAATGTTTAACCGGATGATATTTTCCTATAATAGTCTTATCTGGATAGAAATTTCCTATAAAAAACCTTATCCGGATAACATTTTTCTAGAGAAAAACTTATCCGGATAATATTTTCCTATAGAAAAATTTATCCGGATAACATTTTTCTGCAGGAAATCTTATCCGGATAAAATTTTTCTATAATATATTTTCCCATAGAGACCCCTATCCGAATAGCATTTTCCTATAGAAACCTTTACCAGGATAATATTTTCCTGTAGAAAACTTAATCTGGATAACATTTTCCTATAGAAAACTTGTTCGGATGAGAGTTTCCATAGGATAATGTGACAAAAGTTTGTTTTTGATTGCTCCTCCTAAAAGTATACAACGCTTTTGCTTAATAAAAACTCGTTTATTTTCATTTTGTCACGCTAAGGCTACGTTTACACTATCCTTCATAATAACGATAATACCTCCATCTTAAATTATTAGATGCTTATTATCAAAACAACAAATACATCGAAATCTGGCAGTATATCAATATAATGAGCGCAAATATAGCTGACGTCTTAAACTACCAAACCCTTAAGGACATCATCAATGAAGTCATTCCATTTCTTTTGTAGGACTGCGTAGGCCTTTTTCCTTTCTTTTTCATCAAATGTTGCATACTTCAACGAATTCCACACCAATTGCTTAAGGGTCTTCAAACCGGCATTATTGGGCGCCATACTCATAATGGCATAATAAAAATCATAACTCAAACCCTTGGCATCCCAAAAACCAGGATCATCGTTAGAAATAACCATGGGTATATTTTCAGCAACAAACAAAGCAGCAGGATGATTACGTAATAGCTCATTTAGATTAGCCATAAATCCTCGACTGGATTTAATAAATCCAGTACAAATCTCATTGCATTTAGATATACATTTTGAAGGATTTAAATGGCAGTCAGCTGATTTTTGTTCATAGCACAATTACCAAGGTAGATGCATCAGCCCATCTGAACGAATTTGAAACGTCAAACGAATTTTTTTTTTAAATTAAATTCGTCTCAAATATCATACGTCAAATTACAAATTTATTCTTTTATACTGAAAATGTTAGCACATTATGCTACTAATACTAACTAAAGAGCAAATAAAGAATTATTTTATCGCAGTTTGCCCATCTAAAATAAATAAACGAATTATTTTATCGTTTACACATCATAAATATTAGTCTTGGTTGATTAAAATCAACTTTGTACATCAAAACAAATTTAATTTTTCCGCCTTGTTTACAAATTTTTACATTTTAAATTATTTTTAGTGTAGCAATTCACCGATGCATCTACCTTGTTTCTTGTGCCAGCTTGCAACTTTTTGTATTTTCTAGCAACATGTTGCAAAAAACAGAGTTGTATACGAGGATTTATGCCAGATTTAAAACAAATCCACTCAATAGGAGGATTTATTTTTGTATGGGAAATCTGGTAGATTTTGGCTGGATTTAGCAAATAAAACCTGATAATGGGCTAAATCCGGCTAATGGTGTCATATCTAAATGGCATATAAATCCCATACCAAATCTAATATTTGATTTGACAGCGGATTTACTTCAACAGCTATGTCACGGAATTTCACAGCATTCCACAACATGGGATGTTTCATCAAAGCATAACCGTGACCAATACGCGTGGTATTCAGTAAAATGGCGTCCAGTAGATTGTAGTCGATGGGGGAACCAAACCAATCTATAAAGGAATTTTTGTGTAAAAATATAAGTAGAAAGTTGACTAAAGGTAATAATACGGCGTTTATATTATAGTTTTTTGCAGGGTTAACCTTCTTTATGAGGATTTATTTGAAGTATACACAATGGAAATGGCATTTGAAACCCAGACCCACTGGGTTAACCCGGTTATGTGTAAACGGCCTATAATACTTTGTTTAGTCCCAATTTACATTAGGCGAGTTTACTTGCGGCAATTGTCAGTTTGTAGGTGAGAGAGGGTGCTGAGAGGCAAAGGGTTACCATATGCCTCACCTCTTTCTCCTACAAAATGACAATTGCCGCAAGTAAACTCGCCCAATGTAAATTGGGACTTACATTTACGAAATCCACTCGATTTCAACTGTCTATTCCATTGCTTAAACGTCAAATGAAATCCAATGGATTTCAAATGAGTTTTCAAAGAAATTGACAGTTGAAATCGAGTGTAAATGGGCAAATATTTTCTCCAATAACGAAATAATGCATTGGCATTGGCACACTAGAGTAATTTCAATGAAATTTTGATATGAAACTTTGCATTTTTTTTTTTGGAAAACACATAATTTCAAGAAACTAGTGTACACGGTTTCATGTATTCTGCAATTTTGTTTTGTTGCAATACTACTACAATACAGACTATTATATTTTACATTTTCTTTTACTTTCATGTCATAATTTCAGTGAAATTACGCTTAGTGTGGCCCGGGACTAAGCGCACATTGCCGGTCGCTGGAGCAAATATTTGCCTAATGTGACCTAACCTTTACTGGGCTTTATTTACATTGAAAATTTAACCATTTAACTACTTACTTGTCTCTCCAGCGTGGAAAAAGAATTTCGCAGTTTCGGGTTTGCTTTGTAGAATATCAACATAATTCACTAGTGTTTTTCCTGTATCTTCCTGTCCCACCAAATCGAAACCTATTAACTCTTTGGGATACATTGAGCTTTATGAAAAAAAAAAATCATAAAGGTAGAAACAGAATCAGCCCGTTGCTTGCTTTGCTTGGCTTGCTTTCCAAATGTGAAATTACATATGTATAAGGGGGAACGACGGCGGAATTGCGAAGAGGCTCTGGCATTCCTTTTTAATTGACAAGCGAGAAACGAGCTTAAGGTGCAAACACAAAGAAATTTGTCGCTTACTTCACGCTCGATTTCATGTACTACATCATTAAAATGAGATTTTGCATTTCTTTATTCCTTTATATAAATTGAGGCTTGGATAAGCCTCACCTTAAGGGTGCGAACACAATGAGAAATTCATGATTATCCAAGCCCGATATTCTGTAAATGAATAAAGAAATCCAAGATCGCATTTGTATTAGGTAGTACTTGGCCTTTGTTCATTTACATAAAATTGAGCGTGAAGCAAGCAACAAAAGTCATTGTGTTTCTACCTTTAAGGTGAGAACACAACGAGAAATTTTTGCTTATACAAGCCTCAATCTCCGTAAAAGAATAAAGAAATAAAAGATCGCATTTGAATTAGGTAGCACCTGGCCTTTTTTCATTTACATGAAATTGAGCGTGAAGCTAGTAACCTAAGTCATTGCGTTTCTACCTTTAAGGTGAGAACACAATGAGAAATTCATGCTTACCCAAGTCTCAATTTCTGTAAAAGAATCAAAGAATTCAGGATCGCATTTGTATTAGGTAGTACCTGGCCTTTATTCATTTACATGAAATTGAGCATTAAGCAAGCAACAAAAGTCATTGTGTTTCTACCATTATGGCATTTGAATGAATTTCTCATTGTGTTCTCACCTTTATTCTCATTTTACCGTAATGCTTGGTTTACATTTACGAAATCCACACGATTTCAACTTTCAAATCCACAGGTTAAACGTCAAATGAAATCCAGATGAGATTTCATTTGACGTTTGAGCTATGGAATTGACAGTTGAAATCGAGTGAATTTCGTAAATGTAAACTTAGCATAAGAATTTAAAATTAAGTCGATGGTCAGACTAGCACGATTTCATCATGGCGACGTCAAGTTTATAGGCGAGGGGTATGAAGTAGTGAAACCCATGTACATGGTTTTCTGTGTTTGTTATGTTGCCTCTTCTTGTTTTTCGTTGCAAGATTTTTTCTTCCATTTTCTTTCATTTTTATTTTCTCAAGCAAAGGTTAACAACAAAACAGACATAAAAAGATTTAATAAAAACTTTTAATTAATGAAATAGTGAAAATTTAACTATTAATATTAATTTAATTATTAATGTTAATTATTTTATGTTGTTTTTTGGTTTATTTATGTCTTTTTTTGTGTTTATTGTTATGAGAAACACAACAAACGCGAATGGTAAAATAAAGAGGACACGCAAAAATCTTAAATTTCACGTTAACGTGTGTGGACACTAACGAAACTTGAAAAGAAACTTTACCGAAATTGGTTTCCAGAAACCTTGCTAGTCTGGCCATCGACTAACGAAATTTGAAAAGAAACTTTAACGAAATTGGTTTCATGAAACCTTGCTAGTCTGACCATCGACTAAACAATCAGAGAAATGTCATTTACATATATATGTGAAACAAAACAAATGTCATCATTAAACGGCGTTTGCATTAGAGCTTTTTGCCGGGTTAACCTTAACCAAAAAAGCTCTAATGCAAACGCCGTTTTATACGCCATTGTCAGCGTGACTGACATTCAGGGCAATTAGTCCCGGTCCACACTAACATAAATTTCATTAAAAAATTCATGAAATTAGGCGTTTCTAGATCGAGTTCCATAGTAGGGTAAAATCATGAAATTGGTGCAGTGGGAATTCGACCTAAAAACGCCTAATTTCATCATTCATTCATTTTTTAATGAAATTCAAGCTAGTTTGGACCGGGACTTATGAAAAAAATTCCGTGTGGAATTTTTTCCCTTTTCCCAATTCCACAGTTTTTTTATTTCCATATTTATGTCCAAAAAGGAAACATTTTTGTGGATTCGGCGAGAATACTCCACACTTAAATGATTCTAGTAGTTTTCAAAGTTTTAAATTTTTGATTTTAAAAGAATTCAAATTTTTAAAATTATTTTCAGTGCGGAAAATTCCGAGGAAAAATTCATAATTACCCTGATTAACTTCACATTGAACCTATCTTTTGATTCCTGTATGAAGGTAATACTTACTGATACATTTTGAAAGTGTCAAAGCTTTTCTGCATTGGATCAGAATTACGACTGGGTGCGATAATAACTTTAACACCCAAGAAATCTGGATATTGTTGTTTAAATCGATTTACAATATTCATGAGTTCGTTAATACATCGTTCCGGTGAAAATATAGTACCATTCGAATCGTATAACTGTATGGATGAAAGAAAAACAGCAATAATATGGTTTATTAAATATGTGCACCATGGTGCATTACATAATCCTGACGTGGAAGGACACAAAGGATAAAAAATGATGAAATGAACAAAGTGCAAATCCGCATTTACAGCAAATGGATTTTAATAAAACACGTCATTTATATTATCAATTCCAATGAATATCTGTCAAATAAATTATGTATTTACTCAATATACCGTACGCATTAGAGCTTTATGCTGTGTTTACTTTCTTTATGAGGATTTATTTAAGGTATACTCCAAGGCACATTTATATACGATAGGAGAGACAATCAGCTGTACTTTTACTTTTTTGTAAATTTGGTTTCCAAAATGTAATAGGATCTACTCATGAAATATGAAACTTCCAAATTTGCTACCATAAAATACTTCTTTTCATCGTAAACCTGTAATAACAATGACCTTCGAAAGTTCTGTATGCTTTATATTTACATTTTGATTCAAATTTATTCTAGTTTAGAGGATTTTCAAAATCTATTTATATTTTTCCTGAGAAAATTTGAAGAACAACCCTATTATTCAATTTTAGCTTCGTTCCCTTACTTTCTAATGGTAAAACTCGTAAAAGAGAGAACTGCAAAAAAATTGTTCTTACACACAAGTTTTCTCAAATAGTTCGGGAACGGAAAAATGGAAAATACGTCAAAAAAACTGGAACAAATGTCAAAGTCGGCGTATCAGCCAATCAGACGCCGGCAACCATGTTACTATTTTTTACTCGCCCAAATTTGTCGTGTAAAAAGTTTTTAAAGAGAGCGTCATTCAGCGCCATTTTTGTTTAAAGTGAAGTGAACATTTTACAACTTTTTTGTGTACGGGAACGCTTTTTCGAGTAAAATGTGTAAAAGTCGTAAAAATTGTAAAAACTTTTTAGTTCTGGAACACAGCTATTTTCTTTTGAATGTTGTTTTTGTAAATTTGTTAAGTCCAATTTACATATGCATATTAAATGATTTCGTTTTACGAAATCCTAGAATCAAATGAAGTGTATTTACATCTGTTTTTTTTGCGTCATTTGCTTACGCACACAATCGCACATACACACTTATACAATAACACAAACACACGCACACAATTAGAGTTGGGCAATTGAACGACCTAGTTCACTGTCCTAGTTCAAAAACGTATGAGCAACATCATCCAAACTAACGTGAGATAATAAGTATACGCATTTTGTTCAAAGAAACGACCGGTGTCCATTGAACTAGATAGTGAACTAGGTAGTTCAATATAGTTCAATTTGCACAACTCTACACACAATATATTTATTCAGAAAAATAGGAATTTCACAACACAAATGTGTATCAAATAACTTAAATTAATTCCAAAAACAAAAAAACATAATTTTTGCTCTACAACACACACAAACAAACAAAGACATCATAAAACAGTTGCATTTTTTGGTAGTTTACGACGAAAAAGTAGGGTTGCGTATAATAGTATGGTGTTTTCGTGCGTTGTTTAGAATAAATGACGTAGCTATCGTCATTTATTTTTGTGTAGTAAATGCCGCAAAATGTTGCCTGTTCTAGCAAATAAACGACGAAACAGCTCTAAATGACGAAAAATTTGCTAATGTAAATTAGACATTAGTTGTGTTGTAGCGTGTTGAGTGTGCGTTCAAAACTACAAAAACAAAATACATGTATTTCAAATTGAAATACATATCATGGTGGAATAAGAATGTGTTACATCATCAAATCATGTCAAACGTCAAATTTGCTCACAATAATGCAGTACTGTGAATTGCTTGTTTACATTTTGTTTGCGATTTTATTCACAATAACGCATTTTGACAACTGGTATGAAGACCAGCTGTTTTTGGCGATATACCTTATTATTCCACCATGGTACATGTATTTTTTTTTTAAACGCACAAGCAACCCGCAAAGTTATATGTTTTGCCCATATACCTTATATAAATGTGCCTTGGTATACTCAATGGAATTGACATTTGAAATCGAAATTGCATTTCACGTGTCCTCGCCTTTTGCCCGCTTTTTAAAAACCCACCTCATACATATTCATTCTCACTTCGGCATATATAATATTGTCATCGTACATCTCCTGCAACATTTGCCAATGATAGGCTCGGTAAGCGGGTAAATATAGTAAAACATCAGACATGGTACTAAATTGGTTTTGGAATTTTGTCCAAACATGATTAATGGTCGCGTACTCTACTAGAAATTCAGAACAAAATCGATTACGGTTATTATGTAAATATTTATACAACTTACATTCCGGCATTGTTGTAAATAAATTAATAAGTCTCTCCAGTTCCCGATCATATGCTTGCGCCGATGCTGCTTGACGCCTTTCCTCACTCACCGAAACATATTCAGTAGCACAGCGATGATATTCTGTTCTACGACGGAATGTCAATATACTAACTCCATCTTTATTTTGACATCTCAATAATCCTGGCATATAGAATATATTTCTTACAACCCATTTAGAGGATACCGTTGCTGATGTGTGGGCATGCAGCACTGCTCCTTTGGGCATTTTTTGAAGGAAATGAAAAACCTGACTTCGTTCAATTAAGGGCTTGGCTTTAAAGAAATGCATGCCGGAGGGATTTTGTTCAGGATCTACAAATCCTTTAGCCAATTCATGCGATTTATAGTAGAGGAAAAGTTCATCGACTTTTTCTTCACGTGGTGTTAAGTGTAAATGACCACCAATACTTAGTAGATCTTCAGCATGTATGATAGCATCGCGAGCATCTTGGTAGGCTGAAACAAAGCGTAAGGGCAAGTTTGAATGCGATCTCCATGGTGCAATACATAATGTGAAACTATAAGCCAGCTAATTTCACACTGTCAATTCCATAGCTCAAACGTCAAATGAAATCCAGGCGATTTCAGATGAGTTTTCATTTGACGTATAAGCAAAGGAATTGACAGTTGAAATCGAGTGGATTTCGTAAATATAAACTTAGTATTACATCAAATCATGGCACAATAATACAGGTAGAGCGGCTGAAACAGCTGATCTTCATACCAGTTGTCAAAATGCATTATTGTGAATAAAATCACAAAATGTAAACAATCAATTCACAGTAATGCATTATTGTGAGCAAATTTGCGTTTTGTATGATTTGATGTAACACCTTCTTATTCCGACATGCATCAAATCATACCAAACGTCAAATTTGGTCACAATAATGTATTATTGTGAATTGCTTGTTTACAATTTGTATGTGTTTTTATTCATAATAACGAATTTTGACAACTAGTGTGATAACTAGCTGATTTTGCCGCTGTACCTGCATTATTGTGCCATGGAAAACCTAAACAAAAATTATGGCAGATTGAAGTATCAATCAAAATAGGCTTGATGTTGTAGTTTCTGCTTCACCTTGTTAATTACATCATGGTGATCTCTTCTCCCTCTCTATCTCTTTTCAAGGATAAATATAAGGACAGAGAGACAATTTTTAAAATTTTTTAATCAGTGTATTTTCCTTTTAGCTATACCTTTTTAACATGATAAAATTGTAAGGTGGCGTAAAACGCCAGCGTCTTGCTTTCAATCTGTCAATTTTGTTGTTATTGTGAATAAATTGTATAAAAACGTAAACAAACATTCTGACATCTTGAAGACTTTTCGGCCAAAATTGAGTTTTTGTTATACTACTTGCGTGACCTCGTAGATTTTGACTTTTAAGAGGAAAAGGTACACTTTTGATATGATTCGCGTGTGCGTTGCGTTATTCAAAACAAAAATAACCCTGCGTTTACACATGACAGGCCAACTAAGTTCATGTAGTTATAGTCAAAACCCCAAAACTTGCCTGTGTGACGTAGACGACCCGACAACTGTAAAAACAGTTGTAAAATTATGTATGAAAATTATCGATTTCTTTTTGTTTTCTGTTCACATATTTTGTTATTGGTCATGTTCTTTTTTTAACACATTTCAATTATTATCTCACTTATTTTTACAAAAATGTCAAAAATGTATCCCTATTGTCTGTGAAAAAATGACAGACAGCTTGGAGCCGAACGACAAATGTATGTATGTTTTAGTAAATCAGGGTTGTATTTTAAGACAAATTGTCCTGTGTAAATGCATAGTAAATGCATAAAACAACGGACACACGCAATTAATTACTACCGACATCCAACAGAATGCAATAAATTAAAAAAAAAAACTTAACGTAGATGTCTTTACAATTTTTTATCTTTCCTATTAAATATCTTTTATTATTTTGAAACTTACATGATTTAAAAACTTGTGTCGTCGTGATAGGTATAATCGAAGATTCAACACATGCTATTGTTATAAACAAAAAATTCAAAGAAATTAATACAAAATTCCGAGTAATTTGAAACATGTTCTTCTGTTCCCTGTTCCTCAACTAACTTTAATGAAAAAAACTAATTGAAAACATCCAGTTTATATACTGATGAGCAAAATAATGTTTCTGCAAGAACAAAAACTTTGATTTCTTTAGTACATACACTTATATATACATATGTTGTTATGTTGAATAACATTTATTTTGAATGTGTTATGGGTCTTTTTCCCTAAGTAAAAGTAAATAAAATAAATTAAAACACTGCCATAAATTATAAGATTGAAATAAATATTTTTCAATTTGATTACGTCAAAATGATACGTATATAGATAGTGTATAGATAGTCTAGACTCTAGATACGCACAACTGATTTTGTCACCATCTCTTTCAGCTGAATATTTAAGAAAGGGAGTTGGTTTCCTAAATTAACCGGATTAATTCTTTTCCATGGAGTAAATGTAAAATCACATGCTATAATAAATCACATTTTAAATCAAGATCAAAAAAATCTTTAAAACCCTGTCATGGTGATTAGTCACATGTGCGTTATGTGGGTGAGCTGCACAAACCATGGGAATCCATTGGCTTTGTCCAGAAAACATTTTCCTATAGGAGACCTTATCCAGATAAGGTTATCCGGATAACATAAACTTTTTCCGTTGAGGGTTTCCCTAGTCGATGGTCAGACTAGCACGATTTCAACATGGCGACGTCAAGTTTATAGGCGAGGGGTATGAAGTAGTGAAACCCATGTACATGGTTTTCTGTGTTTGTTGTGTTGCCTCTTCTTGTTCTTCGTTGCAAGATTATTTCTTCAATTTTCTTTCATTTTTATTTTCTCAAGCAAACGTTAACAACAAAACAAACATAAATATATTTAATAAAAACATTTATTTAATGAAATAGTGAAAATTTAACTATTAATATTAATTTAATTATTAATGTTAATTATTTTATGTTGTTTTTTGGTTTATTTATGTCTTTTTTTGTTTTTATTGGTATGAGAAACACAACAAACGCGAATGGTAAAATAAAGAGGACACGCAAAGATCTTAAATTTCACTTTAACGTGTGTGGACATTAACGAAATTTGAAATGAAACTTTAACGAAATTGGTTTCATGAAACCTTGCTAGTCTGACCATCGACCTACGAAAATCTGACAAAAAATAGTTTTTTATTGCGCCTCCAAAAAGTATGCCATACTTTTGCTTAACAAAAAAACACATTTAGTACCGGTCCACACTAAAGAGATTTCATTGCAAAAATTTCATCAAACTAGGCGTTTCTAGATCGAGTTCCATAGTAGAGTAAAATCATAAAATTGTTGTAGTGTTGAATTCGATTCAAGAACGCCTAATTTCATGAAATTTCATAATGGGATTCACGCTAGTGTGGACCGGGACTTATTTCCCTTTTTAACCATGGTAGAATAAGAAAAGGTAGCAGCAATACACAGCTGACTGAACTGGGTTGTAACGTTAGTGTCAAATTTCATATGACATTTTATACATTTATTTCTATTTCGATGTACATGAGGGACATATATTTTTTGAGAAAAAAAAATATATCATTCGGAAAAAACCATTTCCCAGAAAGACTTCTTCATATCAATGATATGTAACCTCCTCCAAGTTCGAACGACAAGCCGCGCAGTAAATCACCGCTTGTAGAGGCGATACAACGTTTGTTAATATGTGAGGTATTTTGTTAAAATTTAAAAAAATAAAGCCCTAATAAACATGTGCTTCTTTGATTTCTAAAACAAAACATTGAAACAGTTTCTCCTTTTTCTATGAATTTCCAGCGACCCCAAACTTTTCTGCAAGAATTCTACTTTCTGCGAGAATTTATGCATTTAGTGGAATGATATGGAAACATAACGATTGAAAATGTAACGAATTTTCATTCATGTTTTCCAAAATATTCAACCAAATGTGAAAAATTATTAGTTTTTTAAATTCCAATAATTTATAGACATTTCCTTGTTTTGTTTACAAATACAACTGGCAGTAATGTTACAAACAAAACAAATTCCTTTGTGGTTGTTGTTCGAGTTGTATTTGTTGTAGTATTAACTTTACCTTATATTTGTTCTACCATGCTTTTTAAAATTAGGCCACATTTACATTAGCTTTCTTAATGATTATAATTCCTCCATATAAAATTATTTGAAGTTTATTATCAAACATTTTACATCAAATTTTTTGAGATGGGGCAGTATATCAATATATGAAAACCAAATAAAGCTGACGTCTTAAACTACCAAACCATTAAGGACATCATCAATGAATACATTCCATTTCTTTTGTAGGACTGCGTAGGCGTTCTTCCTTTCACTTTCATCAAATGTTGCATATTTCAACGAATTCCACACCAATTGCTTAAGGGTCTTCAAACCGGCATTATAGGGCGCCATGCTCATAATGGCATAATAAAAATCGTAACTCAATCCCTTAGCATCCCAAAAACCAGGATCATCATTACAAATAACCATGGGTATATTTTCAGCAACAAACAAAGCAGCAGGATGATTACGTAAATCCCATACCAAATCTAATATTTGATTTGACAGGGGATTTACTTCAACAGCTATATCACGGGATTTTACAGCATTCCATAACATGGGATGTTTCATCAAAGCATAACCGTGACCAATACGTGTGGCATTCAGAAGAATGGCATCCAGTAGATTATAGTCGATGGGGGAACCAAACCAATCTGTAAAGGATGTTTTGTGTAAATATTGAAATAGAAAGGTGATTTACAATGCTATCTTAGGATACGTTTACATTGACACTTATAATAATTACTCTATCTTATTATAAAACGGCGTTTGCATTAGAGCTTTTTGCAGGATTAACTTTGACGTTTTATTTGACGTTTGGGTTATGGAATTGACATTTGAAACCCAGTGGGTTTATTAAATCCGGTTAAGTGCAAACTGCCTCTAATAAGTGTTTATTTTCATAAATTGAAGTACGCTTAAGGCCTCGATACATACGGTCCGTTGAGTGCCGCGTTACAACAACCACATGAAAACTTTAATAACAAACTTGGCATCACTTACACATTTTTCATCTGGTTGTTGTTTTTGACGCGTGACGCGACTCACAACGGACAGTATGTGCCGAGCCCTTCAGACTAGCGTTTATTAGTTGTTTTCATAAATTCAAGGTCAAATTACATGAAGGGGTAGTCTAAATGCGCCTTTATACTTCAAATAAATCTATATAGAGAAGTCTATCATTATAATAAGCATTATAGTCTGTTTATATTATAGCTTTTTTGCGGGTTAACCTTCTTTATAAGGATTTATTTGACGTATACGCAATAGAATTCATTAAATCCGGTTTTATGTAAACGTACTATTAGTGTAACTAACTGCTTTTTTACTACTTACTTGTCTCTCCAGCATGGAGAAAGAATTTTGCAGTTTTTGGTTTGCTTTGCAGAATATCAACAAAATTCTCTAATGGTTTTCCTGTATCTTCCTGGCCCACCAAATCGAAGCCAATTACCTCTTTGGGATACATTGAGCTTTATAAAAATAAATCATCAGATTTTAAAATTAATCAAATAGTGAAACGTCAATTACATTTATATCAAACAAAACAAATGTCTTCATTATACTTCAGTGTCAGTCAGTCAGTCATTGAACCCATCGTTTAATTCCAGTGCTAAAATAATACTTACTGATACATTTTGAAAGTGTCAAAACGCTTCTGCATTGGCTCAGAATTACGATTGGGTGCGATAATAACTTTAACACCCAAGAAATCTGGATATTGTTGTTTAAATTGTTCAACAATATCCATGAGTTCGTTAAGGCATCGTTCTGGTGAAAATGTATTACCATTAATGTCGTATAACTGTACGGAAGAAAGAAAAACAACATTAAACTGGCTGTGGAATGGAAGGACACATACAGAATGAAGAATGATCAAAGCAATATAGTGCAAAACCGCACATACAGCAAACCAGTTTTAATAAAACATCTAGTATATATTGTCAATTCGTTTGAATATCTGTAAAATAAATAACGTATTTACCCCAAATACTGGTTTTAGTTGCCGGTGTGAATTAGGCATTAAGCCAGCCTCTTTTAAAACTCACCTCGTACATATTCTGGCCTGTTCCCGTACTTTATAAAGTGGTAAAAGTCGTAAAAGTTGTAAAAGTCGTAAACGATTTTCATATAAATTTTGTGTACGGGAACGCAAAATGTGTAAAAGTGGTAAAAATTGTAAAAACTTTTTAGTTCTGGAACAGAGCTTTCATTCTCACTTCGGCATACATAATATTGTCATCGTACATTTCCTGCAACATTTGCCAATGGTAAGCTCGATAAGCGGGTAAATACAGTAAAACATCAGACATGGTATTAAACTGATTCTGGAATTTCGTCCAAACACGATTAATGGTCGAGTACTCCACTAGAAATTACGAACAAAAACAATTGAGATTATTGCTAAAATCTTTACCTCAGTTAAACAACTTACATTCCGGCATTGGTGTAAATAAATTAATAAGCCCCTCCAATGCCCGATCATATGCTTCAGCCGATGCTGCATGACTCCTTTCCTCACTCACCGAAACATATTCAGTGGCACAACCATGATATTCAGGTCTACGACGGAATGTCAATATACTAACTCCATCTTTATTTTGGCATCTCAATAATCCTGGCATATAGAATATATTCCTTACAACCCATTTAGAAGATACCGTTGCTGATGTGTGGGCATGCAGCACTGCTCCTTTGGGCATTTTTTGAAGGAAATGAAATACTTGACTTCGTTCGATTAAGGGCTTGGCTTTAAAGAAATGCATGCCGGAAGGATTTTGTTCAGGATCTTCAAATCCTTTAGCCAATTCATGCGATTTATAGTAGAGGAAAATTTCATCGACTTTTTCTTCACGAGGTGTTAATTGTAAATGACCACCAATACTTAGTAGATCTTCAGCATGTATAATAGCATCACGGGCATCTTTGTAGGCTGAAAGGGAAAACAAACGGGAATATATGAAAAAGTTAGTAAAAGAATCAGGGCTCAAGAAGAATATTTCTAAAAAATATATATTTATTCATAGATGATAAGGAATCTCTTCCTTATTGCCGAGTACAAATGGGTGTTTGCCAACGTTTGCGCCACGTTGAAAAATTATTACACGCTTACATATGACTAGATTTAGTAAATCCAGTATATCTGAATTGTCAATTAAAGGAGGTTAAAACGCCTTTTATAGTACGAGTGGATTTCAGCTGTCAATTCCTTTGTCGCGGCCCACACTAGCGTGAATTTCATAAAAAAATGTCATAAAATTATGCGTTTCTAGATCGAGTTCCATAGCAGAGTTAAATCATGAATTTGCTGTAGTGTGGAATTCGATCAAAAACGTCTAATTTCACAAAATTGTTTAATGAAATTCACGCTAGTGTGGACCGGGACTTTGCGTATACGCCAAATGAAATCTCATCTGGAATCCATTGGATTTAATTCGACGTTTAAGCAATCGAATTCACAATTGAAAGCATAATGTTTGGTTTACATTCGGCGTCGTTTCATGATTTCGCGCGGAATCAAGCAAAATTTATCATGACTTTGCATACAAAAATGAAATCATCTCATTTCGTGATTTCAGCAAAATCAACATCGCCTAAAAAAGTACCAAAAGTTGCAACAATTTTCACGTGGCAGAATAAACAAGGTAGATGATCAATTGCTGCAACAAAAAATTTTATTATCAAAATTTGTAAACAATGTGAAAAAATATTAAATTACTTTGTTACAATGCTATTTTTCATTCTGTTCCCTTACTTTTTTAATGGTTATGTTAGAAAAAAGTGCGAATTGTCAAAAATTGCTTCCCCATACAAATATCTTAAAAAATACGGGAACGGAAAAATGGCGGAAATTGCAAAAACTCAAAAATTATCAAAATTAACGTATCAGTTATCGTATTTAGATGCCAATGAACATGCTGCAAGTTTCTACTAGGCCAAAATTGTATGGTACAAAACAGGAGAAGAGGATGTTACTGGGCGCTATATTTGTTTAAAGAGAAGTGCAAGTCTTCCTAGATTTCGGAGTACGGGAACACATTTTGAGCACTAAACGGGAAAACTGCTGCAAGTAGTAATATTTTGCAAGTTCTGAACACAAATTTTATCTATCAAAATTTATTATTATGATGTCTCAACGATAAAATTATTTTTTATTTTTTCATTTGTTAGTACTATACAAAATTAATACGATATATAGATAATTTTACGATAATTTTCGAAATAAAGTAGTAAAGTTCTATATTGTCGTATATTTTGTATGACTAATTCAATTTACAACAACTTGTTTTGAAAATTCATGTTCGATCAGCTGCGCATATGCATCCACCTTGATTATTGCGATATGTTTGAAATCAACAAAAAAAATTTTATGATTTTAATCTACTATGGAGGTCGATCTAGAGACGCATAATTTCATGAATTTTTTTCAATGAAAGCACTCTAGTGTGGACCGGGACTTTGTGTATACGTCAAATGAAAACTCATCTGAAATCGATTGGATTTCATTTGACGTTTGAGCAATGGAATTGACAGTTGAAATCGAGTGGATTTCGTAAAAGAAAACATATTATAAATTTCGTAAATCTAAACATAGTTAAAGTCCAAATTTACTGTAATCTCAAACCCTGAGTTTACACATGACAGGACAGTTGAGTTCATGTATTGATTGTTAAAAACCCTAAACTTGCCTGTGTGACGTAGGCGTCCAGACAACTGCAAAAACAGTTGTAAAATTATGAATGAAAATCGTCGATTTCTTTTTGTTTTACATTCACATATTTTGTTTTTGTTCTTTTGTTTTCAACACATTTCAATCATAATCTCACTTGTTTTTACAAAATTGTCAAAAATTTGCTAGCCCAACTGTCTTTGAAAAAAAAATATGGACAGCTGGAAGACAGCCGACAAATGTATGTATGTCCATGGCATAATAAAGTGGAGGTAGGCCAGGTATGAAAATTGCTGAAAAATACAACCCTGTAGCAATGGCTTAAAACGTCAAATGACATGGAGCAATAATAAAGGTAGATGTATATGCATAGCTAGTCGGTTTTACAAAATCATATGAAATCCACTGTTTATTTTAAAAGTACCAAATAGAGTAAAAAATAATAATCACTTCAGTTATGCTCCATTTTCTTATCTTCTACTTGAAAAGTTTGACTGATCTAACATCGTGATTGCTGGAATTCGATTTGCAGATACGCGACATTTCAGCTAGAAATGTTACAATATTTGTAATTTTTCCGTTCCCGAACTTTTAAAACAAATTTCAAAAAAAAAATGCAATACTTGACAAATCGTTCATTCGTATGTATTACTGCATACTAAAAAATCAACAACATTTAGCCACGCGAATAAAATTTCTGGTCCTCGTTTTCAATTTCCAAATATAGTGTTAAAGCAGTTTTTTGTTGGAACAATTCACCTTTATAATTGCATAATGTCAACAACAGTAAAAAATTTCAACCCTGCTTTTGACAGAATAGGCCATAACAGAAAAAAAATTGTAATCAGCTGTTAGCTGTGGCCTACCATTATTGTACCATGTGTATGTGTTAGTAAATCAGAGTTGTATTTGAGGACAAACTGTCTGGTGTAAACGCCTAGTAAGGTAAAGATGCTATTATAGCATAATACCCCGTTTAGATTATGCTTGGATTAGCAAGTCCAGTTGATTTAAGTTGTCACTTTTGTTAAATAAATCAAGATAATGCACTTAATCATCGTAATAGTACGGTTACATTAGAGTTTTTTGCCGGGTTATGCTATGTTTACATTTACGAAATCCACTCAATTTCATCTGTCAATTCCTTTGTGTATACGTCAAATGAAAACTCATCTGAAATCGATTGGATTTCATTTGACGTTTGAGCCATGGAATTGACAGTTGAAATCGAGTGGATTTCGTAAATGTATTTCGTATTAATCCACTTAATGAGGATTTATTTGACGTTTGCGCTATGGAATTGATAGTTGAAACCGAAACCACTGGGTTAATCCGTTTACCCAGCAAAAAAGTTTGGAAGTAGTGCAATGCAGAGTTATGATTTCAATACATCTTTCGATGCAGTCCACACGGAGTTATGAAAATGCACTGCGCTCGATACATTTTGGAAGCACTCGCTTAAAGATACCTAGCCAAGCAAGCCAATTTTTTGATCCCTACAGTCGCAGTCTCTTTTTTCTGAACACAAGAAAGAGTGTAAAAATTCTTCTTCTTCTTTATTTGCAAATCCGTATTCGGATATTAGCGATCATACAATGTTGATTATTACAGAGTTGTTTGATTGTATATGTATAATAAAATAAAAAAAATATTTCATTCAATTATAGCTAGATCTCTATTTCTGGCGGCGCTTAAAAGGCTTGTTTCATCTTGGTGTCCTGTCCATTCCTGAATGTTTTTGATCCATGTTATTTCTCGTCTCCCTCTCGGACGGCGTCCTTCCATTTTGGATCTTATGATAGCTTGGAGGAGATTATATTTTCTGTTTCTCATAAGATGTCCCAAATAAGCAGTTTTTCTCGTTTTTATCATTCTGATCATTTGACTTTCGGTATTCATTCGCCTCAGTACTTCATTATTTGAAATGTGATCTATCCAGGATATCTTTAAGATCCGTCGGTATATCCAAATCTCAAACGAGTGCAGTCTTCTCTCGTCAGCTGTTTTTAGTATCCATGTTTCTGCCGAGTATAATAGTACTGACCATATGTAGCATTTAACAAATCGTTTTTTTGTTCCCAGGGTTATGTCATGGCTCGTTAATATTTTTCGATACTTAAAAAAAGAGTTTCTTGCCATTTCAATTCGACATTTTATTTCCATTGATGGATCCCATTTTTCATTAATTTGAACTCCGAGATATTTGAATGTTGAGACTCTTTCTATTGGAGTACCATTGATGCTTAAAAGAGTGTTGGATTCGACGCCTCTTCTACTTATAATCATGAACTTTGTCTTTTTTATATTAATTTTTAAGGCATATGACGTACTTGCATGTTCAAGAGCATCTATTAGTTTTTGTAGTCCTGCGAGGCTGCTTGCAATTAGGGTGGTGTCGTCGGCATAACGAATATTGTTTATAATTGTGTTGTTTATTCTTATTCCGATATTTTTTCCACATATTGACTCCTCAAATATTTTTTGAGAGTACAGATTAAACAGAAGGGGCGATAGTATGCACCCCTGCCTTACACCTTTTGAAATTGGAACATTTCCAGTAATTTCACCATCTACTTGAATGTTTGCGGTCTGTTGCCAGTATAGGTTTCTGATGCATTTTATGTCGCTATCCTCTAACCCAATTGAAATCAAAATTTCCATTAATTTGTGGTGGTTGACCGTGTCGAATGCCTTTTCGTAGTCGACAAAACATACGTAGACATCTTTTTGTACATCGCGGCAGTTTTGTATGAGTACATTCAAACTAAGTAGGGCCTCTCGAGTTCCCATGCCTTCCTTGAAACCAAATTGCGTTTTCCCCATATGTGCTTCACATATTGGGTATATGCGCCTATGTATTATCTTTAAAAATATTTTTAGGGCATGACTCATAAGGCTTATTAATCTATAATCTCCGCACGTCTTCGCATTGTTTTTCTTGGGAATCATAATAAACGTAGATTTTAGCCAATCTTGAGGGTATTGTCCGGTTTCATAAATTTGGTTGTATAACTTCAACAATAGTTGTGTATTTCTTCCATCTAGTAATTTAAGTAATTCAGATGGGACTTCATCCGGCCCGGTAGCTTTGTTGTTTTTCATTGAATTTATGGCCACATCTAATTCGCTTTCTGTAATGCGTCTTCCCCCAAAATTGGCTTCTCCATCTATGCTATGCATTTCGGTTCTTGCGGTATCTGTGAACAGACTTCTAACATATTTTTCCCAGTGTTTTTTCTTTTCTGCAGTTTCATATATGGCTGTATTATTCTCATCGAAAATAAATGTAGATGATCTTTTTGAATATATTCCAGATGCCTCTTTTAACTTTTTGTGGAGATTGAAATCGTCATGTAAGATTTGGAGTCTTTCAATTTCCTGGCACTGTTTGTTTAATTGCGCATTTTTTGCGGCCCGAGTTGCGACTTTTATTTCTTGATTAATTTCCCAATATCTTTCATAGTTTGAATTCTTATGTTTGCTCCTTTCTATGCGAAGTGCGCGTATCTCGTCGGTCATCCATGTGTCCTCTCTTTTAGATGTTGTGGTTCCAAGGATATTGCTGGTTATAGTATTTATGGAATTTTTTACATTGTTCCATAAGGTCTCGACATCTTCTCCATCTATATTTTGTAGTCCTGCATTAAGGTGATCTTTCATGGATTGTTTAGTGGAAGGATCGTTTAATTTTTGAATGTTAACTCTTCGCTTTGGTGTTTTCTTTCGGATAGTAGTTAGCTTTATCTGTAATTTCCCTAACAGAAGATTATGATCCGAGGGAACATCAGCTCCTGGATACGTAGAACATTTATTAATGCAGGAGGAATATCGCCTATTTATTAAAATGTAGTCAATTTGGTTTCTAACAATGTTTCTGTTATTGTCTTGTGGCGATTTCCAGGTGTAAAGTCGTCTTGGATGGAGGCGAAACATAGTATTAGCAACCTTAAAACTGTGTTCTTGACAGAATTGTATTAGTCGTTCTCCTCTTTCATTCCGTTGTCCTAAGCCAAATTTTCCGGTGATTCCGGTTGTTTCTTCTTGCCCAACTTTAGCATTAAAATCTCCCTGGATTTGTCCTGTCCTGGTCGAGATTACAAACCCTGGAGGCTATTTGTGGTTAGGTGTCGCTGTGCTGGCATGGTCGCGTATGGCACGGCAAAAGCTCGTCGGACGGTGGGGTTCTTTGCGACTCCTACCCAATGAGACAGACACAAGAAAATCATCATGCCAGTCTAAGTTCAAAGATGAAATCAACTAAATAAATTGGCCCAAGAGAAAACCCAGAATTCTGTATGAAAACAACAACAACAAAAATTGAATTTAGCACCACACATACCTTAGATAAAAGAGAAAGTCTCATCTGCTGTTATGACGAGACAGTCGCCCACCCTCTGGAACTAGATTTCCACCGTAGCAACATCAGACGATTGTTTCCGTTGCCCCTATCGTACTTCTTCATTTTACTTACCCCCTCTTTCCTATCTCCTTTCGTTTAGTAAGATCTACATGGTCTTACAAAGAAATAACCAAATTAATTTCGACGTTATAAGCATCATTTCAAATATTTATTGTGGTATTCATGTTACATCTCAGTGAATTTGATAAAATTAAATAAAAAAATTACAGACCAAAAAGGAAGTAATGAAGAACAAAGGTAAATATTTAAGCAAAACATCGTAAATAAATATGAATATGCCTTTTTGTCAAATAATAACTACTAATCTTGGACATATTGCAACATTCGATCGGATTTCAGCCAATCCCAACAAGTAATCAGTAATTTATAATCTCTCCTTATTTCGTTGCAGGTATCTTGCTGTTTATGGGGATGATGAGGCACCAGGTTCGTTGGAGGACTTTTTGCTTCTAGCCGTTACGTTAGTTTTATGTAAAGTTAAGTATATGTGTGTTTTTATTGTTAATCTAAAAAAACTAAGGATTTGATTTCCTTTTTCAATATTTAGGACATTTGGCTCGCCGAAAGGGACAGCATCTTTTCACTAGAGAACAAACGCCCCGTGTCTCACAAAACCCTACCTCCTAGAATGAGCTCAATCTAACTGGTGGGGGACTGGATTCTAAATTTGATCCAAACGGAAAGTATTAAACAAATGCCTACCCTTGTGTAACACAATATTAACTATTTCCCTCCTCTTTTTTTAGATTAAAATGTTGGTCTTTTCGTCAGTCAGTCCAAGTTTTGGAAGGTATTTTTTTTTGTATTAGTGTTGAAGCAAGTCACCTGTGCACCGCCGATGCAGATGCTTGTAAGATATCCCACGTTGTAGCAGAGGAGGTGAGCTGCTGGTATCGTATTTTGCATATATTACTTTTTAGCTTTTTTTTCTTTAGTTTTTTGTTTGGTTTGTTTTTCTGATGGATCCAAAATAATTTTAAAAGAATTCAGGTTTATTATTTTTGGACCAAATAATTATTTTCATTTAAAATGAATAAACTTTAAATACTAATAAAAATCCAATTTGTGTTTTGTTCGCTTTTAATCAAAATCTTAGGATATTTCTCTGTATCAATGTACGATACAAAGGTTTGTATGCGTGTTCAATTCTTTTCGGGGATTCTGCTTAAAAATCTTTTTCGTGTGTTCCTCTTTTTCACCTCCGGCTGCTAAGTTGATCGACCAAGGAAAAGAAAGATTTTCCATCGGCCACATTCCATCTCAGTTTTCCTCTTGTCATTCACGTCAGCAACTTTACCAGGAAGTATTCAATTGACATTGACAGGAGGTAAATAAAGAACTCCGAAAGGCAAAATCTCAGCTGATCGTATTCAGCTACTGACTACTAGATGCCGCTCTATTGTCAGTTACAACGCACATGACAAACCCAACCATCCTTTGGGACATCCTTTCCAAAGGATGGGAGGGAAAAAGTGCGTCCCAGTTATTGGAAACATTTTCTTTCTCAGAACACTGTGCGAGCGCGTTTGAATTTGGTGTCAGTGGCTGAAAATACTCTTTCACGAATCACCCTGTTACGGAAGGTTACTCAAGGTATACTCCAATAACCGGTTTCTTACCTAAACTAACATCACTACCTACAAAAAAATCATTCATATCAATTGTTAGTAGTAGGAGGACGTAATAAAACAAAAGAGGAATTGAAAACGCCTAAACGTCTGGGCTATCTAACAACTATTTTCTTACTCAAAATTTATTAATATTAGGCAGCTATAATTAACACGAAATTTAAAAGTAAATATCAAGATTAATTAAAAGATTATTCCGGTAAAAACTTGGATTGCGAGCTAAAAGAAGCTAAAGCGGAATTTATATGTACGTGTGTGTACGCACATATTTCATTGTTACAATCAATGGTTCATTAAAGAACATCGTTAGGAAAGTAAGACAACAAAGTCACGACTCCAAAATTGATCGTAGTGAGTCTTTGCTTCTGGCAGCTTATTGTAGGCCGATTGTCGTTCAGACCAATAGCATAAGTTCCAAACGGTATGTATATACACTATTATGACAGAAAGAATTGGAAAAAAAATCATTACTATTGAAGGTCACTAAAGAAGCGTTTGTGTGGGGGGGGGGTTGTTATAACAAAAAACTATCCGTTAGGAATTTACCAATACTAAAGAAAATATGTGTGAGAAAAAAATACGAGTGTATCCCAGCAAACCAATCGTACCGACTTCGTAACGAAATCGGAACAAAATATCGGACGTATCGTCCGAAATCGTAACGATATCTTAACGAAAGTTGTATGAAGTGGTTGACATAATTTCGGAACAAAATGTCGAAGCGACATCGGATCGATTTCGGTCCGATTTCGTGACGAAATCTGAAGAAAATCCTTAAGAAATTCGGAAAGGAAATTTCTATCCGACATTCGTTCCGAAATCTGAACGAAATCGGTACAAAATCTGAACTATTTCCTTTCCGAAAAATCGTTTAGAAATCGGAACGAAATCTGAACGACTTTGCTTTCGAAATTGTTCAGACGTGTCGGACATCAGACATTTGGTTTGCTGGGTATGTTTCTACAGAAATCATTCATGTGTTAATGATAATAACAGGAACTAATTGTATTTTTTTTCTCGTCATTCAGAAAGAGCCTAAAACAATAACATGAATTGTCTTCCCGTTCTTGGACTAAATTGCAGCAGAAAATAGTGGTCAACGTTATTAGAGATCCTGCCTCTAAATGCTTACGGAATTAAAGACATTTTCTAAAGGTTTTTATTTTGAAGGTGAGTCGTTGAAAACTTTTTCCATAATCGTCTTTAATCATTCTTCTTTGCCAGGTTTGGGCCACTACTATCTATGCTTTGAGTTTGGTGCCATCCGATATACTATGCTTGAGAGGCTCGTTATTTCCCTTCCACACTCAAATAATTAAATAATTGCAATCTCGGAACGATACCAGTTGGACATGGAGAATATCGCTTCAGGTAGTTATAATTGGGCCTAATTTTGTTGTACGAAGGTGGAAAAGGTTACGCCCCTTCAGTGGTGACAGTGTACCTTCTCCATCAAAAATGTTATGTTGTTTCTAAAAATGAGAATTTAACCGGTATCAGTTAACAAAGACATTCGCCCCAAATATTTCCAGAAAGCAAGCTAGTGCTTTATTCTGGAACTGAGTAAAAACCATATATGCACTTTAGACATGCGTATATTAAACCAATCTTTCCCTTTTAGGTTCATCTGCTTGGCATGGAATACCCCTAAAAGATGTTGGCAGTGAATCCTCTTTTGTTATACATGCCCCTGTTGCAAACCTCTCTACGTCCAGACACCCAAAAAGTCTACTTTTTCTTCGTCGTCATCAACGCTATATTATCGGGTGAGTACAGGCAAATGTTACTTCTATTAAGCAATTACAGTGTTTTTTTTTTTTTTTTTGATAATGTCTAGTGGTAATATATTTGCATAAAGATTTACTTCCCGGTTAGGAGCAAAATAATTTTTAGAAACTCTAGGGCGTAATAGGAATGAATGATTCTATAGTTTTTCTTTCATTCCTTCCACTGATGGCCCAAAATCAGGGAGTATATGGTGGGAGTATACAATGTGAGAACAATTACCACCTGTAAAGGTCTCCGATATTTCGGTGTTTACTCTTCGGAGTATTGTATAGGTTTTTTCTTCTGAAGGCTATTGGGTTCTTGGACCTGACCTGTATTATATTTATATTACTATGTGGTGTACTGAAGTACTACCGCGAAAACATATTTCATCAGTCTTCCTGATGCTGGGACGGGAAAGCGCCAATGGATGCGATTATCCAATAGAGGAAACGATTGAGGAATTGTACACTCCTAAGGCAATATAGCTTATACTCTTGCCCCCACGTCGTATATAGTGCATTACAAATTTATACGGAATATGACCTGTAACAACATGGTGCCATCACTGCAAGGCAGGTCAGAACAAACATATGGCTACAATTTGTTCTTTTGGTGCTCCTATTGTGTCAAAACGTTTTGTTGTTTGTACACATTTATCAAGATTGACAAATGAATCAATACAAATATATTTAAAACACATTACTAGATATAGAGTTCAGTTTTCCATAAAGTTACAGATATGAAATTGGAAAGTCGTTCAGCCAAAAATTCCCAGGTGGTGTGAGCCAAGAGAATTTAGAACTTTCAGATACTGATCACAAGTTGTTAATCAATAATCATTGGATTTCTGAGAGGAGCGATATGAATCATTTGTTCGACAGACCTCGTGTTATTTAGCTGGGCTCACCATTAAGAATCTGAAGTCACTGGTTCATCTCTCCAGTGCCTACGTTAGTTCATTCATATTCAATTGATGTTAAAGATAAACTATATCCTGCCCCCGATGATGCAGAGCGAATGCTTGAATAGGTCAATAAATCAGCCGATAAGAATTTGAAGGAAATGGAACCCAGGGTTTCAGGGACCAAAAAAAAACACTTGGCAGCACATGAAGTTGCCATGGCTCCAATACGTTTCTATGGATCCGTTGCATCAAAAAATAAACAGCGCATAGACATTGCGACCCTGAGCTGGAAAGGAATATTTTGGAACTATACACAAGTGCGTTAGAGAATATTTGGAATAAGGAATCACCAAGGAATGTGGAAGCAGTCAGAATGAATGATTACATTTTGAAGTGGTTCCATAATGTATATCTTGTTTTGGATGTGGTACAACCAGTATATTAAAATATGTTATATAGATACATAATATAATATTATTATAAAAGTAATTGTATGAAAATCACATCGTGGCTGAATAATGTGGCTAAAGCCTCCAAAGATAGCGAAAAGCTATATCATAGCATGGTCTGGCACCAGCAAATTCTTGGGGAAGGATTTCACCCATTCCGTTGGGGTATTGAGGGTAATATGAATTCATGCACCAGATTATATGACTCTATCTTAAATATTGCGAGTTCTATCTTATGTTTAAAAGGCTGACGGAAATTTTTGTCCTTTAAAAAAAAAAAACAAGGAATATCAAAAAAAGTAAATAAAACAAATTTTGAAAGTATTTCAAATAGATAACACTTGTCACATTAGTTATTAATAATTTTGAGTTCGTAAGCAAACTTGCTTCAGAGTATATTTTTTATTTGTTTTAATTCAATTTTTTCAAATAGGTGTTTATTGGACCATTTGTAACAAAGTTATAATGGCACATGAACAACATCATTCTTTCACTATTGTATATGATGACTGAAAAGTGAATGATCCTTTCAACCTAGAATCGTAACTTTTGGGATGAGGGACACTCTTGGTTCGTATGCGGCAGGCCAGACCGTGTTTTTGGAAATTCGAACTGAGATCGCAAGAGAAGTACTACAGGGTGGATAATATGGAGAAGTATGAATCATTGGGTGAAGGCCGAGTGTACTAGATTACCATAAAATATGGATCGTGAAATCTAAAATGTTCTATGTGTACGCCAAGTACTATCTTAGTACAACATTGCAAAGATTAGGAACCGAACTCTTATATTTGAACAACGTTTTTCATTTTTGAGTTAATAAATTCTAAATGTGGTGAAGACAAACGGGGTAGATAAAAATCCGGTTTCCATTTGTGCTAGAGAAGTAGCAGGCACCTACTGTTCCAACCACACAATGCGAATTCAAATTTGTTCTTAATATCTTGCTCAAGTTTTTCCTATTTTTGGGGTTTGCTAATATCGGTATATACGAAACTACATGGTCATATATTCAATTTAAGCACGGAATCTCCTCTTCTCGGTAGGTCTTGCCTGATTATTATTTCCCAGCCGGTGAGCGAATACTAACAAATAAATTTGTTTATTTGTTGGGATAAGCAGGTTCCTAGAGAACTGTAGATTAAATCCTCAAGTTTCATATTTATTCCATAAAGTTGTAAGAGTCTGAGACGAAATCAAAGAGCAACAATGCATAATTTAGAGGGGTGTTTGCAAACACTTATATTAAAGAGTTAGTTGCTCTGGGCCCTTGTATCCTTCAAACTAATCCAAGGAACCCTGCTAAGAATGCATGTAAGACCATTTTGATGACGTACAATTGCGAGGCCATACTTATTGATATTTCTCCTATACACTCCTGAGATCGCTATATATACATAGCATTTTTTGTTTCTTCCAATTTGGATACCTGGGGCTCGGGTATTGCTTCATGAGAATAGGAAATATAGTCACTCACAAAGACAAAAAAATTACCAACGAGAAAATTACTTTTTCTTTTGAACGCGAAAGTTCGCTAGGTCAGCTAGCAATGTGTTTGAATTCTCTGCCCCAAATCAAACTTTGGGTTTTACATCCCACCCTACAAACCTTACTTTTATCGACCAACGACGCAATGCTTAAAAAAAACTGTTCCTTTTCCTGGCTTTGGGGGTATCAGTGAGTAGACCTACGCCTTAGTCAGAATGTTAGATACGTTGGCATTTCAAATACATCTAGGTGTATTTGATCTTGTCTCCCCACTTTCAGACTCTAACGTCATGAATCGACGACCAACAGCTCCGCGACCTCGTGTACAACATTTCCCTGCCCCGTGCCATGGATGCAAACGGGTACTGCTACTACTGTAGCGAAAGGGGAAGTGCACTCATGGTCAAGGACAGTCACAAGTTGACTGTTTGGAAGTCGTAGACATATTGTTAGAGTCGGCAAACCGGGAAGCTTCTCATCGTACTCTAACCTCGTACTTCTGGCTACAGATTGTAGTGTTTAGAACGCTGGTCTCCTAGGGTCGTAAAGGATGATGAACTGAGATTAGAGGCAAATCGATTGGGACATTATTGAGTTAATATCATATAAAGAAAGGTATGTTATGTTAGACCATTGGGGGACTCTATTTCCTAACTTTGCGTCCTAAGGTCGTAAGTTCTGTCACATCACTCTATCGAATACCAATCTCCTTGAAAACTGAGTAAGAGAGGAATTCTTCCTAAATTTTCCACCAAGTCTCATACCTATTGCTTAAGATCCTTGGCATGGTAAACACCCAAAGACTTCCCTTTTAGATCCTCGACCTCGTAAAGGCAATTCCCCACAGGTTTCACTATTCGGCACTTTATGAATTTATGTCCTAACTTCGCATTAAATTGAGCCTTGAAATCACTCTGCTGAAAGCTTCTTCTGTATACTTCCTGGCCAGGTATAAATTTAACAACCCTACTTCGCGTGTTGTACTTCTTTTCGTTACTTAAATAGGCCTTATGCAAGCTATCTTGTATCTGTTTTCTTACAATTTCTAACTTGGCAGATTTAGGCAGTATATTACTTTCGGGATCATTTAACGTATTCAACCTTCTCGCTAGTGCATACACACTCCCATGTCCGATCATATTCATCCCGAATAAAGCAAAGTATGGGGTTACCCCGATCGCAGAGTGTACTGATGATCGCAGCGAGCACTCTATTTCTGATAAGTATTTATCCCATTCTTGATGGTTTCCATTCAAATAGGAGCGAATAGCGGCCAGTATGGACTGGTTTACTCTCTCCGAAGCGTTAGCTTGGGGAGAGTGTGTTGCTGTTCTAAGGTGTTGGACTCCGAATGTCTTCACTAGCTCTTGGAATTCCTTGCATACAAATTGCTGCCCATTATCAGACACGATTGTCTCTGGGGTACCGAACTTATGGAAAACCTCTGCTATTAAAAACTTTATAACTTGTTTGGCACTGGCTTTAGCCATGGCTTTAAGTAAAACATACTTGCTTAGATGGTCAAGTACAATGAAAATGTATGAGTTTCCGTCCTTTGAGCGGGGATAAGGCCCTAAAAAGTCGATATAGATCCGTTGAAACGGTCTTTCAACGATAGTCTCCTTACCCATTGGAGGACGAAGGGTGGTGTTTGCAGATTTAGTACATTTGCATGTTTCGCAGCTTTGTACAAACGCCCTAACCTGAATGGTCATATTCGGCCAATAAAAATATTCTCTTATCCTCTTCAATGTCTTGTGGAAACCCCCGTGTGCCATTTGAGGAGGACAGTGGGCTTTCTCTATAATACCTGTTGTCAATTCCTGAGGAACCCATAGTTTCCAGGAGAAATCTTCATTAATCGGTATGCCGTCGTAGTGCTGGGTGCGCTTATAAACATGTTCATCTATAACTCTGATATCTGACAAACTCTCACTACTCTTACGAACTGTATCGATCAGCTCTCTATAAGATTCAGACTTGAAAGACTCTGAGTTGAAATCTATAAGTTCATTTAGATCTGCGTACAACTCTTCCATATCATAACGGGAAAGAGTGTCAGGCACGACGTTCTTAGTACCTTGTCTATGCTCAATATCGAAAGAAAAGGCTTGTAAGTGTAGGCTCCATCGAGCAAGTCGTCCACTAAGATCTTTGTGGGACATAAGCCACTTCAGACTACTATGATCAGTAATTATAGTGAAGGGCATCAGTTCAATATACGGACGGAACTTCTTTACTGCCATTACCACGGCCAGGCACTCCCGTTCTGTTACGGAGTAATTCTTCTGTGCTGCCGTCAGTTTCTGTGAAAAATAAGCAATGGGATGCTCTCCGCCCTCGTCATCCTTCTGGAAAAGGACTCCTCCAATGCCGAGGTCGGAAGCATCACATTGAACGAAAAAGTGCTTCTCAAAGTTCGGATGTGTTAAAACTGGGCTGGTTACAAGGGCATTCTTCAACCTGTCAAATGCCACTTTTGCCTCTTCCGTAAAACTGAATTGCTTGCCCTTTTTCAAGGTTTCGAATATTGGCGCAGCGATAGTGGCATAGTTCGGTATAAACCTCCTATACCAGCCGGTAGCGCCTGTGAAACTTCGAACCTGTTTCGCGGTCTTAGGGTAGCAAAACTTGGTTATGGTTTCCACTTTGCCTGGATCAGGTTTCAACTCTCCTCCACCAACAATGTAACCCAGGTAACGAAGCTCCTTAAAGCAAAACTTAGATTTGGCAACGTTGATCGTCAACCCTGCCTCATCTAAGAGTTTCGCTACTCGCTCTAACAGTTCCATGTGGGTGTCGAAGTCTGGAGATACAATCAGTAAATCATCCAAGTAGACAAAAACGCGATCTCGGATGGCTGAGGGGATCACCTTGTCCATTAAACGACACAACCTTTGAGCTGCATTACACAGCCCAAAGGGCATGACCGTAAAATGGTACAGTGGTCTCCCCGGCACCGTAAACGCAGTCTTTTCTCTACTTGACCGATCTAAAGGTATCTGCCAGAACGCATCCTTCAGGTCGACACTTGAAATGAAGAAAGTATCACCCAGTCGACTGAGCAAACCCTCAATGTGCGGGAGCGGATAGGCATCCTTAACCGTGAGAGCATTGAGCTTTCGAGCGTCCAAACAAAGTCGGTTCTTTTCACCCTTGCGAACCAGAGTCACTGGGTGACTCCACGGACTCTCACTCGGCTCAATTACTCCCATGGCTAACATCCGGTCCAACTCCGCGTACATGAGTTTCTGCACAGCCGGAGATACTGGGTAATGCTTGCTCTTCACCGGAACTGCATTACCAGTATCAATGGTATGGACCTCAGACTTCGTCCTTCCCAGACCTTTCTTAGTGTAGCATGGGAATTTTGCCACAATCATTTCCAAACGTTGCCGCTGGAAATCAGACAGTATATGGACGGGTTTGTCATCACTGGTTCCCGCGGTTGCTTCGTCACACAAGCTTACACTGTTGGTGGTGAGACTATCAACTGAGGTAAAGAACCCAAAGGATCTCAAAAAGTCCACCCCCAGAAACAACTCTCGATTGAGAGTGGGGACCAAGAAAAACGTTATGTCCTTGGTTTTGCCGCTGAATGTAATGGGAACTGTTATTCGGCCAACAATGCGATGGGGACTTCCATCCGCCGTCTTTATAAAAGAATAGAAATTTGTAAACTTAATGCCAACTTTCTCCACGAACTCTAGACAATTCTTACCTAGGCAACTTACAGTGGCCCCACTATCCAAAAGTCCCTCAATCTCAACACCTTGAATCTCAATTCGGGAGTAGAAGCGAGTGTCTTTACCTTCGTATAGCGCCGCCGAGGCAATCTCTCGCCGAAGCTGCTTTCTTCGCTGATAGCGTTCTCGAGCCCTCCTAACTTTCGAAGAAACCTGACCAAAGATCCTTGCCCTAGCTTCTTCATATTCTCTCTTGCGTATGTGTAAGGGTTTGAGTTCTCTCAGCTTCGGTTCTACATTCATAGCTTGTTTAATGGGGTTGGTTAGAATTTTCGTCGTCGAGAAGGGGGAAAGGTCGGCTGTCGAAAAATCAGGTTTTACTGCTGCGGGGTCTCCGTCTGTGTCGAGCGAGCTTCTGCAGTCCGAGGCACGCTCCGTGATCCGTTTCCCTGACACTTCGGGCATTTCGGTGCTAATACCCCCTCTCGTCCGCACCGAAAGCAGAAAACTCTGCTTATAGGGACAGAGCACTCGATGTAGCTGTGGCCTGGCTTTTTGCAGTTCCAACAGGTATACTTTGTTGTATCCCTAATCGCATCAACTTCCATTTTGACTTCCTCCCTGCTCTCTTCCATGTACGGATCCTCATAGTAGAGCTCGTGGACTCTTTGCATCGGGTAGGAACGTTGCTGGAATGTGTGTCTTTGGTTGGAAAGCATATTCTCAGCTCTTTTAACTTCCTGTTGGAAGTGGTTTAGGCCGTGTATCCTTATGGGAAAGATTAACGCTGCCAACGAAGATTTAAGATTCCCCTTCATGATCTCTACCAAGTCGTTCTCAGAATATGGCACCCTTTGCTGGTTCCTGAGCTTCAGTACGGCATTAAAGAAATCTTCAAAAGATTCCTGTGGTTGCTGCCTGCGGTCCATAATCTTTTTCTGTATCTGAAACTCAGACTCGAATCGCCGGAACTGCGACAAAAAAGCACTTCTAAGATCACTCCAACTCTGAAACGGCTCGATTCTCCTCTGCTGCCAATACCAATCGAGAGCCTGACCGTCCAACAGCTGCGGAAAATCTTTTATCAGCTCCTCGAATGGGTATGCATAGTCATGCCTTAGGGACTCAACGCGGAAAATAAAGTCTTCGGCGTCTACCGTTTTGTTACTCCCATCAAATCTAATACCCCACTTCTTCAAATTGAAACGAGGACCGGGAGGTGACATCGACGGGTAGCTGAAGTTCGGGGACGGTTGCCAATTGCCCGTTCCTGCCGCTTGGTTGGCATGCTGATCCTGAGCACGGCTATTGACTCTTGGTGGAGGACCCGTCGGTGGTGGTATAGGCCTACCGTTACCTGGTACCGACTGTTGAGTAGTCGGTTGGCTATTTGGCATCGGACCAGAATCCTTGTTTTGAGCTGCCACTGTGCCCTGTACGGGTGTAACACTCAGCCTCCGCTGCCAATCACTATGTAACCGACGTATATCTTCAACACTCCTCAACAACTGTTCCTGTGCTCTTTCCACTGAAGCAATTACATACTGTAATTCGGGGTCTTGCACAGATCCCAGTGTCAATCCAGGCTTCTCTTTCCGGCAGTCAATTCTTATATCCCGAGCTGTTTGACTGGCAAACTCTGGCGACTGTATGGAGTCGTTGAATGCCTCAGAACTCAGTGACACATCGCTGGCAACCGGTGGAGCTAATGATGATGCGGGTACAGCTGTCGAACCTGCATTGTTGGGGTTTAATACTACACCGCTCACGACGGGACCAGCAGCCGCTTGGAAAGTATTGGCTGCCGTTTCTGCTCGTTCCTTACTCTTAGACCTGGTTTCCATCTCTTTGTCTAGAATAGATTAACGCTTTAAAACCCTAACGACTAACCAAAAACTCACACACACTCACACCAAAATTCAACTTCTATGAAATCGCACTACACAGGAAAAGAATTCAACAAAATTCAACTTCTATGAAATCGCACTACACAGGAAAAGACGGTATATCCAAGCGTAAATGTAAAAATCTCAACGATATTCTGAAAAAGCAAGTTTTATTAACTTTAAAACAATCTGAGATGTGTAAAAACTACTAAAATTTGGCCTTGTAGGAGATAGGTTTTCCAAGAGGGAATAATAAAAATGAAGGGTACATAATAAATAACTAATAAAGACACCTAAAGGCGCTCTATTAAATGCTAGACTCTTTTAATTACAGGTTGTGGGTGCTGCTAACACTGTTTGATTAATGGTAAAAACCTCACCTAAAGTCTTCCCAAGAATATTCGATAATCTTTAGCTAGTCCTGAGACCAATTGCTATGAATCCTAGAACATACCTCTTTGGAACTTAGGTGGGTTAATATTAGGCTATTTAAACTAACTATTGTACGGTATGTCCCTCTACAGATAACCCTAAACTAGCAATTGGGTTTTGTATGTTACGAACCAACAAGACTAGATGTAGGCTTAACCGTTGGAAGAACATTGATAACTAGCAGTTCCTTGTTGAATATCCAAGAGATTCCTGGCTACACGGCAAAATTTCCTATGAAACTCTTACCGGGTCCAAAGGCCTCTTAAACATTTCCAAGAAACCCTTTCTGAATCCTTTAACTACTATTATCTGTAACTACTGTATAAAGCTTCCCTAATTCCGTTCTACCCTATGGTCATCATTCTCTATCTATACACAAACTTTCGAATGAGTCCTAGATTAGTACGAATTAGGCGCTTTTGCCGCCACTGTCAAAACTAATTACTGGCATCCAACAAGGAATACCGAGATAACCTCTCGTGACCAACTAACTAGAAATGACAATGACCCTAACTAATAAAAAGGTTCTCTTCTTGGGCCCCACGTTCTGGGCGCCATTCTGTCCTGTCCTGGTCGAGATTACAAACCCTGGAGGCTATTTGTGGTTAGGTGTCGCTGTGCTGGCATGGTCGCGTATGGCACGGCAAAAGCTCGTCGGACGGTGGGGTTCTTTGCGACTCCTACCCAATGAGACAGACACAAGAAAATCATCATGCCAGTCTAAGTTCAAAGATGAAATCAACTAAATAAATTGGCCCAAGAGAAAACCCAGAATTCTGTATGAAAACAACAACAACAAAAATTGAATTTAGCACTACACATACCTTAGATAAAAGAGAAAGTCTCATCTGCTGTTATGACGAGACAGTCGCCCACCCTCTGGAACTAGATTTCCACCGTAGCAACATCAGACGATTGTTTCCGTTGCCCCTATCGTACTTCTTCATTTTACTTACCCCCTCTTTCCTATCTCCTTTCGTTTAGTAAGATCTACATGGTCTTACAAAGAAATAACCAAATTAATTTCGACGTTATAAGCATCATTTCAAATATTTATTGTGGTATTCATGTTACATCTCAGTGAATTTGATAAAATTAAATAAAAAAATTACAGACCAAAAAGGAAGTAATGAAGAACAAAGGTAAATATTTAAGCAAAACATCGTAAATAAATATGAATATGCCTTTTTGTCAAATAATAACTACTAATCTTGGACATATTGCAACATTCGATCGGATTTCAGCCAATCCCAACAAGTAATCAGTAATTTATAATCTCTCCTTATTTCGTTGCAGGTATCTTGCTGTTTATGGGGATGATGAGGCACCAGGTTCGTTGGAGGACTTTTTGCTTCTAGCCGTTACGTTAGTTTTATGTAAAGTTAAGTATATGTGTGTTTTTATTGTTAATCTAAAAAAACTAAGGATTTGATTTCCTTTTTCAATATTTAGGACATTTGGCTCGCCGAAAGGGACAGCATCTTTTCACTAGAGAACAAACGCCCCGTGTCTCACAAAACCCTACCTCCTAGAATGAGCTCAATCTAACTGGTGGGGGACTGGATTCTAAATTTGATCCAAACGGAAAGTATTAAACAAATGCCTACCCTTGTGTAACACAATATTAACTATTTCCCTCCTCTTTTTTTAGATTAAAATGTTGGTCTTTTCGTCAGTCAGTCCAAGTTTTGGAAGGTATTTTTTTTTGTATTAGTGTTGAAGCAAGTCACCTGTGCACCGCCGATGCAGATGCTTGTAAGATATCCCACGTTGTAGCAGAGGAGGTGAGCTGCTGGTATCGTATTTTGCATATATTACTTTTTAGCTTTTTTTTCTTTAGTTTTTTGTTTGGTTTGTTTTTCTGATGGATCCAAAATAATTTTAAAAGAATTCAGGTTTATTATTTTTGGACCAAATAATTATTTTCATTTAAAATGAATAAACTTTAAATACTAATAAAAATCCAATTTGTGTTTTGTTCGCTTTTAATCAAAATCTTAGGATATTTCTCTGTATCAATGTACGATACAAAGGTTTGTATGCGTGTTCAATTCTTTTCGGGGATTCTGCTTAAAAATCTTTTTCGTGTGTTCCTCTTTTTCACCTCCGGCTGCTAAGTTGATCGACCAAGGAAAAGAAAGATTTTCCATCGGCCACATTCCATCTCAGTTTTCCTCTTGTCATTCACGTCAGCAACTTTACCAGGAAGTATTCAATTGACATTGACAGGAGGTAAATAAAGAACTCCGAAAGGCAAAATCTCAGCTGATCGTATTCAGCTACTGACTACTAGATGCCGCTCTATTGTCAGTTACAACGCACATGACAGATTATTGTAATATCGTGTGGTTTTGTCATCTTTAATAAATTTTCAACGTCGTAATAAAACTTTTCCAATTCATCATTATCGCTATCACTTGTAGGTGCATATACTTGTATGATGTTCATGTTTATTGGTTTTGCAGATATTTTTATCATCATCGCCCTATCAGAAATTGGAACATATCCAGTGACACAGGTCGCTATGTGGCTTTTTACTATAATAGCAACGCCCTTTCTATGAATTCCCTCTCTATTTCCGGAATGATAAATTTTTACGTTCTGGGAAATAAATTCCGCATCCTCCACCCACCACGTTTCACTGATACCCAGGATATCAATTTGTAGTCTTCCCATTTCGCTTATGGTGTTGTCTAGTTTTCCAAGCTCATAAAGACTTCTCACATTCCAAGTTCCTATTCTAAGTCTGGTTTTTTGTTTTACCTCCGGGGATTCTTAGCACCCTCTGATTGCCGGAGACTGAGGGCCGTAGGTTATTTTCTGTATTCATTGTAATTGTATGATTTTTCTAGGCATTATACTTCAGTGGTTTGCCGAGGCCTTCTGAAGGGTTTAGAGTTTTCCGTCTCCGTATTCAGCCGCTCCTCCTGGAGTTCAGACGCTGTTTGCTGCCGCCAAACCTTTGGTCAGACGCTGCCATTTTCCATTTTTTTTCTTTTGGTTCGCCCCGCATATTTTATTTCTGCGGTACCCGCCATATCTGATGAGCGTTCCCCTATCCACCACCTGGAGAGGCGTCCGATGGGAGAGAAAAAAAGAAAGAAAAAAAAAAATAACTCCGCACGGAGTAAAAATTCTAAGAATTTGTTTTATAAAAAATTAAGAAATACAAGCTAAAGTTATGAACATTGCTGGAATTCACGAGACGCAAATAATTTTTGAAGTGGAGTTGGAGTTTTTTGGAAATCTGAACTGAAGAGAAAAAATGAAAAACCATTTGGATGATGAAGCAATTTCAATGTCATAAAAAGCAGAGTAGAGGAAGTAAACTTAGTTACGATCAAATTTAATGGAGAGTTTGTGTAATGTAAGTAAGTTGTGTAATGTAATAAAGTTAATATTCTTGTTTTACACGAATAAGCAATGTATTTTATTTATTTTGGGATATTTGTAATGGCTTGCATTTTATAACATCTTTAGACTAGAGCTGGCAAACCATCGATATTCCCAACATTAGATATTTTCGATATAATAGTTAAAAATATCGATTACTATCGATATTATCGGTAAGCTGTCAACACCATTAATTTGGAGATGAAAATGGCGGATATGTCAATGCTTTTCTTGACATTTTGTACAAGTAGTTCACAGAAATGCAAAGGAGAATAAAAAATTGTTTTATCTTATAAAAATATTAAAAAAATACATTTTACCTTTCCGAAAAATATGTACGTGTGACTACGGGCTTATTTTCTCACACACACACAAAACCGAAAAGCAGCGAAATTTCTATTTATTTTAATGAGTTTTGGGTTGGGGGTTTTTGTTCCGATAATATCGATAGGCAAAACTATCTATCGATATTTAATTTTTAAAAAACAATCGATTTTATCGATAGTGCCATCGATTTTTTGCCAGCTCTACTTTAGACTGCATTTAAATTCAATCCAAAACACTACATCAAAGGCTGTGATTTGGATCGAAAATGGAGTGCATCCTAGCTGTGTGCCGTGGAAGCAAAATGAAGTGCATCCTAGCTGCGCGCTCTCTTGTAAAATTCTTAGGTGAATTCATAGGAAAAGAAGTACACCAGCGGCAATTGTTCTAGTGATTTAACTGCATCTGCGGATGCAAACTTTTTGCTGGGTAAGTGCAAACGGGGTATTAATATATATATTAAACGCAACGTAAAATGTTGAATATGTTATATCAAAATTTTCTTTATGTTGTTGGGGAAATCACAACAACAAATTTTTTTTTATAAAGGGATTTGACTTTTCATATTCGAGCAGCTAGTGTGACGCCACTACCTGGGTAATTGTGTTATAGGCACGGTGCTCTTGAAGCAATTTTAAATGGAAGGTGCTTACACCTGGGAAGTTTTTGGGGATTATGAAACTACAATGTTCATAGATGAGAAAAATCAAAAAACAAAAAAATCGCCATTCAAGTCAGCATTTTTAAGGGTTTTTTAGGTTTTCACGATTTTGCTTGAAAACCGCAAGTCCTATCGAAATGGGCCTTAAGAAAACGTTGTAACTACGAAAATTCTCTATAAGAGTTACCTTTAAGGATAAAAAGAATAAAAAAGAAGCGGGCAACCTAGTTCGAAATTTGCTCGGCCTTCTTTATTCTTTTATTTTTATTATGTCAGAAATGAAGTAGGCAAGCAGGCCAGGCAGCTTATGTACCCAGGCCTTTAAGGTAGAAACACAATGAAATACGCCGCTTTTTTACGCTCAGTTCCATGTAATAGACTAAAGGCCAAGTACTACCTAATTCAAATGAATTTGGCAGCATTTGAATTAGGTAGTACTTGGCCTTTAATCTTTTACATGAAACTGAGCGTGAAAAAAGCGGCGTATTTCATTCTGTTTACACCTTTAGTACAAACCCGTTCGTGGGTATTGATTTGGTTACGAAGTTTTTCGGCAAATCACACACACGCGACCCGAACGCAAAGTAAGAGAGCAAATGTTTTGATTTTTTTACTTCAGTCATGTACTGAATTTCATGCAAGCAGGTTGATGCCGCTTTATTTGTTTATTTTTGGGTACACAGAAAAGATTTTGCAGTTGTACAGCAAATATGTGGAGGGAAGAATTTGAAAATGATTTTTGTTTTGTATTAAATTTTTTAATGACGCAGAATGCCTCGTCTGCAATGCAACAATAAAAAATGTATGTATGCTTAAAAAAGTCTTAAAAAATCATTTTTATATACAATTTGTTTTTTCTCTCAAAAAAATTAACATATGAAGAAAAATACTTTTCAAATTATGAAGTTATTTATATTATTTTTAATTTAAGTCATACAAAGCGAACGCGCCAACAATATATTTTTCATTTCACACTCAATATGAAAATCATCACCCTGTTCTGTCTGTGTAATTTTACCCACACATAAACAATTTAAGCGCTCGCTCTTCTTGGTCGGCTATGCTTTAGTACCATGATTATTGTATATTCTCGCTCTCCCTTCAAAGATTATGACAAGGAGAGAGAATTTCTTTATATAATATAATATTTTACGCTTAGCTTTAACTTGTTTAAATTATTCTTAAATAGAATTAATTATACTCATAAAATATATAACAATAAAGTTATTTATTTTTGTTAACATTCACGGAATCATAACCTTATTTTTAAGATGTTTATCAAATACCCTTAATTATTTTGAAAAACTTACATGAATTAGAAATCTGCGTCCCATTGATAGGTACAATAGACGATTCCACACATAATATTTTTATAAATAATAAATTAAAAGAAAATAATATAAAATCCCGAGTAATTTGAAACATGTTATTGTTTTCACTGTTTCTCAACGAACTTTAATAAACAACTCTTTGAAAACATCCAGCTTATATACTGATGAGCAAAAATATGTTTCTGCAAGAACAAAAACTTTAATTTGTTTATGTACATACACATATACATATGTATGTTGTTATGTTTAATAATATTTATTTTAGAAAGTTTTGTTATTGAAAATTTTTCCTTAATAAATGTAAATAAAATAGGTTTTGTTTATCTATTTTAAGAATAATTTAAATTAGAAGATTGCAACAGGTATTTTGCAATTTGATTGCGTCAAATTGTTATTTATACGTAGACAGATACGCAAAACATTGGAGGGTATTATATATTTTGTCACTGGGCGCCACGAACATCCTTTATTTCTGCTGGGTTTATGGATTGATTATTGGAGTAAGATTTATTTTCATTTGTTAAACGCATTTTACACTTAACATGTCAATTCCATACAATAGGTCTGTTAGATAACTCAAAAGTTTGTACAAATTTGTACAAAATGCTGTTCGATAACAAACTTGTTCAATAAAAGAGAAATAAGAAGTAGTTGCTAGTACTTGCAAATACTTTTTACTTCCGAAGTCATCGAACAGGCCTAATATCTGTCAAATAAATGACGTAAACCTCCAAAACAGCTGTTTTAAGTTCAAGCGTAAAATGCGTTTTAGTTAGTGTTTTTAATTTTCTTGAAATTTCTACATATTTTCCGTTAAGTATATATATAATCCCAGCAAAAAATGTTGGAAGTTGTGCAATTGGAGTCATGATTTCACAACATCTTTCGATGTAGTCCAACAGAGTTATGAAAAATGCACTCCGTTCGATGCATTTTATAAGCAGTTACTGTAGAGATCCCTACAGAAAAAAGCAGTTGGTTGATCCCTATACATTTCTTCAAAAGATAAACAAGAGTGTATACATTTCGAAGAATTTGTTATAAAATAAAGAAATAACTTGAGTTGCGATCATTTTTGCGGTAATTTACGAGACGGAAATTTTTAATGGAGTGGAGTTCGTGTCCATGTCGAAAGCTGAACTAGTGATGGGAAGGCAACATAAAAAAACTTTAGGATGATGAAAGAAAATCAGATGCGCTTGGATTAAATCGAGAACGGAGGAAGTAAGCTCAAATGTGATTGAATTTAATGGAAACTTTTTTAATTTGTGTTTATATAATAAAGTTCTTTGTGTTCTTGCTTTACATAAATAATAAATGCATTTTATTTATTTTGGAATATTTCGCAATGGCTTGCATTTTAATTGCATCTTTGGACTGATTAAAAATGCAATCCGAAGAGTGCCTTTAAATTCAATCCAAAACACTACATCAAAAGCTGTGATTTTTGATTTTGCCTAATGCTTGGTTTACATTACGAAATCCACTCGGTTTCAACTCTCAATTCCTGGACTGGAATCGACTGGATTTCATTTGACGTTTAAGCAAAGGAATTGACAGTTGAAATCGCGTGGATTTCGTAAATGTAAACTTACTATAACCCTGCGTTTACAAATTACAGGACAGTTGCCTTCATGTATTGATTGTCAAAATCCCACAACTAGCCTGTGTGACGTAAGCGTCCCGACAACTGCAAAAACAGTTGTAAAATTTTTAATGAAAATCATCTACATCTTTTAGTTTTCCGTTCACATATTTTGTTTTTGTTCATGTTCTTTTGTTTTCAACACATTTCAATTATAATCACACTTATTTTTACAAAAATGCCAAAAATTGGACTTCCTTACTAGGCGTTTACACCAGACAGTTTGTCTTCAAATACAACTCTGATTTACTAACACAAACATACATTTATCGTTTGTCTCCCAGCTGTCCATCATTTTTTCACAGACAGTAAGGAAGACAAATTTTTGGCATTTTTGTAAAAATAGGTGAAATAATAATTGAAATGTGTTGAAAACAAAAGAACATGGACATAAACAAAATATGTGAACGGAAAATAAAAAGAAATCGACGATTTTCATTCAAAATTTTAAAACTGTTTTTGCAGTTGTCGGGACGCCTACGTCACACAGGCAAGTTGTGGGATTTTGACAATCAATACATGAACTCAACTGTCCTGTCATTTGTAAAGGCAGGGTTACTGTCTGTGAAAAAAATGATGGGCAGCTGGGAGACAAACGACAAATGTATGTATGTGTTAGTAAATCAGAGTTGTATTTGAAGACAAACTGTATGGTGTAAACGCCTAGTAAGAAAGTACCAAAAGTTGCAACACTTTTCACGTATCACAATAAACCAGGTAGATGGTCAATTGCTGCAACAATAAATTTTAGTATCAAAATTCGTAAATAATGTGAAAAAATATTAAATTACTTTGTTACAATGCTATTTTTCATTGTGTTCCCGTACTTTTTAATAGTAATGTTACAAAAAAGATCGATTTATCAAAAAGTGTTTCCCCATACAAATTTCTTAAAAATACGGGAACGGAAATTGCAAAAACTCCAGCAGAAATGTCAAATTCAACGTATCAGCTATCGTATTTAGATGCCAAAGAACATGCTGTTAGTTTCTACTAGGCCAAAACTGGTATAAGACCATAAACTTCAACTAACCTCAAAATAACCTAACATTTAAAATTATAAGTTTAGTTTAAAACTATTGGTTTTTGTAAAAAAACATCGATTTATTTTAAAGGTAATTTAATAAAATTTTGATTCTTTTTCTTTATAAACCCAGACGTTCCTTTATACCCATTTGCTTTATCAAAGTGTAGAGAGAAAACGAAAATTTGGCAATCTGAAAAATATTAAAAAAAATTGTTAAATGAAAAGCACAAATAATGTATCTTTCACAATTCATCCAGCTAAACCAACTTACACTTATAAAACTATTCAAATTTATGGGAATAATTTTTCCAGCCCATAGTTCCATACTTTTCTGTGTGCGTTGTATAAAGAATACTAACATTTTGCGATAACGTCTATCCTTTAGAATCCATGATGAATGAAGAATTTCCGTTGCCAGTGTATCACTATCGTACAGTAGACATTGAGCATAGTAGCATAAAGGGAATATTTCGACAATTACGGCCAAAAAGTAAAATGACGAGGCGACCTTGGATGCTATATTCGTGGAAAATATAGCAATATTTACAAGTGTTATACTCAGGATTGCAGCTGTTATAGAAAATTGTAAGAAAATGGTACGTGAGATAACGGGCGAAATTACATTGTACAACCTGGAGTGGAGTCGAGGGGGAGAAAGAGAAAAGTGATAGTTTATTTTTCCATTAGGATTATTATCTGAGGGCTAAAAAGTAAAGGTCAAAAAATGCGCCTCTTCCAGAGCCTGCAAGAATCTAAAAATTTTTACTACAATAACACATTTTTCTTTATGTTATCGAAAAATATAGTGCTGGGGCTGGATTCTTGTTCTATGAACATTTGAAATGAAAAATATTTCCTTTATAATTTTTTTCATTTGACAGCTTTCTCCTTTATAAAAGTTTTCATTTCACATTTTCATAGAAACAGAATTGAGCCCCAGTTCTGAAACAGACCAAATGTCATGAAATTAGGTGCTCTTAGATCGAATTAACCACTAAGGTTAAGTCATGATATTACTCTAGTATGAGTCGTAATAATTTCTGAAAATTTCCTCTTTGTCTCTAATTTGTGAAATTGTCTTCCTTCGATCGATCAGGTATGATTCTTACTATGGTCATTAAATTATTCGGCGTTTGTCTCAAGTGTAAAAACTATCGAGAAAAATCCTTCATTGTGCCTTATGCTTGGTTTACATTTACGAAATCCACTCGTTTTCAACTGTCAAATCCATAGGTTAAACGTCAAATGAAATCCAGATGATATTTCATTTGACGTTTGACCTATGGAATTGACAGTTGAAATCGAGTGGATTTCGTAAATGTAAACTTAGCATTAAGAGGGTGTTGATGGTGCTCAAACGACAACTTGAACCTCAACCAGCCGCATCCGAATAAAAACACAACCTGCCTCACTTGGGCTGAATAATCTCCAGCTGGTACTTCTAGATTTATGTTATCAGGGTTTTTAGTTGTCCATGTGCATCTATGTGTATATAGGGACGGAGAACGAATTACCACGAAATTATTGGATATTTAGAGAGTTATAACAATGCATATTTTAGTACATCCCTTCAGATAGCAGAGAATTCATAGGAGTTGTTTACACTATCAATGTGATATGTGTTGAAATTTTCCATCTCTATATAGTCGTTGATGTGTGCAATATTGGGGATTTTCCTTACGCCATTTTCTTTTTGCGTCCATTCCAGCAAAAATGCAGTGAAATTACGTCTCCACATTGCCTGCGGGGGAATGATTTTATTTCGGATCACATGACATTATGTGTGTTCGTTTACTCAAAATTTGTGCAAATTGTTACTAGATGTTGTTCGTTTACTCTACAGTACAATACAAAAGAGCTTAGTCGATTGCAAGAAGTTACTGGACTTGTACAAATTATCGAGTAAACGAACACACCTATTGATAGGTAGTGTAAACTACCTCTTACTAGGCGTTTACACCAGACAGTTTGTCTTCAAATGCAACTCTGATTTACCTACACATACATATATTTGTCGACTGTCTTCAAGTTGTCCATAATTTTTTCACAGACAGTGGGGTTAACAAATTTTTGACATTTTTGTAAAAATTAGGTGAGATGATTATTGAAATGTGTTGAAAGCAAAAGAATGTAAACAAAAATAAAATATTTGAACCGAAAATAAATCGACGATTTTCATTCATAATTTTACAACTGTTTTTGCAGTTGTTGGGACGCCTACGTCACACAGGCAAGTTTTGGGATTTTGACAATCAATACATGAAGTCAACTGTCCCGTCATGTGTAAACGCAGGGTTAGTGATATATTTTTACGACTCTTTTTTAACGTTTTTAAGTCTTTCTGGTTTCTAAATGTGTATAAAACGCTATATTGACATCACGTTGATTCAAGTTTCCGCTTGTTTCATGGCACAATTACCCAGGTAGTGGCATTGTCAAAATTTTGAATATGTTATGTCAAAACTTTCTTTATTTTGTTGGGGAAATTACAACAAAAATATTTTTTTATAAAGCGATTTGACTTTTCATATTCGATCAGCTGGTGTGATACCACTACCTGGTAGTTCTGCCATGGCTTGTTTCTCTCATGGTACAAATACACAGGTAGCCGCATCGGCAATTGTTGGTAACATAAGATGTCAAAATTTGACATCAATTCAATGAAATTGACACATTATGTTACCATCAGCTGGCTTGATAATGCTACCTGTATTATTGTACCATGTCTCTCACTCTATTCAACATATTGGTGATGCCAACTAATTAGTTTTAAGGTAAGGTCACATTAGGCAAATATTTGCTCAAAAGTGGAAAAAAACGATCTATAAAGCCCTACCTGACGGACGTGCTGATTTTCATAAAATAAAAAACAATTTCCCAATTCGTTGAAATTATTATTAATTACAACACCGGCAGGTTTCCTGCTTGCATTTAATTGCAATGGAGGAGCCTGATGATCTTATGTACGATATGGAACATGATGTGACGGAAGTTATTGCCTCAACTTCCACAAATATTCTACCGCCATTAGCAAACAAAGCAAGTACACAAACAAACATGCAGAAAACTACTAACCAAAATGACCGTAAAAGACAGCGCATTGAGAGCGCACTTTCGCCAATAAACGTTGACGTTTCTGATCTTGCTAGAAGGTTATCAAACTTTAACCCTCAAGACCAGAATAAATTTGGAATTTTAGGTGCATTAGCAGATTTGGACATCGAGGCTACTATGCCAACCAACAAACCCAATACAAAGGAAGCCAATGATAAAAGGCCGGTTAACAAGGTCTCTTGGTGCCCACCCATCTTTGTTTTTAATGTAAACACCACGGCCTTAGCGCAAAAGCTAAAGTCGTCAATGCCAGACTGTGTGTTCAGAATCAAGAACGTAAACAAAAGTAAAAGCAAATTATACTTCACCGACCCAAAGGTGCATGCATCCATGATGGAAATATTAAAATCCAAAAACATTCAATCTTATTCATTCACCCCTAAAGATCAAAAACAAGAATCTCTAATAATTCGGGGGCTATATTTCTGCTCAAATCCCGATGACATAAAACAGGAACTTGATGAACTAGTTCCGGAAATTGTACACAATGTCACAAAATTTAAAACACCCTCCTCCATAAAGAGGAATGCTGACACTGGTCTTTTCCTGGTTTCCCTTCACCCCGGGAAGAAAACTGGCGAAGTAACCCATATTCGGGAGCTATTAGGCCAAACAATGTTTTGGGAAAAACCAAAAAAGAAAGGTGGAGACGTACAATGTTACAGATGTCAACGATGGGGGCATGTATCCAAGAATTGCAATTCGTCGCACAACTGCGTCAAATGCAACCAATCACATCTTCCAGGTGAATGTCAAAGGACCAAGTCAGACAACTCTGACCCTTACTGCACTAACTGCGCTATGAGCGGACATCCAGCAAATTGGAAAGGTTGTCCTTCTTATAAAAAGTACGCACTTGCCAGAAAAAATAAAGTAGCCAAGGCCATGGAAGACAAAGCCATAGCACAAAATAATGTAGCTAAATTATTCAACATGTCTAAGGTAACAAGTGGCAAATCCTTTTCTAGTCTTTTCAATACTGATACTCCTTGTAAGAATGATGGAAGTAAAAACAAGAAACCCCAAATCATTGACGACTTTCTAAAACTTGCCAACTTCTTCCTTGAACCGGAAGAACTCACTCTGGAACAGGAAATTCAACTTTTTTTGACGGAATATAAAAACCTGCCAAAGCCTGAAGCCAAAAAACAATTCTTAAGGCTTCTATCAAAGGTCAAGTCTAACTATGGACCATAGATCAATAAACTTTTTAACATTTAATGTACGTTCCCTTGTGGATGCGAGTCGACAATTGGAGTTAAGAAATATGCTCTATAACAACAATATTGATATTTCATTTATACAAGAATGCCACATAAAGAAAGGCAGACATGTCCATATTGATGGTTATAATTTCATCTATGATTACTCTCCTATTGGCGTTGCAGTAGTGCTAAAGAAATGTATTCACTTTGAAAGGATAACTGTGAATGACATTGGCATAAACACAGCATTTATCAAGGTAGAAATGCCATACAGTAATATCATTAAGAAGTATCTAGTTGGCTCAGCTTACATCCCATGTAGCTACCCTGTTCAAAGGCTGGAATCTGATTTGAACAAAATAATGCAATTGGCAAGTAGATTTGATGGTTTCATCATTGGCGGAGACCTAAATTCCAAAAGCCCGGCATGGGGTGACGTATTTGAGAACTCAAATGGTAAAGTTTTGCGCTCCTGGCTTGAGGACAACTCGATGGATGTGACAAGGCTTTGTGATTCTGGACCTTCATACCCAAGTGGTCCATCTTTTTTGGATCACTTTTTAATCAGTTCGGTGCTAATTGATACAAGAAACCCCAATTTCAAGATTTCTTCCAAACCAACCTTCTCTGACCACTTTCCTCTATTGTTGGAATTGAAACTAGATCAACCAAACTTCTTATTGAATTCTCCTCGAATATTTACATCGTATAAGAACACCAATTGGAATCATTTTCGTCGAGATCTTGATCTAGCGTCCCGTCAAATGATGCCGCCGTCGAATAGAAACCTTGGAAACGAGGAAATTGACGTCCTCATTACAGACTTCAATGCTTCATTTGCCGAAACGCATAGAAGTCATTCTCAACAAATTGAATTGAAGGATGAAAAACCTCCTATTTCCGACAGAGTGCGCCATTTCTTAAAAATTAAACATCAATGGCAGAAAAATCTGAAGAAAATATTTCATCGATCTGGTAACAGGGTGAGTCGAGAATACTCCATACTCTCAAAACAAATCCAACTATTAAAAATATTAATTAAGGAGATTATCAACATTGAAAACGCTGAAATATTTAATAATAAGTTAAAAAAAAATTAAACCCAGTCCTTCCGCCTTCAAGGAGATTTCCAAAATCACTGGAAAAAACAAGTCTGCCTTCTGCCATAAAATTCAGAATGGCGATAATACCATTACAAACACTTCAGAAATTGCAGATCATTTTAAAAACTTTTATTCGTCAGTCTTTGAAGAATTTATGCCATCATCTCCAGTGGAAGATCTTAACTCCCGTGTAATGTCATGCATTAATTCAACATCTTCTCAGATCTATACTTTTGATGACAACTTCAATTCTCTTCATAATCCGGACCTGTATCATTTTGTATCTCCTGCAAAGATAAAAAGTATAATTAGTAGCGTAAACAACAAAAAATCCAGTGGACCCGATGGAATCTCTAACTTCATTGTTAAAAGATTTCCCGACTCCACTGTTAATCTACTGACCTGCATCTACAACAACTGTATCAATAATGGATACTTTCCCTCTCAATGGAAAATAGCCAAAATAATACCCATCAGAAAAAAGGCATCAATTAATACGGTTGATAATTTCCGCCCTATTTCCCTATTATCCAACATCGGGAAAATTTTTGAGAGAGTCCTGAAAGAAAAAATGGAAGATGAATTTATTGTTGATCCCATATCAGATTATCAATTTGGATTTAAAAGTGGCCATTCTACTCAGCATGCGCTGCTTAAATTTCATAATGACATTACGTCGAATTTACGAAATCAATCCTGCACTGTGGCTATATCTCTGGATATACAAAAAGCTTTTGATTCCGTCTGCCATGTTGGAGTCCTATACAAATTATTGCAGCTGGGGACCGATCCTTTCATTGTCAAGATCATGGAGAGTTTCTTTTCATCGCGCAAATTCACGGTGCAAATCAAAGATGCATCATCCACAATGGGGGATGTAAAAAGTGGTGTCCCTCAGGGCAGTATTTTGGCACCATACCTTTTTAACATCTTCCTGCATGACTTCCCGCATGTCTTCCAACATTCGAAGGCTATTTTGTATGCAGACGATTGTTTAATCTACACGCATAGCCTCTCACCATCCCAAGCACTGGCTTCTGCTACTTCTCATCTGCACACAATCAACGATTATTACAAACGGTGGGGCATCAAAATCAATGCTGCTAAGTCTGTTGCGATCTGTATACGCAATGCCTCGGGGAAATGTCCACGTTACGTAGTACCAGAAAGTAAGCTACTTAAGTTATCTTTAGATGGCGTAGAAATCCCCTTTGAAACATCCATTAAATACCTCGGCATAAACTTCAATAATCTAATGAAATTCAACACTCATGCCCGCAACATCATGAAAAAAACAAAGGGAGTTATAGGGAAGTTTTCATACATCCTTAATAACAAATACTTACCGCAGAAAACAAAGCTGCTTCTTTACAAGGTTGCCATAAGATCCATACTAACTTATGGTTTTCCAATCTGGTTTTCTATTTCGCCAGTAGTTGCCAAGGAGTTGGAAATCCTAGAAAGAAAGATTTTGCGGAAATGTGTCAACAAAAATTTTGAAACTCAACAAAAACGATTTTCCAATACTTACATATACAATGCGGCTGGCGTTGTTCCATTTTGTAAGTATGCTCTGTACCATCAAAAAATTTTTGTAGAGAAACTGGCAACCCATGAAAACTCCCTAATAAGCATAATTCACGAATTGGAAAAACACACATCCTGGACCGAATCATCTTATCTATCGTCAGTGGGCATCCTAAACGAGAATCTGGAGGAAGATATAGATGATTATACTTTACCACACTTTTTTACGAAATCAGTACCTGGATCCCATAGAGGATAACATAACCAACTTTTATCTGTGATAATATATCTATTGCACAATTTTTTTTTTTTTATAAACATTAGTATTCCACTGCTCTTTGCGGAGCTTTCGTTTTTAATTTCACACTTACGATAATTATATACATCCGTATGTACATATGTATGTATTATTAATTCAATTCAATTTGTATTATATATATACAATATCGCTGTTTGTTATGCAGTTTAACAGCCTGTATTATTGTTATTTAGTTTTAATTTGTTGTTATTTATTTATTTATACAGACAATAATGCTCTGATCGTCATAGTCGAGGCCTGGAGCAAGCCTTATATTTCATACTACTATTTGTTTACATTTTACATTATGCTTTGTCATATTTCGCATGTAGCATTTCATTCACTTATTGTTATTAGAGTAAGACAACAATAGCTCTAAGAATTTATCCATGTCATCATTTCGCTTTGATTACCTGTATTAAGAAAAGAAGAAGACTCAAATAAAATATTACTTACTTACTTACTTGCTCAAAAGTGACAAATATTTGTTTGCCACAATTTGACCAGCAAATATTTTTCAAACGCAAACAAGAAAACAGCTGATTTTGGGAAAACAAAACTATTTGGAAGCAAACAAAAATTTAACCAAATTGCTTTTAATGTGAACACCGTTCAGCAAATATTTTCCTCCTTTTTTGACAAACATTTATTTGGACTTACAATTTGTTTGTAAGAGCAAACAAGAGCAAACATCTGCTGAAACACATTGTTGTCACATATTAAAAAGGGGCATATGACCATAAAATGACGAAATTTCTTGTAAATGTATAATTCGAAGTCAATAATTAGTGAATAAAGAAATAAATAAATGGGAGGTGAGGGATTTAAAAAACCAAAAATGTTTTACAATCGATGAATCCGAGTTTCAACCAATTAGAATTCGCGAATTGCTAACATATTCTATATAGTATGATTGAAAATCTATATCCATAAGGTCGACCATAAAAATTAATTTACGTGGAAGCTGTGTTGGCATCAATGTAGAAAAATAGCTAAAAATGGGTTGAAGCCAACAAGTTTTTTATGCTCCCTTCTGATTTCTGGCTTAACCTTACATTTTATAGACATATGCTCAAAGAAAGACTCAAAGAATACTTCATGGGCAATGTGATACTAGTGTATCATTTTTCGATATATCCACTGCATCCACCTAAAATTGATGCTGACATTTTGAAGCCGGAATTTCGGGGTTTTTCAAAAAAACCTATTTTTTGAGTTTAAAATTTACAAGTGTTATTCAATTTCCTTTGTAGTTTTTTTTACGCGAGGGATCTAATGAGACCTTCCGCGATCGAATCCATCGACTAAAACCGCGGATATAGATACCTTGAAAATACGAAAATCGGCAAAAATGTATTTTGACGAATCGGCGTATTAAACCGCGATTTTCTTTAACATTTCTTACATAAATGGAATCCTTTATACGCGATTTTACCAAAAATAGAATGTGGAGGCACATCCGCGGTTCGTAAAGAATCTGTTTGAAATAGGTGTATATAGACATATTTTTGATGGGTGCTACTGAAACCGGATGCGCATCAAAAATGGTGGGTTTTAGAAAAACGCAAAATCTCAGAAATTATTAGACGTATTGGCATACATTACAATAGTAATTGTGACGTAATTATTGGTAGTGGTTACGCGGATTTAGTTTTGTTATTTATACATCCAATACTGTCTTGAAAACAACAACCGACGTTTTAATCCCGATTATCTGTCAACTTTAAGAAATCAGTACAAAAAATCTTCTTTCTTTTAAAAATATTACCGTGGCAAGCTGTAAATAGCTGCGGTAAAATGTAAATTTTTTCGAAAATTTTTGAAGAAGCCAAACAAAGTGCCGCATATTGAATTTGACACTGTTTTTCATTTGGTTATTATTGTTATACATGGATTTTTATTTATACGCCCAATATTATCTTCACAAACTTCACCAACTAATTTTACAAAAAGCGCGATTTTTTTTATAAAAAAAATTCAATACAAAGAAGCTTCGTTTTCTATGTTTAAAAACATTATCTTGATAACCTGTATATTATTTTCATTAATAGAAAACGTTTTCATGGTAAACTGTCTTCACTCTTTTGGTTGAAATACTACATATTTTAAAGAATCATATTGGCATTACAAATCGATCGATTTTCTAAGAACATGTTCCAAGTCTTTTACCATTTGGAAATTATTTAAAACAAGTAAAAATGAATCAGTCGGCTTTGCCGACAGAGATATACCCTCAGCCTGTTCACATTGACAAAATTTTTCCCAAAATACGTATGTATCATGGCACAATTACCCAGGTAGTGGCATCGTAAAATTTTGAATATGTTATGTCAAAACTTTCTTTATGTTGTTGGGGAAATTACAACAAAAATAATTTTTTATAAAGGGATTTGACTTTTCATATTCGATCAGCTGGTGTGATACCACTACCTGGTAGTTCTGTCATGGTATGTATTTAGGGGGTTTTAAAATTTTTGGGCGTTTGAACAGACAAAAATGTTAATTAGGATTAAAGATCAAAAGTTTTGCGGAGGAGATACTAAAAGAATGCTCGACATGGACTGTTATGGAAGTGGATCTCCAGCCACAACATATGGTGCCATAGGGGGTTTTTACACTCTTCGGGCTGTTTGCTCAAGAAGTATGGATTTGCCCCTAAAAAAACTTTTACCATCGTAATTGAGGAAGCGAATGATAGTTGCTTCAACAAAAATTAAAGTGATTCGAGAGCATGCCTTAAAGTGAACTTACCCGAAATTTTGTTTGGGAGGTACCGGATGGAGTGGACAAATATAGTCCATATTTGAACCTGACCTATATCTGGTAGATATATTAGGATGTGTTTAGTATAGACCAATTCGGCCACTTTCTTCAAGAGTTACCGTACGAACAATTTTTCCGAACAATTTTGAACTTTTGTGGGGGAGGTACCTGAAGGAGTGGACCGATATGGCTTATCTTCGAACTTAAACTATGTTTAGACAAAATCTTACTAAGGTCATATTTTGGACCGAATCGGCAGATCCGTTCGAGAGTTATCTTGCGCCCCAACCACTTCACACGATGTCAAAGGGTTTTTTGCAACTTTCATGCTATTTTCTCAGGAAGTATGGACTTGCCCCTGATGAAACTTGTACCGTCGTATGGAGGGCAGTGAATACAAGTTGCTAAAACAAAAATCAAAGCTATTCGAGAGATGGCCCTCAACTGAACTTTTCCGACATTTTGTGTGGGAGGTACCTGAAGGAGTCGACCTATTGAGACCATATTGGAACCTCATATTACTCTGGTAGAAAGTTTACGCTATACAAAGTATGGACCAAATCGGTCACTCCCTTCAAGAATTATGGTGCGCACAAACTTTCCGAACATTTTCGAACTTTTGTGGGGGAGGTACCGGAAGGAGTGGACCGATGTAGGTCATCTTCGAACTTAAACTAAGTTTGGGCAAAATATTACGAAAACCAAAATTTGAACCGAATCGGTTAAACCGTTCGAGAGTTATCGTGCGCTCCAGCCAGCAGGACAGACAGACAGACAGACGGACGGACATGGCTAGATCGACTCCAAATTGTCTGAAACACATTTCGTCCAAACATACTTGGGGTCTAAAACCATTATTTCGATGAGGCACATTTTCATCGTATCAAAGTGTATATACCCTCCTTAGCCTAAAGGCTGAGGGTATAAATATAGTTACTCTATCAAATCCTTATGATCCTTTATAACACTCTTCAGCTCTTCCAAGTTTTCCTCAGCCGATTGTTCCAGACGCGAACCCATTTTACGTATTCTCAACAAAAGTATGCGTACATGAGCCCGCAGAATGCAAACATAAACAGTGCCATACGAATCGTTGGCGACCTGTTGAAAGCAAGTCCAACTTGTCAGTAAATATTCAATAAATGAAGCCAAATAAAATTCCATTTTTGAACGTCTCCAATCGATGACAAAAAGATTTATCGAATATGCTGGTACACCAGATACCAATGATGAAATAAATGTCATCGTTGTATATGTCCAATAGGCGGCACAGTAACCAACAACTATTCGCCTTCCCAAATTGCGTATATTATATAATTCCTGAACTTCATCCTCGGCCTGGCAATGCATGTCCATTTTATCCATTAGTTTCTCAGCCGCCTCCAATTTATGTTTGTAATAGACAAGAAGTAAAATTTTTATAATACAACCATAGACATTTATCACTCCCTGAATGGAGGATAATACGACACCATAATTAACGGCGACATCAGATTTTACAAAATAACTGGACGTAAAGCTGATGGGTACAAAAATTGTCGTCAAACAGTGAATAGTTATGGCATAGAAAATATATGGATGTGGATTCTTCTTGGTAATGTGTAGACCTATTATGCGGAAACAACCATATAGATAGGATACAGCTTGCTTAGTAGCCACCGTTTTGTTGGGAACTCTTTGAACGGTTGTCACAAATTTTATTGGCAATTTTGAATCTGCAGATGTAGAATATGTTAGAACAATTAACTTTAAGTGCAATAAATTGTCTTCTTACCGTTAATCTCTCCTTTGGCCATTTTGGTAATTAGGTGGGACCAAACTCGAAGTTAATTTGCAGAATGAGAACCACGGAAACAAAACGCCTTTTATATAATAGGTCAATGCTTTAAAAATTACATATGTTTGTTGTTGTAGTTTTTTCTATTAACGGAAATAGGAGTTGTTTGGTAAAGTTTTATTATAGTAATTATAGCGGGCAATCTTTTTTTAACATTTATACACGGAGAAAAAGTATGTTGGAGAATTTATATATTCCTCAAATTTGGCAAAATTAAAACAAATATTAGATTTCTTGTGACTCTTAAGCGCTCGGCACATACGGTGCGTTGAGCGTTGTGTTACAACAACCACATGAAAAAAGTGTAAGTGAAGCCAAATTTTTTGAAAAACAACAATATGGCTGACGCATTAAAGTTAAACATAATTTAACTGTTTTGGGACAACGCGTGTCCCAACGTGTCACTAAACGGACCGTATGTGCCGAGACCTTTAAGCCTTCGGCACATACGGTCCGTTGTGCGACGCGTTGTGCGTTGAAAACAACAACCACATGAAAAATGTGTAAGTGATGCCAAGTTTGTTATTGAAGTTTTCATGTGGTTGTTGTAACGCAACGCTGAACGCGCCGTATGTGCCGAGGGCTTTAGGGGAGGAACAGTATAGGTACGTTTTAATGCACTAAAAAGGATCACGTGAGATAATAAAAAATATGAGATTGGCATCACTGGAGGGATTTTCATGTGGTTGGTGTTTTTTTAACAACTTAACATGAAGTTGAAAACATATGGTCTGTTCCAGAACTGTAAGAATCTGCTAATTTTTACTATTTTTTCCGATAACATAAGGAAAAAATTGCTATCGTAGTAAAAAGTTGTAGATTCTTGCAGGTTCTGGAACGGGCATATAATGTGTGTTTGTTTACTCAAAATTTGTACAAATTGTTACTGGATGTTGTTCGTTTACTCTACAGTACAATGCAAAAGACCTTAGTCGATTGCAAGAAGTTACTGGACTTGTACAAATTGTGGAGTAAACGAACACACCTATAATAAAACTGGAAATACAGTAATACTACGTTTATATTTACGAAATCCACTCGATGAAAACCCATCTGAAATCCATGGGATTTCATTTGACGTTTGAGCAATGGAATTGACAGTTGAAATCGAGTGGATTTCGTAAAATTAAATGTAGTATAAAGGTTTGACTAAAGTTGTGCGTCATATCTGATAAAAGAATAAAATATAAAGAACAATTGGTCTTACCAATTAATTTCTTTCAGTGTGTTTCCCCCACCTAGAAATAAATCAGTTGTTAGTCGGTGTTTAGACGTTCAAAGTTAATGGGAAAGAAAATTGAGTTTATGGGAGAGGTAGTAGAGAGAAGAGGGCGTACACACACCCCTGTACTCGCAAATTTTGTTTTGTTTCATTATTCCTTGCAGTTTTTTCCGCACTTTCTTTTATTTTATTTTCTCCGCCGGCAAATAACAACGCATACATTTGAATTAAAAACTTTTGTGATGAAAAATAAATTGAACAAAAAACTATCAGTAAAAATTAATAGTAAACATAAACATATGTATTTATTTAAATTTAAATTAATTTCTATAAGAAATATCGCCTTAGTATTGCCTTTAAATGATCAAATGAGAAAATGAGTGTGAAGAAGAATCAGAAAATTTACAAAAAAAGCATTATTTTCGTGTCTAAACTGCAAGGAAATTTTAAAATAAACTGAGAAGTTTTGTTTTTTCAAAATAGTATGGCTTAATCCCATTGTTGTTGTTTTATTATTTTAAAAGCAACTAATTTATTAGTGGAAAAAACTGAGAAGAAAATTTGCCATTTCAGTTTGAACGTATAAACACGGACTTAAATAGCTTCTTCCTATTTCCCTTTTCAAAGTCCCAATTTACATTAGGCGAGTTTACTTGCGGCAATTGTCACTTTGATGGAGATAGAGGTGAGGCATATGGTAACCCTTTGCCTCTCAGCCCCCTCTCTCACCTACAAACTGACAATTGCCGCAAGTAAACTCGCCTAATGTAAATTGGGACAAAGAAGTGTGGCAAACTTTTTTTCCTTGACAACTATTGTTTTACTTCTAAAATTGTTGAAAACAATAATTAAATGTGTTATTCTATCACACAACTAAATATTGCATACACCCTTATTATAAAGTTAACTAATTAAAAATCACAATCAATTTCATAGTTAACTTTGTCAGGGTCTTTTTTTTTTGAAAATTGAAAAAGGAAGCTAAGGTGAAAGTCTAGATGTAAAGGCCTCGGCACATACGGCGCGGTGAGCGTTGTGTTACAACAACCACATGGAAACTTCAAGAACAAACTTGGCATCACTTACACATTTTTTACGTGGTTGTTGTTTTCAACGCGCAACGCGTCGCACAACGTACCGTATGTGCCGGGGGCTTAAGAATGTCTAGTCTATTGAAACAATTAAGCTGAGAACACAACGAGAAATTCATGCTTATCCAAGCCTGAACTTGTGTAGAAGAATAAAAAAATCTAAAATCGCATTTGAATTAGGTAGTACCTGACCTTTAATCATTTACATGAACTAGAGCGTGAAGCAAGTAACAAAAGTCATCGTGTTTCTACCTTTGAGGTAGAAACACAATGAAATACGCCGCTTTTTCGACGCTCAGTTTCATGTAAAAGACTAAAGCGCTCGGCACATACGGTGCGTTGTGCGTTGCGTTACAACAACCACATGAAAAAAGTGTAAGTGAAGCCAAGTTTTTTGAAAAACAACAATATGGCTGACGCATTAAAGTTAAACATAATTTAACTGTTTTGGGACAACGCGTGTCCCAACGTGTCACTAAACGGACCGTATGTGCCGAGGGCTTAAAAGCCAAGTACCACCTAGTTTAGGGTTGGAGGCAAGTTGAGGGCGAGGGAGTTGAGTTTCTACCTTTGAGGTAGAAACACAATGAAATTCGACGCTCAGTTTCATGTAAAAGATTAAAAGCCAAGTACCACCTAGTTTAGGGTTGGAGGCAAGTTGAGGGCGAGGAATTTGAGATTAGGCCAAGTCGAAGGCGGTGTAGTTGAGGTGGGACGATTCCCAACCCCCCAAGAAAAAATGTCCCAACAATTTGTCCAGCCCTCAACTTGCCCCCCCCCCCCCCAAACTTCCCGCCATTAATTTCGAAATAGTTCCGACATTGAAACAATTTCATGGAATTATGCTTCCCTAGATCGAGTTAGTAGAGTAATATCATAAAATTGCTGTAGTAGGGAACTTGGTATAAGAATACCAAGTTTCATGAAATTTTTCAATGAAAACGCTTTAGTGAGGACCGGGACTATATTGATCAGTTATTTCAGAATTACGTATTATTAGGGAATATGACGACCATGCTGATATTATTCCTTCTATTATTGTTGATGCTAATCGATATTACCAATATATTTTTATATTGGTAGCAACTGTTACGAAATATATCCTTAAAATATTTCGTTCGTACTGAATCTTGAATCTTGAAAATAGTTATTATTTTTCATTTCTTTCTTTTTTTGGTTAAAGAAATGTATATCTGCTTACCTTTTTATTTGCAATGAAGTATATTCCAACGCCATTTCTTAAAAATGTGATTTTCATTGATTTTTTGTTTAGACTTAATGACTCCTTTTTTCGTCGGTACCTGACCGATGATTTTCGATAATTACCGACATAAAATACCTACAAAAATCGGTCAAATCTGTATACAGAATAGCACTTACCGATAAATATCGCTAACTATCGACATTTTGTCGTTAATTCCATAGGTAGAAAGTTACAGAATCGCACTACAGGTATGAATATGGTTGGAAAATGCAACACTGTAGCTAAGGCTTATAATAGCTTCGTTCCAGAACTAACAAGTTTTTACACATTTTGCAAATTTTTCCCCAAAATGCGTTCCCATACATCAAAAAAGTTGCAAAATATTCACTTCTCTTTAAACAAATATGGCGGTGAATAGCTTTCTCTTTAGAAACTTTTTACACGACAAATTTGGGCGAGCAAAAATGTGCAACATGTTTGCCGGCTTCTGATTGGCTGATACGCCGACTTTGATTTTTGTTGCAGTTTTTTTGGCGTTTCTGCCACTTTCCCGTTCCCGTACATTTCGGAAAAATGTTTATGTGGAACTCATTTTCGAACTCCCAATTTACATTAGGCGAGTCTCTGTTTGTAGGAGAGACACGTATGAGGAATAGAAATGGAAAAAAAATTACTCGTACCGGCAATTTTTAGGCAATTCCTCTTATAGTTTTCCCAGCAAAATAAATTGGAAGTAGTGCAATGTGGACTAGTTCTGTCACGGCATGTTTTGATGCAGTTCAAACGGAGTCGTGAAAAAGGCACTCCAGTCCTCACATTTTAACTGCATTTGGATGCAATCCAAAGAATCACATCCACTTGTCACATTTTAACAACATCCGGATGCAGTTCAACGGAGTCGTGAAAAAGGCACTCCAATTCCTCACAATTTAACAGCATCCGGATGCAGTCCAAACGGAGTCGTGAAAAAGGCACTCTGTTCGCTACATTTTATTAGCAGTTGTTAGAGATCCCTACATGTACATAAATCAGTTTGTACATCTCTACAGGCAGCGGTATACATTTTACAAAAAGAGATAAGCGTGTTAACATTTCCAAACATTTGTTAATACAAAGTAAATAATATTTAATTTGTGAACATTTTTCCGGTAACTCACGAGAAGAAAATTTCCGAATGGAATGCTGTTGGAGTATATGTCGAAAACTTAACTGGTGATGGGAAGACAACCTATTTAGCAGATGAAACAAAAACAGTTCAGCTAGGATTAAATGGAGAGCGGAGGAAACACGCATGTTTGCGATTGAATTCAATGGAGAATTTTCATAATTTGTGTTAATGTAATAAAGTTCTTAATATTTTTGTTTACACAAATAATAAAGGCATTTTTTTTGTTCTGGGATATTTTGTAATGGCTTGCACAATTTCCGCAGAATGCCTGTATCAAAGCACGTGCTTTGGACTGACTCTTGTAAAAATCATGAGTGAAAATACATAATTTGATGCACTTCCAGATCACTTGTACATATCATTTAACTGCCTCTTTGGATGCAAACTTTTTACTGGGTTCGTATTTGACATTATTTTGAAAACGAGAAAAATTGACGCAAGTAAACTCGCCTAATGTAAATTGGGACTATCTGTGTGGAATGTGTGGAACTTTTGAATCTGTGTTGTATCCTTTATTATATGTATTGAAATCTCTATCTGTTTTACTTGTATTACTGTCATCAGTGTTTGTCATTATATACTCATTAAGTCGATGGTCAGACTAGCACGATTTCAACATGGCGACGTCAAGTTTATAGGCGAGGGGTATGAAGTAGTGAAACCCATGTACATGGTTTTCTGTGTTTGTTGTGTTGCCTCTTCTTGTTCTTCGTTGCAAGATTTTTTCTTCAATTTTCTTTCATTTTTATTTTCTCAAGCAAACGTTAACAACAAAACAAACATAAATATATTTAATAAAATCATTTAATAAATGAAATAGTGAAAATTTAACTATTAATATTAATTTAATTATTAATGTTAATTATTTTGTGTTGTTTTTTGGTTTATTTATGTCTTTTTTTGTTTTTATTGGTATGAGAAACACAAAGAACGCGAATGGTAAAATAAAGAGGACACGCAAAGATCTTAAATTTCACGTTAACGTGTGTGGACATTAACGAAATTTGAAAAGAAACTTTAACGAAATTGGTTTCATGAAACCTTGCTAGTTTGACCATCGACTAATCAATACCTGTTTTATTGTTTTTTTTTTTTTTACATTTAGACTATGCTGGATTTAGCAAATCCAGTGGATTTAAGTTGTCATTTTCATACAATATATTTCAAATAAAACCAGATAATTGCTAAATCCAGCATAGTCTAAATCAGGCATAAACCTAAGATTACGGTTTATTTAGAAGCCATTGTTCGATATTAACTCCCTTCTTGCTATAACCTTTTACTATTTTTTATTGCGATAACAAAGAAAATATTGATATCGTAGTAAAAATTTTAGATTCTTGTAGGTTCTGGAACAGGCATATAATTAGCAATCTTCTTCTAACAAATAGGTATACACTGAGGCAAAAATATGTATTGTACAGTTGGGCAATATATTCCCTAGTTCACAGTCCCACTTCCAAAACGTATGAGCAACGTCATAAAAACTTAAGCGCTCGGCACATACAATGCGTTGTGCGTTGCGTTACAACAACCACATGAAAAAAGTGTAAGTGAAGCCAAGTTTTTTGAAAAACAACAATATGGCTTACGCATTAAAGTTAAACATAATTTAACTGTTTTGGGACAACGCGTGTCCCAACGTGTCACTAAACGGAGGCGAGGGCTTAAAGCCCTCGGCACATACGGTCCGTTGAGCGTTGAGTTACAACAACCACATGAAAAATGTGTAAGTGAAGCCAAGTTTTTTGAAAAACAACAATATGGCTGACGCATTAAAGTTAAACATAATTTAACTGTTTTGGGACAACGCGTGTCCCAACGTGTCACTAAACGGACCGTATGTGCCGAGCGCTTAAGGGCCGCGGCACATGCGGTCCATTGAGCATCGCGTTACAACAACCACATGAAAACTTCAAGAACAAACTTGGCATCACTTACACATTTTCCATGTAGTTGTTGTTTTCAACGCGCAACGTGTCACAAAACGTATCGTATGTGCCGAGCCCTAAAGCGGGGTACACACGATCGGTTCTGCTCAAATAATCGGTTGCTTGTCAGTGTGGCCGTTCATTTTAATCAGTCACCAAAATATTTTGTGGTTGCTGGAGGGTTTGACATTTATCGATGTTTCCGAAAAACCGACAGTCAAAACTGAAACAAAATATGTGAACGGAAAACAAAAAGAAATCGATGATTTTCATTCATAATTTTAAAATTGTTTTTGCAGTTGTCTGGACGCCTACGTCACACAGGCAAGTTTTGGGTTTTTGACAATCAATACATGTACTCATCTGTCCTGTCATGTGTAAACGCAGGGTTAATATAAATGAATTTTCCAAGGAGATTATATTAGGGCTTTACCTAAATTGAACTGCGTGCGTACAAAAATACCTACTTTTTCATCAAAACGTGGCCTTTTGTACGAGAAAAACAAACAAATACGAAAAACAAATTATACATTGATAAAGTAACTCGCATTCGAAATATTTGTTTTTTGTTATCAAATAATATATTTTTATACGCACAACGTATTTGGGTAACATTTATTAAAAAATATGCATTTAACTTATATTTTCAATAACCCACATACGCACACCCAATTAATTAGGTAATTGCCTTATTGGTGCCTTTCAACAGCACTTCTCCCAAGTAAAATCTCGAAAGTTCTTGCATCTAATACCTGGTTTATGCTTATGCATATGTGCAGCTGATTGAACATGAATTTTAAAAACAAGTTTTTGCAAATTTAATTGTTCATGAAAATGTTTTGAGCTTATGAGTAAAATATATAATAAAAAATTTTCATGTGTTATTTTCAGTGTCTGGCACAAGAGTAATTTTGCCATGAAAAAAGTGCCGGAACACAAAAGGTTTGTTCGATAACTCAAAAATTTGTGCAAATTTGTATCAACTTTTACAAAATGCTGTTCGATAACAAACTTGTTCAGTACAAGAGAACTGAGAGAATTTGCTAGTACTTTTTACTTGCGAAGTTATCGAACAGACATATTGAAATATTAATACTGTAACAAACTAATTAAATTTGTTCACCTTGTTTACAAAGTTTTGATATTAAAATTGTTTGTTGCAGCAATTCGCACATCTACCTTGTTTATTGTGATACGTGAAAAGTGTTGCAAATTTTTGCAATCATGGTAAATTTTAAAATCATTAAACGCCTCCGAAATCACGAAACGATGCCGAATGTAAATCAAACATGTCAAAACTTTGTTATGGGTCTTTACACTATATGTTTTTTACACCTTGTTTACAAAATTTTGATATTAAAACCCAGCAAAAAGTTTTCATCCGCGGATGCAGGTAAATCACTAGAACAATTGCGGCTGGAGTACATCTTTTACTATGAATTCACCTATGAATTTTACAAGGGAGCGCGCAGCTAGGATGCATTCCATTTTGCTTCCACGGCACACAGCTAGGATGCAATCCATTTTCGATCCACATCACAGCCTTTAATGTAGTGTTTTGGATTGAATTTAAATGCAGTCTAAAGATGTTATAAAATACAAGCCATTGCAAATATCCAAAAATAAATAAAATACATTGTTTATTCATGTAAAACAAGAATATTAACTTTATTACACTAACACAAATTATAAAAATTCTCCATTAAATTTGATCGTAACTAAGTTTACTTCCTCTACTCTGCTTTTTATGACATCGAAATTGATATTGTTTCATCATCCAAATGGTTTTTCATTTTTTCTCCTACTTCAATTCAGATTTCCAAAAAACTCCAACTCCACTTCAAAAATAATTTGCGTCTCGTGAATTACAGCAATGTTCATAACTTTAGTTTGTATTTTTTATAAAACAAATTCTTAGAATTTTAACACTTTGTATTCAGAAAAAAAGACTGCGACTGTTGGGATCAAAAAATTGGCTTGCTTGGCTAGGGATCATTAAGCGAGTGCTTCCAAAAAGTATCGAGCGCAGTGCATTTTCATAACTCCGTGTGGACTGCGTCGAAAGATGTATTCTTCCAAACTTTTTTGCTGGGATTGTTTGTTGCAGCAATTCGCACATCAACCTTGTTTATTGTGATACGTGAAAAGTGTTGCAACTTTTGTGTAAACGCCTAGCAAAGGATCATTGAGTTGCTTCTTCTTCTCATATTACGCAGTGCTATGTACAGTAGGGTTATGACTTTTTTACAACCTCATATCCCTGTATCATAGCGTGATGAGTTTTGCCATAATGCTACATTTACATTTACGAAATCCACTCGATTTCATCTGTCAATTCCATAGCTCAAACGTCAAATGAAATCTCGTCTGAAATCCATTGGATTTCATTTGACATTTAACCTATGGATTTGACAGATGAAATCGAGTGGATTTCGTAAATGTAAACATAGCATAAGATTAAATAAAATCTTAATTATAAGGTGATTCGGTGAAAAAACCTCACGCACAAAATGATTTTAAAATTTGAATTTATCAAAATTATGGAAAATTTTTTGAAGTCACTGAAAACAGATATATAATTGAAAATAAACTTTAGAGCCACATGAGATAATTAAAATGACATACAATTTATTTCTCACTATTTTTCTTCAATTCTGAGAATCGTCAAAATGTCGTAAACGCTTTTATTCAAAAATATAATTTTTTAGCAAAAAACAAAAAATTTAAAATTTTTTCAAAGTGACTTTTTTCGCGACTTTTTTAATATTTGAATGAAATAAACGTTATTATAGTTATTAGTAGGCTTATATTTATTCATTCGTGCAACAAAAAATAATTTTTTTATTTTTTTTTTCATTTCATATATTTTTTCAAAAAATTATTTTTTTAAAATCGATTTGTGCGTGAACTTTTTTTATATTTCAATGGAATAAACGATAGCATAGTGATTAGTAGACAAAAGTTCATTCATCCCTGCTACAGGACATCATTTTTGAGGAAAAATGTCAAAAAGTCATAACCCTAATGTACAGTAAAACAGGCAAAAGTAGTAAAAGTTGTAAACTGCTCCTATGTAAATTGTATGGTGTCCGAAGTAAAGGAAAGCTTTTCGAGTAAAAAGTGGTAAAACTTGAAGATTCTTGCACGTAAAGGAACAGAGCTATAAACAAAATAGCATTTAGACTTTTATTACTTATAGTACGTTTATATATAATCGGATTTAACAAACCCACTGGGTTTCAATTTGAAATACATGTATTTTGTTTTTTAGAACGCACCCGCAAATTTTTTGGTTCTGCCCTTAATAAATAAATGGTTATTAGGTCTGTCTGGTTACTTTCCCAGCAAGAATTGTATTTTGCAAGTAAAATGTAAAAAGTAAACACACACCTTCCCTACAAAAACCAGCAAGCAATCTGCTAATTTGCCAAAGCAAACAATTAGTCCGCCATTAAAGGAAGCAAGCAAAAAAATTTATTAAAAATAAAAAAGAAAATGACCTCAAAAAGGAATTTTTCCACTTTGCAATTTTTTTTCTCCAAAAAAACTATACAATTAGGCTTGCTATTTCCACAATTGTTTTTAATTTTCACAAACATAAATCACTGAATAATTAAAAGCAGGAAGAAGAGTTTCAAGTGCTTACTTGATGAAATTTGTCCAGCAAGAATTTGCAAACTCTCAGTAAAAGAGCTGTCAAAATATCTCTCTCGAATCGCTCTCTTTCGCTGAATTTTTGTGTTAACAGACGACTTCCAGCAACAATTGGTACAAATTAGGTGTGTACGATAACTTTCCCAGCAATAATTACTCAGTCAGTTCCAGCAACCTCTATCAGTGAATTTTACTCTCTCAAGCAAGAAAAATTGCATAAAGTTATCGAACAGTATTTTGCAAACACTTGCAATAAAGTCAGCTATTTCCGAAAATGTATGAAATTTGTTTTTGTTTCTTTTGATATTTTACACAAAACGGAACAAAAACATAAATTTTAAAATTGCAGTTTAGTCCCAATTTACATTAGGCGAGTTTACTTGCGGCAATTGTCAGTTTGTAGGTGAGAGAGGGGGCTGAGAGGCAAAGGGTTACCATATGCCTCACCTCTCTCTCCATCAAACTGACAATTGCCGCAAGTAAACTCGCCTAATGTAAATTGGGACTTACTTATTTAATGCTTTAAGCCTTTAGAATCTAAAAAAAGTGCAATTGTGAAATTTTCTTAGAAAATGTTAACATTACGAGTTGTTTACATTGAACAGGTGATTAAAAGTCAGCTGATCAGACTTGCAAATTTTTGCGGGACAAATTTAATAATAGGTGTGTCTTTTTACGTGATAATTTGTAATAATTATTACGAAATGTTACTAAATGCTGTCTTTTTACACAAAAGTTCAGTAAAAGAGAGCGAAGTGAGAGAACAATTTTGACAGTTGTTTGCTGAGAAATTGCTAAAAGTTGCTGAAAGTATTTTTCCCAGCAACATTTAGGTCCAATTTACATATGCACATTAAATGATTTCGTTTTACGAAATCCTAGAATCAAATGAAGTGTATTTACATCTGTTTTTTGCGCCATTTGCTTACACACACAATCGCACATACACACTTATACAATAACACAAACACACGCACACAATATATTTATTCTGAAAAATAGGAATTTCACAACACAAATGTGTATCAAATAACTTAAATTAATTCCAAAAACAAAAAAAACATAATTTTTACAAGTTTTTTAACCATTTATTTTCACTTTTGTCATCGTTTGAGTATTTTTGTTTTTCTACAACACACACAAACAAACAAAGACATCATAAAACAGTTGCATTTTTTGGTAGTATATAACGAAAAAGCAGGGTTGCGTATAAAAGTATGGTGTTTTCGTTCGTTGTTTAGAATAAATGACGCAGCTATCGTCATTTATTTTTGTATGGCAAATGACGCAAAATGTTTCCTGTTTTAGCAAATAAATGACGAATCAGCTCTAAATGACGAAAAAGTTGCTAATGTAAATTGGACATTAGCAAGTTCGATCAGCTGTTTTTTAATCATCTGCTAATGGTCAGCTGCCTAATGTTTACCTTATTTTTGTGGAAAAATACTATAAATATTACATTTTAGCTATATTTATTGATTATTTTATTAATATATTAATAATATTATATTTATTTTGCTTAAAATTGAAGAACTTTTTCATTGCTTTGGAGTTAGTTTTTCTTTCATGAATTGGCGCCAATGTTTTTGTTTTGGCTATCAACTATTATCTTGCTAAAGTTTACTAAATGCTGTCTTTTTACTTTTTTCTCTATTTTCGTATCAAAGAGTAAAATCTCTCTTACTCTCTGAAAAGAAGTTACTGAATAATTATTACTGAAAAAAGTAAAAAGACACAACACATCGAACAGCATTCCGTAAAAATTTGTAGGAATTTGTACAAATTTTTGGGTTATCGTGCAGATCCAAATATTTACAAATTTTAGGGTAACCAGAATCTACAAATTATTACTACGATAACAATTTTTCCTTTATTTTATCAAACTATGGTAAACACGTAGATTCTTGCATTCCTGGAACAGACCAAAATTTTTATAATCAGTATTCTTCCCTCTGAAAGCGCCATTTACTGTGAATGATTAGCACACATTTGAAGAGCGAGCTTGCCGTTACGTTGAAGTTTTTTATAAGAGCAGGAGCTAAAACGCATTTTATAGTACGGTTACATTAGAGTTACAGAGGTTACAGAGTTATAGAGGTTACATTAGAGTTTTTTGGCGGGTTAACCCACTTCATGAGGATTTATTTGACGTTTGCCCTATTGATTTGACATTTGAAACCCAAAACCCAAATTTCCGAAACACCTGTGCAAGTGTAAAGTGAGTTTAAAAAATATTAAATTTGCGGTAATAATAATTTTTGAGTTCCTTGTTATAATAACAAAATAATAAAAACTCTTACAGCCTGTTTCACTATGTCGATTTGTACAAAATGCAAGAACATGCAAATACTTTCAAAAGGGTGTTTACACTATCTATGAATGTCATATGATTTGCTACCTGTGAATGTTGTACTCATAGTAGCTCTGTTCCTTTACGTGCAAGAATCTTCAAGTTTTACAACTTTTTACTCGAAAAGCGTTTCTTTACTTCAGACACGATACAATTCATATGGTGGCAGTTTACAACTTTTACTACTTTTGCCGGTTTTACCATTTTTAAAAGTAAAGGAACAGACCAAGTGTGACCACTATGACAATTTCCATCTATCAAAATGATGTGGCAACTCATATGTAAATTTTTCATTTAGGGAGCGCTCTATTCGGACATGTATTTTCGTCATGGTACAATAAGGAAGGTAGATCAGGTTCGAAAAACTATGGAAAATCAACCCTACATGTATGCCCGCTTCCTTTCAAAATTGTCTATGGTGACAAACGTCAAGTTTTGTTTTTGTTAATGTTTGTTTTGTTTCATATTTTATTCAATTTTTAAAATTAATGCAATGTGTTAAAAATTTAATGGAAGGATATATTCAGTTTTTGAAGTCGGCTTTTAAATTTCAAAAAAGATTTATTTACAGGACAAGACAATAAATTTGATACGGATCTACTAGAAATGTCCCTGCTACACATCGTAACTGTTGGCGAATTCGAAGATAAGAAAAAGTATGTATCAATAAAGTCAGCAGAAGTCCTCGTTTTATGAAGTGAAAGATTGGATTCTGTTCATTATCAATCTGTAAATTTGAGTCCTTGTAAGAATACAGAACATTAGCAAGAAAAATGTCAAGAAAAGCAGCTTTCACATTTCCACAGCATACATATGCGCACATGTATGTATGTATATTTACCACAGAAACTCCGGAAGTGACAAGGAGACTTCTCTCACATCTTTTTTATCGACGAGTCTTAATGGCTGTCTTGCGTGCTTACCATTTTATTAAATCCTCAAAAATACGCCAGAGAATGGTGAAAGTGAAATTCTTCTTAATAATTAATCTGAACCAAAATATATTGGGAATTTAGCGAAAGATTCACCTTTTTTTCTTTATTTTATATTCAATTAGAAGCTACATTGTTAAATATAAGGTTATATCATGACATAACTTTGTGTACTTGGGAGACCAGCGGAGACTTGTCCCATATCGATCCGCCCTGAATGTACGTAATGTTTCCCTTACATCTTTATGTTCCATAGTATCCGCAACGTTCAATCTGATTGTTACTGTATTTCGCATTGAACTTAAATTTAATATCACATCCAGCAGACCACTCAGAGCTACGGTTATAGTCCCAAGGAATTTAAAAAAGTGCGCATTTGAGCCCCAATCAGTTTTTGATACGTCGTAAATTCTCATTGTTTTGTTTCTTTTTTTTTTTTTGTGCTTAAAGTGGCCTTGTTCCTTTCGGCTTCTTGGTCGCGGCGGTATTTCCACAACAATTTGTTAAAAGGTATTTACACCTTGTCGTTTATTTATTTTTAAAATTACAAAAGTTTTTTAAGGTTATTATTTTAAAGCCCGTGGGCGTAGAATCTAATTTGCGTCTATGCGTCTTTTCTTTGAGCCGTCCGAAGACGAACTGTGTTTTGTTTCTTTTTTTCCAATGAATATTCAGTTATGTGTGTATGTATTTGTTGGAATTTGTCAAAATTGGAATATTCAAAACAAAACGTAATAAAATGACTTTGACACAAGTTGGTCACCAAAAGAAAAAAATTATAATCAGCTGTGAGCTCTGCCATACCTTTCTTGTTATACCATGTATTTTCGTATGCAGTTCAGAAATTAATTATTAGAAGAAAACAATTTTACCGAAATATGATGGAAATAGGTAAAGTAAAGAAAACGAAAATGTGAATGCGATTAAAGTTTTTAACAATATAAATTTTGTTATTTGCGCGATTTATATTTTGTGGTCATATGAAATTGTTTGCTAGTGTGAACGCAAAAACTAAAAGTGGTATGGACTTTGACAAACATAAAGGATGTCGAATGGATAAAAAAAGTGACAGCTCATATGACATTGATAGATAGTGTAAACACCCCTTTACTTGCGAAGTTATCGAAACAGTTGGCCTGTTCGAACAAGTTTGTTATCGAACAGCATTTTGTAAAAGTTTGTACAAATTTGTACAAACTTTTGAGTTATCCCAGTTATGATTTCAATACATCTTTCGACGCAGTCCACACGGAGTTATAAAAAATAAAGAAATACAAACTAAAGTTATGAACATTGCACTGCGGTATCAGAATATGCTGAATAAAACATGGTTCAAAAAATTACACACAGTGTTATATTAGGCTAGTTCTGTGAAAATTTTAAATTATAAAAACTTTCATTTGACATCTATCTCCTTTATACAAGTTTTCATTTCAAATTTTCATAAAACAAAAATTGAGCCCCTGTATCTTGTACGACAACTTTCCCAGCAATAATTACACAGCAACTTTTCTCAGCGAATTTTACTCTCTCAAGAATAAAAAATGTCAAAAATTGTATCGAAAAAAGCCGAAAGCAAACATTTTTCACAGAGATTAGATTAAAATTAGGATCTATTTTTAAAATTATCTATCTATTTCAAAAATTAACTAATATGCTGTTTATATTAGAGCTTTTTGGGAGGTTAACCTTCATTAACAGGTTTTGTTTGACGTATATGTAATGGAATTGACATTTAAAACCCAGTGGGTTTGTTAAATCCGGTTATATATAAACGTACTATAATCGTACATATTTAATACGTTTTGTGCAACCTTTAATTAAAATGCTAATCTATATACATATCAAAATGGTACGACCTTCCGAAGGACGTCTGGCTTCTAATATTTGTTTTTGAATATAAACAAAAATGTTATTATGCACTTTACGCTCATAAAAATAAATCACTTTGGACCCAACCACTTTGCGCAACCATTTTAATACGAAAGAAATTGTATTATTTAAAATTAAAGTAAAATTCATTATTTTATTAGTTTTTTTAGAACATTGAGAGCATGGCCTATACAAGGTCAGCCCATAGGCCCACCTGTAGTGCGATTCTCTAAGTCGATGGTCAGACTAGCAAGGTTTCATGAAACCAATTTCGTTAAAGTTTCTTTGTAAATTTCGTTAATGTCCACACACGTTAACGTGAAATTTAAGATCTTTGCGTGTCCTCTTTATTTTACCATTCGCGTTTGTTGTGTTTCTCATACCAATAAAAACAAAAAAAGACATACAGTTTGTCAAGTAATTGTTTTCGAACAAAGAAAACTAACATTTTTCTGTATTAATTTATTAAAAATGACTGATAATTGGGATAAAAATGTCGGGTTTTTTGCAAGAAATAGTTGGTAGACTTATTAAAGACAAGATAGGATGAATAAATAAAAAATTAACCCACGTAGTCCAACAAAAATTAACGAAAACCAATAACTACATGCAATGCAAGTTGTCAAATAAATGTTTTCGAAATGTAGTGAAGTTCCGAAATATCCCATATTTTTGGTAAATTCGTGAAAATCATGGCATTTTATGGATGTTATTCTTAAAAAGGGTTTACCACTAACAAGTATCAACAATATTAGGCATAGAATATCCCTACTAGGAGGGTTACCATATGGACCAAGGGAGTACCGGTCATATTACATGTAAACAGAGTCCTATAGGTCTTAAACCGGGAATATCTGAAAACTAAGGCGTTTTATGAGTTTTATAGTTCACGAGGATGGACTGCCATCAAATACAATAAATATTACGTACAGCATAATTAGATCAGAAGGGTTGCCAGATCGACTAAAAAGGTACCAGGTTATATAAACAGTGAACGAGGCCACCTAGGCCCCAAAACAGGGCACCGAAGTTTGTTTTTTTACTTACAATTAATTAGGAGATAATGACATTTCACTAAATAATCGGAAATATCGCAGTAGGAGACCAATATTGCTTAGAAATGTATGGGGTAAAGTTTTCGACAATTTTCAGAAATGCATACTTGTTGTTAACGTTTGCTTGAGAAAATAAAAATGAAAGAAAATTGAAGAAATAATCTTGCAACGAAGAACAAGAAGAGGCAACACAACAAACACAGAAAACCATGTACATGGGATTCACTACTTCATACCCCTCGCCTATAAACTTGACGTCGCCATGTTGAAATCGTGCTAGTCTGACCATCAACTAACTAATTTTTTGAGTTACCGACAAATGTCCGTAAAATTAAAATGCGTATAATTTCGGTAATTAACGATATTTTTTGGTAAGTTAGCGACCAATAAAAAGCAGTCTTAAAGGTAGAAACACAATGAAATACGCCGCTTTTTTTCACGCTCAGTTTCATGTAAAAGAAAAGGCCAAGTACTACCTAATTCAAATGCTGCCTAATTCATTTGAATTAGGTAGTACTTGGCGTTTAGTCATTTTTACATTTTTCATTTAAGCGCTCGGCACATACGGTGCGTTCTGCGTCGCGCTACAACAACCACATGAAAAATGTGTAAGTGATGCCAAGTTTTTTGAAAAACAACAACATGGCTGGCGCATTAAAGTTAAACATAATTTAACTGTTTTGGGACAACGCGTGTCCCAACGTGTCACTAAACGGACCGTATGTGCCGAGCGCATTAAGCCCTCGGCACATACGGTCCGTTTAGTGACACGTTGGGACACGCGTTGTCCCAAAACAGTTAAATGATGTTTAACTTTAATGCGTCAGCCACATTGTTGTTTTTCAAAAAACTTGGCACCACTTACACTTTTTTCATGTGGTTGTTGTACCGCGACGCTCAACGCATCGTATGTGCCGAGCGCTTTAGGGAGCGCTCTATTCGGCCATGTATTTTCGTATGCAGTTGAGAAATTAATTGTTAGAAGAAAACAATTTTACCAAAAAATGAAGGAAATAGGTAAAGAAAACGAAAGTGTGAGTGCTATTAAAGTTTTTAACAATATAAATTGTGTTATTTGCGTGATTTATATTTTGTGGTCATATGGAATCGTATGCTAGTGTGAACGCAAAAACTAAAAGTGGTATGGACTTTGACAAACATAAAGGATGTCGAATGGATAAAAGAAGTGACAGCTCATATGACACTGATAGATAGTGTAAACACCCCTTAAATGAAAAATGTACATATGATTTGCCACATCATTTTGATAGATTTTGACCGCGATTTTTTATTGTTTTTGGATTTTCCTCACCTATGAACATTGTTGTTTCAAAATCCGCAAAAACTTCCCAGGTGTAAGCGGTTTTCACTAAAAGTTAGTTAAGGCGCATCATGTATGACATTGTTTTATAAGGTAGGGGTACAGTCAATGCATTGTCTCAATTTGAACTTCTATATCGCAATAACTCTAAAACTTACGAAATTATCATAAAGGTCAATCATGTAGAGAATTTTCATAGCTACAACATTTTCTTTAGTCCCATCTCGATAGGACTTGCGGTTTCTAATCAAAATCGTGAAAACCTAAAAAACCACTAAAAATGTCAACTTGAATCACGATTAATTTAAAAAGCGCTCCAGCGATTTTTTTAGTTTTTGATATTTCTCATCTATGAACATTGTAGTTTCAGAATCCGCAAAAACTTCCCAGGTGTAAGCACCTTCCATTTAAAGTTGCTTCAAGAGCACCGTGATACGCTTTGTAAAATCAATAACCCACATTCTCATTTATAACACTCAGTTGTTGTCGTTTGATACAAAATAAATAAACAAAATAAAAAAACGTTCTGGGGGCGTTAAACCAGGCTCGAAAGATGAAAACAAAGTGCTTCTACGGCCCCTTGTTCTTGGGAAGTCAGCTGGGAAGTAGTTTTAAAACATTATCGCCTACATTGAACTTGCATTTGTCAATCGCAGACTATTCGTATAGAAATCGCGTGAATATGTTTGGTTGATTTCCGGATGTGCTGCCAAAATTGCAGTATAAAATCCCTCTCACCAATACTTCTAATAAGTGTGTACGCAGCTACAGAAGCTCTCGATCTAACATCTGCTCAAGCTTGTGAGACCCCATTATTCTAGGCATTCGTACACTGCTAGGTCTTGTTTCTCCCCTGAGCTACTGCCAGTTTCAGGAACGCCTAGGAGTTGTTCTTTACCCCCATACCAGATGAACAGCAACCCGTTCTTTCTGCTCTGTTTTGAGAATACCTGGTAATAGTTTTCCATGCAAGTGCACGCAAATATCCTTTTTTTGGGGTATCTTAACCCTTCCTTGAAGTTGTTGCGAGTATTTTTCACTCTCTATTCTCCGGAATAAATGGATAAAGCTTCTATAGATTCTATATATGTTGGGATTCTCTCCGAGAGCTTCTATTGTAGCCAAAATGATACGAGTAACGTTCCTATAGGGCACTTTATATATGTCCAGCAGCAATGACTATTTCATGGGTAGGAGTTCTTGTTTAAGCCGCGCTTGATTATTTTCGGGACAGATGGTTCTTCAGATTCTACGAAGCATTTTGCATTAAAACTAGACCTAGACCATATTGAACATTTATTGAAATACGAAAACATAGACAAACAAGTATCAGAAAAAGGAAATAACAATACGATAAATCGTCTGTGGTATCTTAGTCCTGAACTTGTTGGCTTAGCATTGTTTGATATGACAGTGCAAAACACCGTAAAGAGCCAAATGGCGACAAAAATCATAACAACGCGAAGATCGAAATTTCTCCAGAAATATTCGATCCAAACTTAGAAAAGAGCAACTGCCGAAATTCCTAGAACAAGATCTACCATGATATTACAATACCATATTTTTATACCCGACAACACACTGTCGTAATAGGTTTCAATAACATAATAATCTGCTAAAAATCGACGTTAAATGGCCAACAATCTTAATTTAGAACACTTAGAAGATTTTTGATGACTTTTCCAACTTTAATTGACAACTTTATGACGACTTTCGGTCAAAAACTGTTTGCATACTTTGCATATTTTTTGCATATTCTGAATATTTTTTCCATATCTTTTGGCATATTTTTTGGCATATTTTTGCATATTTTTTTTTGCAATTTTTAGCATGTTCTTTATATGACCCCAACTATCGAAAAATTGACCCTTAAAACGACTAAATCCAAAATTTGAGTCCAATCGGAAAAGAAATAAAAAACATGCAACCATCCAAAGTATAATAATTATCTAAAATTATTTGAAGTTTATTATATCAGTATATCAATATATTAAAACCAAATAAAGCTGATGTCTTAAGCTACCAAACTATTCAGGACATCATCAATGAAGACATTCCATTTCTTTTGTAGGACTGCATAGCCGTTCTTCCTTTCACTTTCATCAAATGTTGCATATTTCAACGAATTCCACACCAATTGCTTAAGGGTCTTCAAACCGGCATTATTGGGCGCCATACTCATAATTGCATAATAAAAATCATAGCTCAATCCCTTGGCATCCCAAAAACCAGGATCATCATTACAAATAACCATGGGTATATTTTCAGCAACAAACAAAGCAGCAGGATGATTGCGTAAATCGCATACTAAATCTAATATTTGATTTGAGAGGGGATTTACTTCAACAGCTATATCACGGGATTTTACAGCATTCCATAACATGGGATGTTTCATCAAAGCATAGCCGTGCCCAATACGTGTGGCATTCAGGAGAATGGCATCCAGTAGATTGTAGTCTATGGGGGAGCCAAACCAATCTGTAAAGGAATTTTTGTGTTAATATTAGATCTGTATGATAACTCAAAAATTTTTACAAGCTTTTACAAAATGCTGTTCCATAACAAACTTGTTCAGTACAACAGAAAGAGTTGAGAGAAAAAGTTTTTGCTAGTACTTTTTACTTAGACCTTGGTCACACTAGCGAGTTTCTTGAAACTAATAATAGGAAGAGGCAACATCGCAAACACAGAAAACCCTGTACAGCGATTTCACTATCGTATCCCTCGCCAGTAAACTCGAAGTCGTCATGTTGACCTTCGACTTACGAACATATTGAAATAGAAAGGTGATTTACTATGTGATCTTAGGCTGTGTTTACATTAACACCTACAATAATTACTCTATATTATTATAGACTTACTTACTTAGCTGGCCCATTACAGAACATTTGTTCCATAGGCCGAATTAAGAAAAGAGCTCCATTCCTCTCTATTTGTTGCTTCGCACTCTGGAATACCGCGCCTTTTCATCTCATCATCCACTTGTTTGCGCCATCTATTCCTTGGCCTGCCTATTCAAGCGGTCCGTATTTATACGCCTTTTTAGCGGGTTCATCGTCGCTCATTCCGTAGATCTTTCGAAGAATTTTTATCTCAAACACACAAAGCACTGCCATGTCTGCTTGCGCAAGTACCCAGGCTTCGGAGCCATACATCAGCAGGGGTAGTATCAGTGTTTTGTAAACCGTTATTTTTGTTTGACGAGATGTGGCTTTGTTTTTAAACTGCTTACTTAAACCAAAGTAGCATCTGTTGGCCAATACAATTCTTTTTATTTCACAACTGATGTCGTTTGTTGTGTTTACGGAGGTGCCGAGGTAGACGAAGTCTTTTACTACCTCAATATTATAGGAACCAACTTCCACAGTCGGTCCGAGCTCAATGGACGCATCGCGCGTCGACACCATCAACTTGGTCTTCTCACCGTTTACCGCCAGACCCACTTTAGCAGATTCTCTTTCGACCTTTTTAAAGGTATCAGTTACTTCTTTTACTGCTCGGCCCATGATGTCTATATCATCAGCTTAAGCAAGTAACATGTGGCTATTGGTGTAGATTGTGCCACTTCTTTTGACGTTTGCCTCTCGTATAACCTTTTCCAGCAGGATGTTGAAGAGATCACACGAAAGGCTGAAAGGCTATTATAGGAACCAACTTCCACAGTCGGTCCGAGCTCAATGGACGCATCGCGCGTCGACACCATCAACTTGGTCTTCTCACCGTTTACCGCCAGACCCACTTTAGCAGATTCTCTTTCGACCTTTTTAAAGGTATCAGTTACTTCTTTTACTGCTCGGCCCATGATGTCTATATCATCAGCATAAGCAAGTAACATGTGGCTATTGGTGTAGATTGTGCCACTTCTTTTGACGTTTGCCTCTCGTATAACCTTTTCCAGCAGGATGTTGAAGAGATCACACGAAAGGCTGTCTCCTTGTCTGAAACCTCTATTGGTACCAAACTCTTCTGAGAGGTTCTTTCCTATTTTAACTGAGGACCTCGTGTCAGTTAAAGTCATTTTACAAAGCCGGATGAGCTTTGCGGGGATACCAAATCCAGACATGGCTTGGAATACCTTTGAACGCTGCGGGCTGTCGAAGGCTGCTTTATAATCGACAAAAAGGTGGTAGGTGTCGATGTGCATCTCTTGGGTCTTCTCCAGGATTTGCCGCAGTAAATATCTGGTCAATGGTCGACTTGCCAGGTCTAAAGCCGCATTGGTATGGTCCAATTACCTCGTTGACCATAGGCTTTAGTCGTTCGCATAATATCCCTGACACGATCTTGTAGGCAATAGAGAGTAGACTTATGCCCTATAGTTAGAGCATACAGTCTTATCTCCCTTCTTGTGGACGGGGCACAGAATACTCAGGTTCCAATCGTCGGGTACTCGTTCTTCCTGCCAGATGGTGCTAACTAGCTGATGTCGCCTCCGGTTTTGAACAGCTCGGCTGGTAAGCCATCGGCTCCTGCTGCCTTATTATTCTTCAGCCGATTTATTGCTGTCTTTACCTCATCTTGGCTGGGCGGTATACATTCAATACCATCTTCTGGGATTGGGACTGTGGTATCTTCGTCGTCTTCGCTACTATTGGTTACCAACAGCTTCGAAAAATGTTCTTTCCATATCCTGAGTACACTATCTGTATCAGTTACCAAATTACCTTGCTGTTCTCTACAGGAGGATGTGCGTGTACCAAAGCCATCAGTTTGATGCTTGACTCTTTGACTCGGACTTCATTCTGACTCCTGTACATCTCGATTTTTTCACACTCCCGCTTTTCCATCTCTCTCTTTTTCCTGCGGAAAAGACGTTTCTCCTCTCTCCTTTTCTCCCGACACCTCTCTCGTGCGCTACGCGTTGCTACGGCCCTATATGCCGCATTTTTCTCTTCGGTGGCAGCATGACACTCCTGATCATACCATGGATTCCTTGGTGGAGGTCTCTGGTATCCAAGTATGGATTTTGCGGCTGTTTGCATGGAGTGGGCAATGCTTTGCCATTGCGCTGATATGTTATCGGGATGAAGAGTACTTTGATTAAGCAATTGGGCTAGTGGAGTGCAATATGCTGTGGCTATCTGTTGTGATTCCAGCTTACCTATGTCTGTTCGTACTTTGTTTCCTACGTTTAAACGGGTGCGTACCTTTGCTGCAACAATGTAGTGGTCCGAATCAATGTTTGCGCCTCGGAACGGTCGTACATCCAACACGCTCGATGAATGTCTTCAATCTATCACAACATGATCAATTTGATTTCTTGTTTTCTGATCTGGAGACAGCCAGGTGCCCTTATGAATATCGAGATGATTAAATCTGGTACTGCTAACTACCATGTTTTTTGCAGCTGCAAAGTCTATTAGCCTCATACCATTGTCAGATGTTTCACTGTGGAGACTGAATTTCCCGACTGTTGGGCTAAAGATATTCTCCTTTCCAATTTTGGCATTAAAATCGCCTAGAATGATTTTAATGTCATGGGCAGGGCAACGGTCATATGTTTCTTCTAAGCGCTCGTAAAATATATCTTTGGTCTGTTCGTCCTTTTCTTCAGTGGGAGCATGAGCGCAAATAAAGCTGATGTTGAAGAATTTAGCTTTTATTCGAATTGCAGCAATTCTTTCATTCACTGGGGGTGAAGCTTGATACCAGATGTTTTAGCCTCCGACTAACTACGAATCCGCAACCAAACTCATGCTTTACGTCATGGCAGCTATAATACAGTGCGTCACCTTTAGGTGTTGTTGTGACGCCTTTCCCAATCCATCGTATTTCCTGTATGGCGGTAATGTCGGCCTTGTACTTTTCAAGTACATCTGCCAATGCGTAAACTGCACCTTCTTTTTAAACAGTGCGAACATTCCAGGTGCAGATCATGGTCCTTAAAACGTTTGCGGGGTTCGTCAACTTTAGAGGGGTTTATTTTTCTTTTCATTCGTTTTTCATAGTAGGCTGTTTTTTCTAGAGGAGGGTTACTAACCCGACGCCCAAACCCAAGTTTTTAACGTTCTTATGGGTGAACGCGCGGCACATGTTAGCTCACTACCTTTAACGGGTGTTAAAGGCAGTTCCCCAGGTGACACCACGGGGAGGTCAGTGTCCACTTGGGATGAAAGAGGGACCAAGATAAATCCTGGGCTTTGCCATGTTAAAACCGGTCAGGACCGTTGCTTGGTATCTTCCATCCCCTACGTCACCCCATATTATTGTTACGAATGTAACTGATAGGTTTAAGTTAGTTTAGTTTAATTTCCGTTAATTTAAAAATGTGAATTGTAACGTAAAGTTTTTATTACGCAGTTACTTTATTTAAGCAACAACAACTACCATGTAGAACTCTCTTTATCATTCTAGTCGTTACATTACCTTTTGTTAATGTTCTTTTGTTTGTTTTGCCAAAATCATGTAATTATCGTTTAGTTTGTTACTTCTTTTCTTGCATTTATTTGTTGTTGTAATTACGTCATTGATCATCCCCCATGTATGTGAGTCTGGTTGTTCGCTTAGTGCGAATGTGCGTCTGTGTGTTCTTTGTACATATTCGAGGAGTTGCCAGACATTTTCTAGAGGACTCTCGAACAGGGAGACTTTGGGATATAAATACAGGGGAACTGGCAATGACGAGTTGAGTTGTGTTTTAAGCGTTGAACTGAACAGATCGGTTAAAGAATAGCTGTGTGCTAACTAGAGACTTGCTGTGTGCTTAGTAATTAAAGTCGGTTCCGAATAAGTGTAATAAAGTAAATAAAGCATTGTAGAAACGTAATCTAAAACGAACCCTGTTTTATTTGGTACAAATCGTATCGGGGAATAAAACAACGTCTACACGGACATTAGTTAAATCTAATTCCGTAACATTATTATAGACTAGCGTTTATTATCGTGATAATGACTCTATCTCGATTTGTTTGACGGTTGTTTCCACAAATAAATCGAGGCTAGTCCAAATGCGCCTTTATACTTCAAATAAATCTATATAGAGAAGTCTATCATTATAATGCTTTGGCGTCGTTTCGTGATTTCGAAGGCGTTTTGAGATTTCGCTCGGAATCAAGCAAAACTCATCATGATTGGTTTCGCATACAAAAATGAAATCATCTCATTTCGTGATTTCAGCGAAATCAACATCAAAATCACAACCCTGTTTTTGCCTAAAAAAGTACCAAAAGTTGCAACACTTTTCATTTTCACAAAAAAATTTAGTATCAGAATTTGTAATGGATGCCTAAATTATTACGAATATAGACTAACGAACAAAAATAACTTACAAAAACAGGAGGTTAATTAAAAAACCAAAAACATAATTTGTCCCAATTTACATTAGGCGATTTTACTTGCGGCAATTGTCAGTTTGTAGGTGAGAGAGGGTGGTGAGAGGCAAAGGGTTACCATATGCCTCACCTCTCCCTCCTACAAAATGACAATTGCCGCAAGTAAACTCGCCCAATGTAAATTGGGACTTTTATTTGCACTTTCCTTATGGCCTGTTTCTGTAAGATGATTTGAAACAAAATTCGTTCGAATTACTATGAAACTTCTGTTATTGTAGAACAATTTTGTTTGATTGGAAACACAAATGAAGTAACTATTTTCCAACAAAAAAAAAACATAAGTTTGGTAGTAGTTCGAACGAATGTTAATTCGAATCGTCTTACAGCTATACCTAATTAAATTCGTGACGTACACAAAATATTCACCTACCTACCACAACAACGCTCTCTGAGCGTCCGTATTACCCAAATACGTTGAATAAGAAATCCCATTTAAAACACAAAAACCGCGACAGAAACCTTATTAAATGTTTTCATTCGTAAAACAAACATTTTTCCAAATTTTCAAATGTTCAACTTACAAAAAGTATACGCTCGACGTATTTCGGTAGTTCTCGTAAGAATACATGTGTTCTACATTTTTCACGCCCTGGGAATACGGTCGTATTTAGGCCTAGCAGTTATTCATGGTGGAATAATACCCCGGTTACACTATTGAAGGTTAACCCACTGGGTTTAATAGATCCAGTGGGTTAATCTTTGCTGGTTACACTTAGCTTTTCGAGGATATAAACTGTCAGCTGATGTTTGTTTACGTATACATACAAAATAACTAATAAAGTCGTGTGTTACACTTTTACAATTTCTCGTATGAGATATCCCCTCTTTGGTCATATTGATATATTTTACAAACAGGGATACATTTTTGTATCATGGTATCAATCGCACTTTTTGTTAAAAAGGTGTCTAATTAAAAAAATAAATAATTTTATGATATCCAAATAACTTTAGATTTATTAACTCCATAAAATCTCATGCGACCAATCGTAAACGTCTAAAACACGACAAGCTCTGTTGCAAAAACAGTTGCAACTGTTGGTACTTTTTGAGTAGAGTTGGATTTTTTTGCACAAATACCGAATACAACACTGTATTTTTGGCGGATTTGTGCCGGTTTTAAAATAAACCCAGCCATGAGAGGATTTAATTTTTGTATGGCAAATCTGGTCAGATTTGAGCAGATTAAGCAAATAAATCCTCATGAAGTGGGTTAACCCGGCAAAAAGCTGTAGTGTAACCGTGCTATAATAGCTCATTTAGACTAGCCATAAATCCTCGACTGGATTTAATAAATCCATTTGGAGGATTTAAATGGCAGTCAGCTGATTTTTGTTCATAGCACAATTACCAAGGTAGATGCATCAGCCAATCTGATCGAATTTGAAACGTCAAAAGAATTTTTTGTAAGTTGAATTCGTCCCAAAAAACACACGTCAAAATACAAATTTATTGTTTAATACTGAACATGTTAGCACATCAGGGACGTACGCAGGGCGGGGGCACTGGGGGCCCGGGCCCCCCCCGAAATGGATTGGTCGAACAAAATTTGCCAAGCTACTGTAACAAATTATTACATATTTTCTTTCTCATAAACATTTTTTTATTTATGAAATGAAAACTTATATGAAAACTTATCTTTTTCTGAAGTTTCTGTTTTGAAAATGTGCATCATTAATAAGTTTTTAAGAAATGTTTTCAATTTTTTTGTTTGTTTGGACTTCTAATGAAATCTGAATTACTTCTTCAGGTCATATCATTCTACTATTAAATACGAATTCCGTAATGAATATACTACATGTTTGTTATATTATATTCGAGGTATATAGAGGTTTCGAGGCATTACATTCAATGGACGTAAAATGTATGAAGGGTTTTTCGTGGACTATATCTTAAAGCCAGGTAGAAATTTTTCTCACTGGCTTCACCAAAATTTTGTTATTCTATTTTAGACAAATTGGTTGCTAAACAGTAGGAGAAAATAATGACGTAAAATGAATTCGTTTGCGTCAAAAACTGTTAAAATCTGATATATTTGGCAAATCCACTTGAATTTTTTCAACATCGTCCAACATTTTTAAGGTAGTCGTGTGTAAACAACTTCTATCGAGAATTTTATGAAAGTACAGACCCAAACGACAAAAACGCTACTTGGGTATTGTTTTGTCAGAACCAGCTAAGATTTTATGTCCTCATCTAAAAATTGCTAAAATATTGAATTTTCTAACAAATTGGCCACATCTCTGAAACCAATCCGAATTTTGCTTTGACGGTTTTATATCTTCACAATGTTCCAAGGAATTGTTATGCGCTCTTTTTGGAAAAATTTCTGTAAAGGTAACATGGTCCAGCTCCCAATGGTTTAGCAGCTATTGACTAGAATTTCAGAAATAATGTCAAATTTTCTATGTATATTTAATCGAATTTTTGTATGACATATAAGTTCTGCTGCCTGAGGTCGTTAAATACTGGAAAACAAATAATGCGAAAAAAATCATTTTAGACTGGTTTAGATAAAGCCATAAAATTCGAACCAGATATGAAAAGTCGAAACGAAAAATATCTATTAGAAGTTGTTTGCATTTTTAGTGTTGCACAATTGTACCCTCAGCCCTTAGGGCCTTTAGCACAATACGTCTGTCTGTATCTCTGTTTGTCTAGCAGGATGGAGCGCATGGTAACTGTCGACCGGATCAACTGATTTGGTCAAAGTTTTTGATCACGTAATATGTTAAGTTTAAGTCACCGCCATAAAAGTTCAAAAATTTTCGCTAAAATGGTGCATACTATATCTCTCGAAGAGAGTAATCGATTCTATCTAAACTTTGCACATCGCAATATTTCTTCCTTGACATAGATTGAGCCTAAAATGGGTTATATCGGTCCACTCCTTCAAATGTCGCAAAATTGCTTCCAAATGTACATCAAGTTCCAAGAGAATATGTTTGGACAACATCTTCAGTTATATCCCTCATAAAAGTTCAACATAAGCGCAGTTTAAAAACTGTTGGAGGATCCTTTAGAATTTTTTTTATTTACACTTGTAGTCTTGTTTACTGCGATATCCTATTTGTCGTGGGCAAGTCCACGCTTCCTGACAAAGCTCAAAATACGATTTTTTTAATTCGTTACCAGCTGATTTCAAGTTATGACAAATATAAAACTCTTTTGGCACAAGTGGTCCTTCTTGATTAATTTGCTTATTATTAGCGAATAATTATGTGAGATTCTTAAAGGATCGATTGTTATTTGCCAAAACTATTTAACATTTGAAGCAATACATTTAATTTAAGAAATATTTAAATTCAAGTTTCAATAAGTTGCAAGAACTGAGTCCAGCAAAGTGTTTAATATCATCGAATCCAAAAACGCCCACTCGTACAATTAAAAAATTAATGCTTCTTCTGTAACATTACACCGAAAGTAGAGAATACAGCCGAAACAAAAATCAAGTAATTTTTTCGACTTAAAGTGTTTTGTCACGATTTAGCTTAGAGTTTTCCGATTGATTTCTGATATTGGTTTCTGAGATATTTGTTCGACCATGCTTTGGCATAGCCCAAACATGGGTTTTATAGCCTCATACAGTACTGCGAGAAGGATTCGGAGTATATGAGTCGTGTTCTGTATCGTACGATTTTAAATTTCTGAATATTATAATTCTTATTCTTAAGGTAGAGTTACATTAGGCAAATATTTGCTCCAGCGACCGGCAGTGTGCGCTTACTGAGAGCAAGTTTGCATAAATTCAATGTATTATTAACACTCACTTGATCTCAGTAAGCGCACAATGCCGGTCGCTGGAGCAAATATTTGCCTAATGTGACCTTACCTTTAGGCTATCGACACAATATCTAGATATATAGAAGTCCAAGCTGCACTAGCGGATTCGAGTTATTCTTCTTTTTCGAGGTATTTAATTCATAGAAGTCGAAAAAGGGGTTATGATCGGTTATACCCTCCAACACATTTAACCCGTATATAACTTAATTCGTCCTACTCGCGAATAGAATTATATTGGGAATGGATTATGAGGAATCCCAAAATGTAATCTAAGATCTTCGAAATACTGAGAATCTTGTGATTGCAAAAACAATTGCAATTCTCTGCGGTTGTAAAATTCTGGGGTATACCATTCCGTGGACCTACATGATTTATTTTCAATTCTAAATATATGGGGACATATATTTTATACTCTTTAAAAAATTATAATTATACGAGCATTGGTTACAGTTTACGCCCCGCTACAATCCTGTACATTTTGGCAAAATAAACATTAAATCCGGAAGTTTTGATATAGCTTTCTGGCCAAGTCGAAGAAAGGGAAATACATTAAGATATGTAAATATAATTGCATCCTAAATACTATTAAATTTATATACTCTGTGTCAGTACTTCATATAGAATCAACGAACAAACCCTTTAAAATAGCTTTACGTAACGCTACACAACATTTCAAAATTTCATGATTTTTGGTAAAGTTGGGCCCCCCCTGAAATGAAATCCTGCGTACGTCCCTGTAGAACATTATGCTACTAATGCTAACTAAAGAGCAAATAAAGAATTATTCTATCACAGTTTGCCCATCTAAAATAAATAAACGAATTATTTTATCGTTTAGACATCGTAAATATTAGTCTTGGTTGATTAATCAACTTTTCACATCAAAACAAATTTAATTTTTCCGCCTTGTTTACAAATTTTTACATTTTAAATTATTTTTAGTGTAGCAATTCACCGATGTATCTACCTTGTTTCTTGTGCCAGCATGCAACTTTTTGTATTTTCTAGCAACATGTTGCAAAAAACAGAGTTGTATACGAGGATTTATGCCAGATTTAAAACAAATCCCCTCAATACGAGGATTTATTTTTGTATGGGAAATCTTGTAGATTTTGGCTGGATTTAGCAAATAAAACCTGATAATGTGCGAAATCCGGCTAATGAAGTCATATCTAAATGGCCTATAAGAAGGTGTTACATCAAATCATGTCAAACGTCAAATTCCCAGCAAAAAGTTTGCATCCGCGAATGCAGTTAAATCACTAGAACAATTGCCGCTGGAGTACATCTTTTCCTATGAATTTTACAAGAGAGCGCGCACCTAGGATGCACTCCATTTTGCTTCCACGGCACACAGCTAGGATGCACTCCATTTTCGATCCAAATCACAGCCTTTGATGTAGTGTTTTGGATTGAATTTAAATGCAGTCTAAAGATGCTATAAAATGCAAGCCATTGATAATATCCCAAAATAAATAAAATACATTGCTTATTCGTGTAAACAAGAATATTAACTTTATTACGCTAATACAAATTATAAAAACTCTCCATTAAATTTGATCATAACTGAGTTTACTTCCTCAGCTCTGCTTCTTGTGACACCGCAACTGATATTGCTTCATCATCCAAATGGTTTTTCATTTTTCCTCCAACTCCAGTTCAGATTTCCAAAAAAACTCTAACTCCACTTCAAAAATAATTTGCGTCTCGTGAATTACAGCAATGTTCGTATCTTTAGCTTGTATTTCTTTATTTTTTTAAACAAATTCTTATAATTTTAAACACTCTTTCTTGTGTTCAGAAAAAAAGACTGCGACTGTAGTATCCCATTTAGATATGACACCATTAGCCGGATTTAGCCCATTATCAGGTTTTATTTCCTAAATCCATCCAAAATCTACCAGATTTCCCATACAAAAATAAATCCTCCTATTGAGTGGATTTGTTTTAAATCTGGCATAAATCATCGTATACAACTCTGTTTTTTGCAACATGTTGCTAGAAAATACAAAAGGTTGCAAGCTGGCACAAGAAACAAGGTAGATGCATCGGTGAATTGCTACACCAAAAATAATTTAAAATGTAAAAATTTGTAAAAAATGCGGAAAAATGTAATTTGTTTTGATTTTAATCAATGATTGATCAATGATTTTAATCAACCAAGACTAATATTTATGATGTCTAAACGATAAAATAATTCGTTTATTTATTTTAGATGGGCAAAATAATTCTTTATTTTCTCTTTAGTTAGCATTAGTAGCATAATATGCCATTTAGATATGACACCATTAGCCGGATTTAGCCCATTATCAGGTTTTATTTGCTAAATCCAGCCAAAATCTACCAGATTTCCCATACAAAAATAAATCCTCCTATTGAGTGGATTTGTTTTAAATCTGGCATAAATCCTCGTATACAACTCTGTTTTTTGCAACATGTTGCTAGAAAATACAAAAAGTTGCAAGCTGGCACAAGAAACAAGGTAGATGCATCGGAGAATTGCTACACTAAAAATAATTTAAAATGTAAAAAATTGTAAACAAGGCGGAAAAATTAAATTTGTTTTGATGTACAAAGTTGATTTTAATCAACCAAGACTAATATTTATGATGTCTAAACGATAAAATAATTCGTTTATTTATTTTAGATGGCAAATTGCGATAAAATAATTCTTTATTTGCTCTTTAGTTAGCATTAGTAGCATAATGTGCTAACATTTTCAGTATTAAATAATAAATTTGTAATTTGACGTGTGTTTTTTGAGACGAATTCAATTTACAAACAATTCTTTTAACGTTTCAAATTCGTTCAGATGGGCTGATGCATCTACCTTGGTAATTGTGCTATGAACAAAAATCAGCTGACTGCAATTTAAATCCTCCAAAATGTATATCTAAATGCAATGAGATTTGTACTGGATTTATTAAATCCAGTCGAGGATTTATGGCTAATCTAAATGAGCTATAATGTGCTAACATTTTCAGTATTAAACAATAAATTTGTAATTTGACGTATGTTTTTTGAGACGAATTCAATTTAAAAAAAAATCGTTTGACGTTTCAAATTCGTTCAGATGGGCTGATGCATGGTACAATAATTCATAGGTAGGCCAGGTATGAGAATCGCCAAAAAAATACAACCCTGTCGCTATGGCTTAAAACGTCAAAATTGTTTTGATGAATGATAACGGATGAGTAAACAAAGAAGAAGAAGAACGAAATGTTGAAATGAAAACAAAACAGAGTTGAATTTTTTGATCAATAATAAATATCAACTCTGCATGTCAACTCGGTTTTGACAGATTAAGCCATAACAAAAAAAAATTGTAATCAGCTGTTAGCTGTGGCCTACCTAAGAATTATTGTACCATGGGCTGGTGCATCTACCTTGGTAATTGTGCTATGAACAAAAATCAGCTGACTGCCATTTAAATCCTCCAAAATGTATATCTAAATGCAATGATATTTGTACTGGATTTACTAAATCCAGCCGAGGAATTATGGCTAGTCTAAATGAGCTATAGGATTAAAAAAATTGTCTTGCTTGGCTGGGGATCTATAAGCGAGTGCTTCTAAAATGCATCGAGCGGAGTGCATTTTTCATAACTCCGTGTGGACTGCATCAAAAGATGTATTGAAATCATAACTCTGCATTGCACTACTTCCAAACTTTTTCGCTGGGTTTGCTCACAATAATGCATTACTGTGAATTACTTGTTTACATTTTGTATGTGATTTTATTCACAATAACGCATTTTGACAACTGGTATGAAGATCAGCTGTTTTTGGCGTTACACCTTATTATTCCACCATGATCATTTTATATTTAGTTATGGTAATTCTGACAGAATAAGCAAATACACTCAGGCCTTGTTTTTCACAGTTTGTTCGAACCTGACCTACCTTCCAAATTATTGTCTTAGTAAAACAGGCATTTATTGTTTATGTATTTTTGTTTTTTTTTTTTTTCTATCATACAACAAAAACAAAAACAGTTGAATTTTTCGGTAGTTTATGACAAAAAAAAATCAGGGTTGCATATAATAGTATGGTGTTTCCGTGAGTTGTTTAGAATAAATGACGCAGCTATCGTCATTTATTTTTGTATGGTAAGTCCCGGGCCACACTACAGTAATTTCACTGAAATTTTGATATGAAATTATGCGTCTCTAGATCGACTTCCATAGTAGTGTAAAATCATAAAATTGCTTTAGTAGGGAATTCGATTTAAGACGCCTAATTTCATGAAATTTTTTAATGAAATTCACGCTAGTGTGGACCGGGACTAAATGACGAAAAATGTTAGTGTAACTAACTGCTTTTTTACTACTTACTTGTCTCTCCTGCATGGAAAAAGAATTTTGCAGTTTTTGGTTTGCTTTGTAGAATATCAACAAAATTTTCTAATGGTTTTCCTGTATCTTCCTGGCCCACCAAATCGAAGCCAATTACCTCTTTGGGATACATTGAACTTTATAAAAATAAATCATTAGATTTTAAAATTAATCAAATAGTGAAATGTCAATTATAGCTCTGTTCCAGAACTAAAAAGTTTTTACAATTTTTACCACTTTTACGCATTTTGCGTTCCCGTACACAAAATTTATATGAAAATCGTTTACAACTTTTACGACTTTTATGTCTTTATAAAGTCGGGAACAGGCCATATATATATATATATATATATATATATATATATATATATATATATATATATATATATATATATTTATGTATATCAAACAAAACAAATGTCATTTGTTCTGTTCCAGAACTGCAAGAATCTACTAATTTTTACTATTTTTTCCGATAACATAAAGGAAAAATGTTATCGTAGTAAAAAATAGTAGCTTATTGCAGGTTCTGGAACAGAGCATTTATTATACTTCAGACTCAGTGTTAGTCCGTGTTTAGACACACAAATTTCTCGGGAAAGTAAATTGAGTTTTTTGGGAGAGAGCGGAGAGGAAAGAACTCCTCAATACTCTTTTCTACCCCCTATTGCCTAAAAACTGAATTTACTTTCCCGAGAAATTTGTGTGTCTAAACACGGACTTACAGACATTGACTTCACATTGAAGCCATCTTTTAATTCCAGTGTTAAAATAATACTTACTGATACATTTTGAAAGTGTCGAAACGCTTCTGCATTGGCTCAGAATTACGATTGGGTGCTATAATAACTTTAACTCCCAAGAAATCTGGATATTGTTGTTTAAATTGTTCTACAATATCCATGAGTTCGTTAAGGCATCGTTCTGGTGAAAATATATTACCATTAAAGTCGTATAACTGTACGGAAGAAAGAAAAACAACAATAATGCTAAGTTTACATTTACGAAATCCACTCGATTTCAACTGTCAATTCCATAGCTCAAACGTCAAATGATATCTCATCTGGATTTCATTTGACGTTTAACCTATGGATTTGAAAGTTGAAATCGAGTGGATTTCGTAAATGTAAACCAAGCATAAGCTGGTGGTGGAATTGTCCTACCATAAAGAATGAAGAATGATGAAACCAATAAAGTTCAAAACCGCACATACAGCAAACGGGTTTTAATTAAACATCTAGTATATATTATCAATTCATTTGAATGTGCAAAATAAATTACGTATTTACCTCAAATACTGGTTTTAGTTGCCAGGGTGAAATAGGCATTAAGCCGCATCTTTTAAAACTCACCTCATACATATTCATTCTCACTTCGGAATACATAATATTGTCATCGTACATTTCCTGCAACATTTGCCAATAGTAGGCTTGATAAGCGGGTAAATACAGTAAAACATCAGACATGGTATTAAACTGATTCTGGAATTTCTTCCAAACACGATTAATGGTCGAGTACTCCACTAGAAATTACGAACAAAATCAATTGGTTTTGTTATGTAAATATTTACCAAAATAAACAACTTACATTCCGGCATTGGGGTAAATAAATTAATAAGCCCCTCCAGTTCCCGATCATATGCTTCAGCCGATGCTGCATGACTCCTTTCCTCACTCACTGAAACATATTCAGTGGCACAGCCATGATGTTCAGGTCTACGACGGAATGTCAATATACTAACTCCATCTTTATTTTGGTATCTCAATAATCCTGGCATATAGAATATATTCCTTACAACCCATTTAGAGGATACCGTTGCTGATGTGTGGGCATGCAGCACTGCTCCTTTGGGCATTTTTTTAAGGAAATCAAAAACTTGACTTCGTTCGATTAAGGGCTTGGCTTTAAAGAAATGCATGCCGGAGGCATTTTGTTCAGGATCTACAAATCCTTTAGCCAATTCATGTGATTTATAGTAGAGGAAAAGTTCATCGACTTTTTCTTCACGAGGTGTTAAGTGTAAATGACCACCAATACTTAGTAGATCTTCAGCATGTATGATAGCATCGCGGGCATCTTGGTAGGCTGAAAGAAAAAACAAATAGGAATTATAAGGTCTGTTCGTTTTCTCAATAGTTTGTACAAATTTGTACAAGTCCAGTAACTTCTTGTAAACGACTAATACCCCCGTTACACTTAACCGGATTAACCCAGTGGGGTTGGGTTTCAAATGTCAATTCTATAGCGCTATCGTCAAATAAATCCTCATGAAGTGGGTTAACCCGGCAAAAAACTCTAATGTAACCGTACTATAAGGTTTTTTGCACTATACCGTAGAGTAAACAAACAACATCCATTAGCAATTCGTACAAATTTTCAGTAAACGAACACATATATAATCTGGGAATGTATGAAAAAATCAGGCCTAAAGAAGCCTATTTCTAAAAATATTTATTCATAGATTATAAAGAATCTCTTCCTTATGGCTACATCACACCATATGGCCTGGCCGGCTTTAACATGGCAAAGCCCAGGATTTATCTTGGTCCCTCCGTCATCTCAAGTGGACACTGACCTCCTCGTGGTGTCACCTGGGAAACTGCCTTTAACGCCCGTTAAATGTAGTGAGCTAACATGTGCCGCGCGTTCTCCCATAAGAACTCCCACTGAAGACAAGGACGAACAGACCAAAGATATATTTTAAGAGCGCCTAGAAGAAACTTATGACCGTTGCCCTGCCCATGACATTAAAATTATTCTAGGCGATTTTAATGCCAAAATTGGAAAGGAGAATATCTTTGGCCCAACAGTCGGGAATTTCAGTATCCACAGTGAAACATCTGACAATTGTATGAGGCTGATAGACTTTGCAGCTGCAAGAAACATGGTAGTTAGCAATATCAGATTTAAGCATCTCGACATCCATAAGGGCACCTGCCTGTCTCCAGATCAGAAAGCAAGAAATCAAATTGATCACGTTGTGATAGTTGGAAGACATTCATCGAGCGTGTTGGATGTGCGTTCGTTCCGAGGAGCAAACATAGACTCGGACCACTACCTTGTTGCAGCAAAGGTACGTACCAGATTAAACGTAGCAAACAAAGTGCGAACAGACACAACACGGAAGTTGGACATCGGTAAGCTGCAATCACAACAGATAGCCACAGCATATTCCACTCAACTGGCCCAACTGGTTAATCAAAGCACTCTTCGTCCCGATAACATATCAGGACAATGGCAAAACATTTCCCACTCCATGTAAACAGCCGCAAAATCAGTACTTGGATACCAGAGACCTCCACCAAGGAACCCATGGTACGACCAGGAGTGTCGTGCTGCTACCGAAGAGAAAAATGCGGCATATAGGGCTACTTTAAAATCAGTAGCACCGCGTAGCGAACGAGTGAGGTATCGGGAGAGAGGAGAGACGCCTTTTCCGCAGGAAAAAGAGAGATTGAAAAGCGGGAGTGTGAACAAATCGAGATGTACAGAAGACAGAATGAAGTCCGAAAATTCTACCAAAGAGTGAAACATCTAACTGATGGCTTTGGAACTGGCACATCCTCATATAGAGACCAGCAAGGTAATCTGGTAACTGATACAGATAGTGTGCTAAGGATATGAAAGAGCATTTTTCCAAACTGTTGGTATCCAATAGTAGCGAAGTCGACGAAGATACCACAGATCCAATCCCAGAAGATGGTATTGAGGTAAAGACAGCAATAAACCGGCAGAAAAATAATAAGGCAGCAGGAGCTGATGGCCTACCAGCCGAGCTGTTTAAAACCGCAGGCGACACGCTGATAAGGTGCATGCATCAGCTAGTTAGGTCCATCTGGCAGGAAGAACGCGTACCCGACGATTGGAAGAAAGGAGATAAGACTTTATGCTCCATCTATAGGGCCATAATTCTTCTCCCTATCGCCTACAAGATAGTGTCAGGCTACACGCTGATAAGGTGCATGTATCAGCTAGTTAGGTCCATCTGGCAGGAAGAACGCGTACCCGACGATTGGAAGAAAGGAGATAAGACTTTATGCTCCAACTATAGGGGCATAAGTCTTCTCCCTATCGCCTACAAGATAGTGTCAGGGATATTGTGTGAACGACTAAAGCCCATGGTCAACGAAATAATTGGACCACACCAAACGGATTTAGACCTGGCAAGTGCACCATTGACCAGATATTTACCCTGCGGCAAATCCTGGAGAAGACCCAAGAGATTCAGATCGACACCTAACACCTTTTTGTCGATAATAAAGCAGCCTTCGACAGCTCGCTACGTTCAAAGGTATTCCAAGCTTTGTAAAATGACTTTACCTGACACAAGATCTTCAGTTAAAATAGGAAAGAACCTCTCCGAAGAGTTTTGTACCAAAAGAGGTTTCAGGCAAGGAGACAGCCTTTCGTGTGATCTTTTCAACATCCTGCTAGAAAAGGTTATACGACAGGCAAACGTCAAAAGAAGTGGCACAATCTACACCAATAGCCACATGTTACTTGCTTATGCTGATGATATAGACATCATGGGACGATCAGTAAAGGCCTTAAAGGCCTGCGTACATAAGCCGCTCTGCCTGATTGCCTTGCTTTCCTGCTTCATTTCTGACGTAATAAAAATAATAGAATAAAGACGAAATTTTGAACTGGGTTGCCATCAGTTGGAAATTGGGTCGGCCTTCTTTGTTCTTTTATTTTTTATTGAAGCAGCAAAGCAAGGCAATCAGGCAAAGCAGCTTATGTACGCAGGCCTTTAGTCATTTACCAGATTTGGCTTAAGCAAGAATGCCATGCTTCCCATGTTTCGAGGCCTTTAAGGCCTGAGTACACAATAAAATTAAAAGGCTAACTAGGCGTTTACACCAGACAGTTTGTCTTCAAATACAACTCCGATTTACTAACACATACATACATTTGTCGGCTGTCTTCCAGATGTCCTTCATTTTTTCACAGACAGACAGGTTAACAAATTTTTGACATTTTTGTGAAAATAAGGGAGATAATAATTGAAATTTGTTGACAACAAAAGAACATGAACAAAATATGTGAACGGAAAACAAAAAGAAATCGATGATTTTCATTCATAATGTTACAACTGTTTTTGCAGTTTTCGGGACGCCTACGTCTCACAGGCAAGTTTTGGGATTTTGACAATCAATACATGAAGCCAACTGTCCTGTCATGTGTAAACGCAGGGTTAAGAAGAAAAAAGCAATCTAGTTCGAAATTGTCTCGGCCTTCTTTATTCTTTTATCAGAAGCTAGCAAAGCAAGCAGGCGAGGCTGCTAGTAGGCGTTTAAAGAACAGTTGTAAAATTATGAATGAAAATCAATGATTTCCTTTAGTTTTCCGTTCACATATTTTGTTTTTGTTCATGTTCTTTTGTTTTCAACACATTTCAATTATTATCTCACACATTTTTACAAAAATGTCAAAAATTTGTTAACCCTACTGTCTGTGAAAAACTGATGGACAGCTGGGAGACAGCCGACAAATGTATGTATGTGTTAGTAAATCAGAGTTGTATTTGAAGACAAATTGTCTTGTCATTTCAAAATGAAAAGCTTGTAAGAAGTATATAAATTATTGTAATTTTTAAAAGTTTCTTGTTATTTTTAGGAGAAATGGAAAAAAGCAAACTTCACACGAAATAATGCACATTCAAAGTTAACATAATTCAAATTTCTAATGAAATTATTTAAATCACTATTGTATATAAAATGATTATGTTTCAAATTACATGTAGAAAAATTCTACCTAAAAATTAAAAAAAAAACGTAGTTAAAACTATATCTGTACGTTTACATACATATAACTATATTAATTTTATTTGCGCATGCGTATAAATTCTCATAACCCTACAAGTTCTAATGTAAACATTTGTAATACTCGACAAATTGGTTCAATTGTGTTTTTTTTTTTAATTTAATTCGATCTAATATAGAGAAATGGAAGATGTAGAATCCTAACATTTAATATGTATATATTGAACAGGAATAATTAAATTGTGTATGTTGATCAGTTATTTCAGAACTACGTATTATAAGGGTATATGACGACCATGGTGATATTCTTTTTTCTTTTATTATGCCTTGTTCATACAAAGGCTAATTCGTTCTCTATTCGTTGTTCGAACCCAAATTACGATATAATTACTTCATTTCCAATACAACATTTTGAGAACGAACAACGATTTTTGTACATTGTTCAGTTTAAATTACTCTGCGAACGACGATAAAATAGGTCCCATCTTTAACAAATGAGAGAATTTATCGAAATAAATTAATTATGACAGGAAAAATACAAAATTTATTAAAACCCCAAACATTTTAGAAAAACTGCAAAACATGAATGAAAAGTAAACTGTTTAACGACTAGTATACATTCAAATCACAGCAAATTTTGTCTTCACTTTCATTGCAGTTGAATTTCTTGCCCATTGTTTCAAATTCGAGTACAAATCTAGAAACAAAAATTAAATGCCTGCCAGAAAGTCTATACCAAAAAGTTATTTTGGCAGGTTCTCTCTCTCTCCTTAATTTTGAAAATAGAAAAATTGAAAAATGTTCTGAAAAAACCAAAATTGTGAGAAAAAATAGAAAACATGAATGAAAATAATAGCTTTGTTCCAGAACTAAAAAGTTTTTACGACTTTTACACATTTTACCCGAAAACCCGTTTCCGTACGCAAGAAAGTTGTAAAATGTTCACTTCTCTTTAAACAAAAATGGCGCTGAATGGCGCTCTCTTTAAAAACTTTTTACTCGACAAATTTGAGCGTGTAAAAAATAGTGACATGGTTGCCGGCGTCTGTTTGGCTGATACGCCGACTTTGACATTTGTTCCAGTTTTTTTTGCGTATTTTCCTTTTTTGCGTTCCCGAACTACTTCCAAAAACTTTTGTGTGAGAAAAAAATTTTTAGGAGTTTTACTATTAAAAAAAGTGCGGGAACGAAGCTTTTATTTTGTAACAAATGCTCTGTTCCAGAACCTGCAAGAAGCTACTATTTTTTACTACAATAATGTTAAACGCCTGTAATGCCAAGTTTACACTTGTGCTCCAAAATCCACTGGATTTCACGAAATCCTGAAATACACCCCGGTGTTTACACTAATATTTTTGTTGATTTCAAACATATTGCAATAATCAAGGTAGATGCATATGTACAGCTGATGAAACATGAATTTTCAAAGAAAGTTGTTGTAAATTGAATTAGTCATCAAAAATATACGACAATATAGAACTTTACAACTTGATTTCGAAAATTATTGTAAAATTACCTATATACCGTATTAATTATGTAAAGTACTAACAAATGAAGAAATATTTTATCGTTGAGACATCATAATAATAAATTTAAATAGATAAAAGTTGTGTTCAAAACCTGCAAAATTGTACTACTTGCAGTAGTTTTCCCGTTTAGTGCTAAAAATGCGTTCCCGTACTCCGAAATCTAGCAAGACTTGCACTTCTCTTTAAAAAACTAGCGACGAATAACACCATCTTCTCCTGTTTTCTGCCATACAATTTTGGGCTAGTAGAAACTAGCAGCATATTTATTCGCATCTAAATACGATAGCTTATATGTTGATTTTGACATTTCTGCTGGAGTTTTTGCAATTTCCGTTATTTTTCTGTTCTCGTCATGATACAATGATACAAGGTAACCTCACGCTCAGAGCTCACAGAGTTGTATTCGCTTTGCCGTCCCTTCATTGACAAAATGATTTTGACAAGCTTTGTATGTATATGTTAAAACATACATACATATGTCAGTTTTATTTACATTTCAAATCTGAAAGCAATTTAATTTCAAATTTTTAAATTTACATTTTTCAGACCGATTCGATTTAGCCTTGTATGTCCGCCCGTCTGAAGGATAACTCTCGAACGGATCACCTAAAGTGGTGTAAATATAGGCCTCGTCATACTTTTTCAAAATAATCAATTTCGAGAATGGGGCATATCGGTCCACTTCTTCTGGTACCACCCCCATAAAAGTTCAAAGATTTGGTGCGAACGGTAACTTACGACCGGATCAACAGATTTTGTCAAAAATTAATCCTCCCAAAATTTTTCCAGACATAGATTAAGGATTTCTCTTAAGGGCTCTTCGACAATAGGTTATAAATTCCTTGTGGTCCTGTTTGCAGTGATACGATGTATTTCGTGATCCATGCTTTCAGACATACATATTCCTTCAAGGCTTAAAAAATCCTATAGCGACCAACATTAATGACTGATGCTCACAAAAATTTAAAGAGTGGCCGACATCCCTGTAGACAGTTGCCTTGTTAATGTCAAACATCCTATTCATATCGCTGTGATGCAGAATTAGTGTGAAGTATTGCAATCCAAGACGACACTGATGCGCAGTCACTGAAACGCAGAATACACACAAAATGGTCAACAGGTGCAAAACTGTGGTAGTTTTTGCAACGGTGTGCATTTCAAAGTACTTTTACAAAGCATGTGCAACAACTGAAACAATGCAGTTTTATGACGTTACGGAAGTCAGCCAGTGACATACATTGGTCCAACACTTGCACATCGGAATAGTTCTCTCAAACATGGGCATGGTTCCTAATGACCCACATCTCAAAAAATCCTATGGTGACAAACTTAAATGGCTGTTTTCCATTCGTTTTCCCCTTGGGAAGTTTTTATTTTTTAAAGACCAAACATACATAGATGTTGGTCTCCCAGGAAATTTATGCTGTAAACAGATAAGGCTGCAAAACTTAAGTTAGTTTTATATACATAGTCTTAAATATTATATAAAATCATACATTTCGCAGCATTAAAATATATAATATTCTAACAATGTTTATAAGATTTCAAAAGTGTACATCTTCCTGGGAGGGGGGTGGGGCTTGGATTGAGACGACGAACACGGCCGAAGTACCTGCGGATTTCTTCAGATTTAAAAATGATATACAAATCGGTGTTAGCAATCTTCAGTTGAGGAAGGTTCTTCAAGGTGGGTGGAACCTTTTTTGCAAAAAAAAAAAACCTTCATCTTTGTGGTATATGATAAGGGGTCCACGACGACCGCGTATGGTACCTCGGCCAGCACGGCATCTTTGGTATTTGTTCACCTTTTGGATTTCAGTCCAGATCTTCAGTAGAGGCCACCATCAAGGTATGTGTTTCGGAACAACTCTAGTTGAGTAAAAACTCTCCGATTTTTTTTTTAAATTTTTTCCCTAGGTAGATATTGTTGCGCTGATCATGGGAATGTATAATTTTCTTGGGGGACGGATCCGGTTACCCGGTTATTGAAAACTCCGGGTACAAAACCCGGTTTAGACCCGGCTCTACTAAGCCGATGGGTATCATTGGAAAGCTTATGGAAATACCTATCTAACAAGTGGTAATATGATGGGGATAGTTTCTGGTGGTCAGGTGATATAACCCAAAAACTGATTTTTGGACCCGGATTTTTCCATAAAACCCTCAAAAAGTCGAAAATGGGCCCATTATGGGTGCCCGCTAAATCTATGCCAGATTATAGCTCGCACTTTAACCTTTGCAAAATGGTGCTATATTTTGTAATACCTCGGTTCTGTAGGGCTCATTTCTTTACATTATAGGTGTCTATGGAAAAAGTTAATGTTCTAAATTGAACAAAATTGTCTTTTAAATTATATTTCTTCTCTAAATAGCCGGCCTTCGGCCGGGGATTTAAGACTTTCTCCTATGGACAGGTGCAAATCTCGAAAACGGGAACAAAATGTTCTTTTAAATTATAATTTTTTTCTATAAATAGCCACTTAGAGAAAAACGGGTTGTCGAGATTCTAAGAGTCATATCTCTGGATCCAGGGAAGGTATCACAACATATAGCACCATTTTGGAAAGGTTAAAGTGTGAGCTACAATCTGGCTAATATTAAATGGGAACCCATAATGGGCCCATTTTCGACTTTTTAAAGGTTGTATGGAAAAATCCGGGTCCAAAAATCAATTTTTGGGTTATATCATCTGACCACCAGAAACTATCCCCATCATATTACCACTTGTTAGATAGGTATTTCCATAAGCTTTCCCGGGTCTAACCCGGGTTTTGTACCCGGACTTTCGGGTCCAATAACCAGGTCCGTCCCCCAAGAAAATTATACATTTCCGTGATCAGCGCAACAATATCTACCTCTGGAAAAAATTTCACAAAAATCGGAGAGTTTTTACTAAACTAGAGTTAAGCCTGTGTTTCCAAAACCAACTGATCAGAGCACGACGAGTTTGACAAGATTCCGTAGAGGTTTGGTGACCTATAACAAGGAACACACATTAAATCAATTCATCATCACCCCAACCCATTTACTTACCGACTTGTTTGCTGTCAGCATAATGCGCATTATGCTTGTTGTTGGTTGCCGAAACGCTTTTGGTATCAGGATAATCCCACCAATTGATTGACGACATCACGGCTGGGCAAATGTTGTTTTGTTTGTTCATTGTTTTCCGAGTGTGCCCTGAGGACCGTGATAAAGAAAAACATTGTTTTTAGGGATTTTTCACAGAAATTCTTTTTGCACGCTGCTTACCATCTATTTTATTGCATTCTGCAGCCCGAATTACATTAACCAAGAGAAGCGCAAAAAAAAACTTAATAAGCATTCTCCTGAAATTGTGCCAATGATTGTCGTATCGTCACTTAACTGAAATTTATTTGTTCCAAGAAAAATTATATAAAATAATGAAATGTAAAGAAACAATAGTATGTTGTTATTGTTGTCATTGACATACAATAACAACAACAACAACTTTCATTTCGTTTTGAATACATGGTTGTATTTGGCAGCTCAAGGACGGTTTTTTCAAATGAGATTACCTTCTTATTCTGCCATGTGTTCTCGTATTTTTTAAGAAATTTGTATGGGGAAACCATTTTTGACAATTCGCTCTTTTTTCTAACATTGTCATTAAAAAAGTACGGGAACACAATGAAAATAGCATTGTAACGAAGTAATTTAATATTGTTTTCACATTGTTTACAAATTTTGATACTAAATTTTTTTGTGGCAGCAATTGACCATCTACCTTGTTTATTGTGATACGTGAAAAGTGTTGCAACTTTTGGTACTTTTTTAGGCAAAAACAGGGTTGTATATCATGTGTACTGTGATTTCGATGTTTATTTCGCTGAAATCACGAAATGAGATGATTTCATTTTTGTATGCGAAATCAAGATAAATTTTGCGTGATTCCGCGCGAAATCACGAAACGCCTTCGAAATCACGAAACGACGCCGAATGTAAACCAAACATTAGACTATAAAATTGTACTATGATTTAAACTGTCAATCCCATACAATATACGTCAAATAAAATCCAGTGGATTTAGAACTACGATTTATTTGACGTATATACTATGGAATTGACATTTGAAATCGAATGGATTTATAAGTCTAAACGTACTATTAAGTTTACATTTACGAAATCCACTCGATTTCAACTGTCAATTCCATTGGTTAAACGTCAAATAAATCCTCATAAAGAAGGTTAACCCGACAAAAAGCTCTAATGAAAATGCCGTTATGCTTGGTTTACATTACGAAATCCACTCGATTTCAACTGTCAATTCCTTTGCGTATACGTCAAATGAAAACTCGTCTGAAATCGACTGGATTTCATTTGACGTTTAAGCAAAGGAATTGACAGTTGAAATCGAGTGGATTTCGTAAATTTAAACTTATGCTTGGTTTACATTCGGCGTCGTTTCGTGATTTCGAAGGCGTTTCGCGATTTCGCGCGGAATCAAGCAAAATTTATCATGATTTCGCATACAAAAATGAAATCATCTCATTTCGTGATTTCAGCGAAATCAACATCGAAATCACAGTACACATGATATACAACCTTGCTTTTGCCTAAAAAAGTACCAGAAGTTGCAACACTTTTCACGTATCACAATAAACAAGGTAGATGTGCGAATTGCTGGAACAAAAAATGTTAATATCAAAATTTGTAAACAATGTGAAAAAATATTAAATTACATTGTTACAATGCTATTTTTCATTGTGTTTCCGTACTTTTTTAATGGTAATGTTAGAAAATACACCGAATTGTCAAAAATTGCTTCCCCATACAAATTTCGTAAAAAATACGGGAACGGAAAAATTAAGGAAATTGCAAAAACTCCAGCAGAAATGTCAAAAGCAACGTATCAGCAATCATAAATTCTGTCTGGTTACCCCAAAATTTGTACCAACTTGTACCAATTGTTGCTGGAAGTTGTCTGTTAACGCAAAAAGTCAGCTAAAGAGAGCGATTCGAGAGAGACATTTTGACAGTTCTTTCACTGAGAGCTTGCAAATTCTTGCTGGACAAATTTCTTCTAGCAAGCACTTGCACTCTTCTTCTTCCCGAAAACAATCAATCATCTGTTTTAAATTTTTCGTTGATTTATGTTTGTGAAAATTAAAAACATTTTTATTGTGGAAATAGCAAGCCTAATTGTATTGCTTTTTTGGAGAACAAAGTTGCAAAGTGGAAAAATCCTTTTTTGGGTCATTTTCTTTTTTATTTTTAATAAAATACAACATTTTTGCTTCCTTTGGTTCCTTCTTTGGCGGACAAATTGTTCTGTTTTGGCAAGTCAGCTGATTGCTTGCTGGTTTCTGCTGGGAAGTTGTTTGTTTACTTTTTACAATTTTCTAGCAAAAGAGAATAAAAACTCCTTACTCTCCGAGAAAGTTCTTGCTGATTCATATGCGCAGCTGATCGAACATGCATTTTCAAAACAAGTTGTTGTAAATTGAATTAGTCATCAAAAATATACGACAATATAGAACTTTACAACTTTATTTCGAAAATTATCGTAAAATTATCTATATATCGTATTAATTGTGTATAGTACCCGTTCCCGTACTCCGAAGTCTAGCAAGACTTGCACTTCTCTTTAAACAAAAATAGCGCCGAATAACACCCTATTCTCTTGTTTTCTGCCACACAATTTTGGCATAGTAGAAACTAGCAACATGTTCATTATCATCTAAATACGATAGCTGATACGTTGATTTGCTGCAGTTTTTGCAATTTCCGTAATTTTTTCCCGTATTTTTTAAGAAATTTGTATGGGGAAGCAATTTTAGACATTTCGCTCTTTTTTCTAACATTACCATTAAAAAAGTGCGAGAACACAATGAAAATTAGCATTGTAACAATGTAATCTAACATTTATTCGCATTGTTTAAAAATTTTGATTCTAAAATTTTTTGTTGCAGCAATTGACCATCTACCTTGTTTATTGTGATACGTGAAAAGTGTTGCAACTTTTGGTACTTTTTCAGGCAAAAACAGGGTTGTATATCATTGGTCTGTTCCTTTACTTTTAAAAATGGTAATGCCAAGTTTACACTTGCGCTCTAAAATCCACTGGATTTCACGAAATCCTGAAATACATCCCAGTGTTTACACTTATTTTTTTGTTGATTTCAAAATATCACAATGATCAAGGTAGATGCATATGCGCAGCTGATCGAACATGAATTTTCAAACCAAGTTGTTGTAAATTGAATTAGTCATCAAAAATTTACGACAATATAGAAGTTTAATGCTTTATTTCCAAAATTATCTATATATCGTATTAATTGTTTATAATACTAACAAATGAAAAAATAAAAAATGATTTTATTGTTGAGACATCATAATAATAAATTTTGATAGATAAAATTTGTGTTTTGAACTTGCAGCAGTTTTCCCGATTTGTGCTAAAAATGCGTTCCCGTACTCTGAAGTCTAGCAAGACTTGCAATTCTCCTTAAACAAAAATAGCGCCGAATAACACCCTATTCTCCTGTTTTCTGCCATACAATTTTGGCCTAGTAGAAACTAGCAGAGAAGTCTCCCTTGTCCCTTCAGGGATGTTGTGGGAACATATGTGTGTATGTGTAGAAACTACCAGCCTGTTCATTGGCATCTAAATAAATATCTGATACGTTGATTTCCTGCAGTTTTTGCAATTTCCGTAATTTTTTCGTTCCCATAAGCAATTTGATTCTTTTTCTAACATTACCACTAAAAAAGTACGAGAACACAATGAAAAATATCATTCTAACAAAGTAATTTAATATTTTTTTCACATTGTTTACAAATTTTGATACTAAAATTTTTTGTTGCAGCAATTAACCATCTACCTTGTTTATTGTGATACGTGAAAAGTGTTGCAACTTTTGGTACTTTTTCAGGCAAAAGCAGGGTTGTATATCATGTGTACTGTGATTTCGATGTTGATTTCGCTGAAATCACGAAATGAGATGATTTCATTTTTGTATGCGAAATCATGATAATTTTTGCTTGATTCCGCGCGAAATCACGAAACGCCTTCGAAATCACGAAAAGACGCCGAATGTAAACCAAACATAACAGTCGCAGAAAACGGTAAAAGTGGTAAACTGCTATCATATAAATTGTATGCTACTAAAAGAAAGGGAACACTTTACAGCAATGCCGTTCTTTGGTATTGTTGAAGTTACGAAGTTTTTCGGCAATTCACACACACACGACACCAACGCAACGAAAGACCACACAAAAGAGAGCAAATGTTTTGATTTGTTTTTGTTTTGCAGCATGCAAAGTTGCCAATATTGAGAGTTCTGTGTGCCCTCTTCTTGGTCGGCAGTGCTTTACAGGTAAAAAATGGTAAGAAATGGTAACCTCAGGCACGTAAAGGAACAGAGCACATGTGTACTGTGATTTCGATGTTGATTTCGCTGAAATCACGAAATGATGTGATTTCATTTTTGTATGCGAAATCATGATAATTTTTGCTTGATTCCGATCGAAATAACGAAACGCCTTCGAAATCACGAAAAGACGCCGAATGTAAACCAAACATTACTATTATAGTCTAAATGTACTGTAAAGCACGGTAAAGCCAAATTTACATCTAACATGTTTTATAAACGATACTTCATTTAACCTGTCAATTCCATAGAATATATGTCAAATAAATTACGTAAATTCAAACAAAACACATGTGCATGTGTAAAATGCATGAGTTCTTTGTTATAATTAACAAAATAATAAAAACACTTCCACTTTTTCAATGTAATAAACTGTGAGTGTTGAGCATGCATTTTGTTATGTTAACAGTTGACGTACTTTATTATATGACCTATTTCTAAAAATATATGGATAAAATTAATATGTATAGTTGTTTTAATTGAAATTTCAATATTATTAAGGTTATTTAATGTTTTTCAGTTCGATTTAAAATAAAACTGTGGCCTAGTGTTTGAACTTAAGAATTTTCACTAGAAAAACTTTCAATAATCCAATAAGTAAAGGAACTTTTTGCCTTTTTGTTAGAATTTTGATAGCTCCAATAGCTAAATAGGCGAACAATGATAAGGCATGAAAACGTTTCTCTTATCGACAAACGATGATATGGATAGGCAACACTTTCAAACGAACGCACACTATGCTATTTATCTTATCGACGAATTTCAATTGCAAATGCCGAATGGCCAAAAAACAATCAAAGTGCCAATTTAGTAATAAGAAAATACGCGAGGTGAAGAGTATATAAATTGGAAATTTTTGCAAATTTTTAGAAAGTTTTAATTGACTAAAACAAAACACTAAAAGCTGAAATTTTAAACATTTCTAAAAAAATATACCTACCTCTAACAAAATATATTGAAAAATTAAACACACACAAAATGACTGCCACCAATATGGAACAATTTTTTACAAATATCCTCTTAGATTTTATAAATGAACATGAAATAATCAGTCATGATATAATTTCGGAATTAAATCGTTTCGATAAATATATAAAGGGACGTAAAGCCACCGTCCCCGCCACTGAACAGATTGTCAGTGAACCGGATATAAATACCCAATATTTGGAAGAATCAAATATTGATGGCATTCTGTTGGAGTATGCCGATTATTCGTGGAATACGTGTGATCAACCTATATACAAGTGTAAATTGTGTCCAAAAACCATTACTGCCACAGAATGTGGTGGTCATCAAGAACGACAGGAGCAACAACAATTCACCCGACTTGAGGGATTTTTAATGCACTTACGCGACTATCACGTTGGAAAAATAATTGAAGAACAAAAACAATATTATTTTGATCGAGAATGTGAGAAATTGTGGGTTGCGGAGCTGGAAAGAATTAAACAATTCAAATATCAACATCACAGCGATGAGTTTATGAAAGAAATCGATGAGGTAGGTCAACCAAAAAACACTAACAACTAAATATTATTAAATATTTAACATTTCGTAAAGATAAACAACAAAAATAATGACAATAACTAAAAGTACATTAATTATAGTTGAAACTTTTTCGTTTGGTTTTAACGAAAAAACGAAAATATCAACAACATTCCATACCCAAATCCCATTCTACTATTATTCACTTTATTACTACACTGTACACTGTAAGGGTATTGTTGACAGCCTAAACAATCTAAAAATGATAAGAATTTTTTAGCGGATTTGTTTGTTATTGTTTATTTGAAAGTAATGCGAATCCATACTTGCAAATGTGTTTGTCAATTTTTGATATGGGAAGAGGAAAACAACCTAGGAAACATTAGTTGATCAATTGTATTCGAATTGAATATATAGAAATAATATAACACAAAACATTTAGTAGCATTTTGATATATGATTTGGTAAATCCCGGTCATCCCGGGCCCCACTAGAATGATTTCATTGAAAAAATTTCATGAAATTATGCATCCCTAGGTCGAGTTCCATAGTCCCGGTCCATAATTCATTGAATGAATTTCACGAAATTTGGCGTTCTTGGAGTTCCCCACTACAGCAATTTCATGATATTACTCTACTATGGATCTCGATCTAGGGATGCATAATTTCATGAATTTTTTTCAATGAAATCACTTCAATGCCGATCTGAACTTTAGATCCACATTAGAGTGGTTTCATAAAATTAGGCTTTCATATAGTACTGTTACGGAATTAGATTTATGCTAGGTTTACATTTACGAAATCCACTCGATTTCAACTGTCAACTCCGTTGCTTAAACGTTAAATGATTTCAAATCAGATTTCATTTGCCGTATTCGCAAAGAAATTGACAGTTAAAATCCACTCGATTTCGTAAATTTAAACGTACTATTAACTAATGTACGTGTAGACGTTGTTTTATTCTCCAGTACAATTTGTACCAAATAAAACAGGATTCGTTTCATATTACGGTTCTACATTGCTTTATTTACTTTATTACTCTTATTCACAACCGACTTTAATTACTAAGCACACAGCTTTCCATCTCTATTGAGCACACAGCTCTCCTTTACTTCTTTAACCGACTGTTCAGTTTGACGTCTCAAAAACAACTAAATCAATGTCGAACGAAAATGAAAACGAAAGAAAAACAACTAAACTCGTATAAGATTTTTAAATGTTGCAGTTGTTTTAAAGCTAACACAAAGTCAATATTGCCATGAAAACCAAAGTTTAGGTGTTTTTCGTTCGCTATCATTTTCTTAGTTGTAATGTTCATATGATAGGTCTGTTTGGTTACTCAAAAGTTTGCAAAAATTTGTACAAATTATTACAGAAATTTGTCTGTTAACTCACGTTGTCTCGTCAACTCTCTGTTGTTTAATGAGAACATGCAAGTTTTTGCTGGAGAAATTTCTTAAACGCCTGTTAGACTATGAACGTATACTATGATTTAAACTGTCAGTCCCATACAATATCCGTAAAATAAAATCCAGTGGATTTAGAACTACGATTTATTTGACGTATATACTATGGAATTGACATTTGAAGTCGAGTGGATTTATAAGCCTAAACGTACTTTTATAGCAAGAACGTGCAAGTAACAAGACACACATAATATATGTCAGAAAAAAACGAGATAATGTATTTAATCATCCTATAAGTGCATTGTCTAAACCATGTCGAAGAATATCCAGTGGATTTCGTAAATCTAAACATGCAATTATAGTACGATTACATATAACCGTATTTAACAAAACCAATCGGTTTCAAATGTCAATTCCATTGCTTATATTTCAAATAAATCCTCTTAAAGAAGTTTAACCCTGCAAAAGGCTTTAATATAGACATGGCCTTAGACCAATTTCCCCACTACCAGTAGTTATTTGATGTTAGGTCTGTTCGATAACTTCGCAAGTAAAAAGTATTTGCAAGTTCTTGCAAGTACCTGCAACTACTTCTCGTTTCTCTTTTATTGAACAAGTTTGTTATCGAACAGCATTTTGTAAAAGTTTATATAAACTTTTGGGATTTCGAACAGACCTATTACTATAGTGTGTAACTAGGCGTTTACACAAGACAGACTGTCTGCAAATACAACACTGATTTACTAACACATATGTACATGCATTTGTCAGCTGTCTCCCAGCTGTCCATCATTTTTTCACAGACAGTAGGGAAGACAAATTTTTGGCATTTTCGTAAAAATAAGTGAGATGATAATTCAAATGTGCTGTAAACAAAAGAAAATGTACAAAAGCAAAATGTGTGAACGGAAAACGAAATGAAATCGATGATTTTCATTCATGATTTTACAACTGTTTTTGCAGTTGTCTGGAAGCAAGTTTTGGGTTTTTGATAATCAATACATGAACTCAACTGTCCTGTCATGTGTAAACGCAGGGTTATGCCAAGTTTATACTTGCGCTCCAAAATCCACTGGATTTCACGAAATCCTGAAATACACCCCGGTGTTTACACTTATTTTTTTGTTGATTTCAAACATATCACAATGATCAAGGTAGATGCATATACGCAGCTGATCGAACATGAATTTTCAAAACAAGTTGTTGTAAATTGAATTAATCATCAAAAATATACGACAATATAGAACTTTACAACTTTATTTGGAAAATTATCGTAAAATTATCTTTATATCGTATTAATTGTGTACAGTACCACGAAATGAAAAACTAAAAAATGGTTTTATCGTTGAGACATATTTATAATAAATTTTGATAGATAAAAGTTGTCCTCAGAACATGCACAATATTAGTACTTGCGGTAGTTTTCCCGTTTAGTGCTAAAAATGCGTTCCCGTACTCCGAAATCTAGCAAGACTTCCACTTCTCTTTAAACAAAAACAGCGCCGAATAACACCTCCTGTTTTCTGCCATACAATTTTGGCCTAGTAGAAACTAGCAGCAACCATGTTCATTGGCATCTAATATAATAACTGATACGTTGATTTTGATATTTATGCTGGAGTTTTTGCAATTTCCGTCATTTTTCCGTTCCCGTATTTTTTAAGAAATTTGTATGGGGAAGCAAGTTTTGACAATTCGCTCTTTTTCTAACATTACCATTAAAAAAGTACGGGAACACAATGAAAAATAGCATTGTAACAAAGTAATTTAATATTTTTTCACATTGTTTAAAAATGTTGATACTAAAATTTTTTGTTGCAGCAATTGACCATCTACCTTGTTTATTGTGATACGTGAAAAGTGTTGCAACTTTTGGTACTTTTTAGGCAAAAGCAGGGTTGTATATCATGTGTACTGTGATTTCGATGTTGATTTCGCTGAAATCACGAAATGAGATGATTTCATTTTTGTATGCGAAATCATGATAAATTTTGCTTGATTCGGCGCGAAATCACGAAACGCCTTCGAAATCACGAAACGACGCCAAATGTAAACTAAGCATTAGGTATATTAAACAATTCACGTAAACAGTACGACAACAACGCTATTTTTATTAAAAATCCTTTAATAGTTCACACAATTTTCTTTGAGCAAATTTTTGTTTAAAGATAAGTGAATATTTTGCAACTTTTTGGAGTAAGGGAACAATTTTTTGGAAAAATGTAAAACTTTTTAATTGTGTAATAGTAAGTTTATCCATAGGTTAAACGTCAAATGAAATCCAGATGAGATTTCATTTGACGTTTGAGCTATGGAATTGACAGTTGAAATCGAGTGGATTTCGTAAATGTAAACTTAGCATAACACAACTAATACAAGGTAGGGCACATCACAGAATAAAAGCCTAGGTACATAAGCTGCCTCGCCTAGTCTTATGCCAGACTATGAAAATTTTCATGTACGTGAAAATGAGTTTATAGGCAACAGGTGTGAAGGTGGTGAACCTCTGTACACAAGTCCTGGTACACACTAGCGTGAATTTCATTAAAAAATTTCATGATTTTACTCTACTATGTCCCGGGCCACACTAGAATAATTTCACTGAAATTTTAACATGAAATTATGAGTCTCTAGATCGAGGAATTCGGCCTAAGAACACCTAATTTCATGAAATTTTGTAATGAAATTTACTCTAGTGTGGACCGGGACTATGTAGGTCGGTCTAGAGGCGCATAATTTCATTCAATTTTTTTCAATGAAATCACTCTAGTGTGGACCGGGACCAAGGTACTGTAATGTGAAATTATTCTTTGTGTTTAAATTCGTAACTCTCAAATCAATGCAAAGCAATGAAAATATCACAATTTTCTTATGATTTCATATATGTGTGTGGAATGAAAATTTAAAGGAGAATTACAAAGAATTTTCAAATTAAAATTTTCATAGTCTGGCACAAGACCTGCTTACCTTGCTTGCTTCTGGTAAAAGAATAAAAAAAGGGCAACCCAGCTCGAAATTTGCTCGGCCTCCTTTATTCTTTTATTTTTATTATGTCAAAAATGAAGCAGGATAGCAAGGTCGATGGTCAGACTAGCAAGGTTTCTTGAAACCAATTTCGGTAAAGTTTCTTTTCAAGTTTCGTTAGTGTCCACACACGTTAACATGAAATTTCAGATTTTTGCGTGTCCTCTTTATTTTACCATTCGCGTTTGTTGTGTTTCTCATACCAATAAAAGCAAAAAAAGACATAAATAAACCAAAAAAACAACATAAAATAATTAACATTAATAATTAAATTAATATTAATAGTTAAATTTTCACTATTTCATTAATTAAATGTTTTTATTAAATCTTTTTATGTTTGTTTTGTTGTTAACGTTTGCTTGAGAAAATAAAAATGAAAGAAAATGGAAGAAATAATCTTGCAACGAAAAACAAGAAGAGGCAACATAACAAACACAGAAAACCATGTACATGGGTTTCACTACTTCATACCCCTCGCCTATAAACTTGACGTCGCCATGTTGAAATCGTGCTAGTCTGACCATCGACAAGGCAATCAGGCAAGGCAGCTTATGTACGCAGGCCTTTAAATCGTCAAATCGTCATCTTCCAATTTTGGACCAAAAAATCGTCAAAATTACGATAAATCGTCAAATTCGGCAACACTGTGTTAAAGACATATACAGTCTACGATGGGCTGTAATATGAAGCTGTGTTCCAGAACTAAAAAGTTTTTACAATTTTTACGACTTTTACACATTTTACTCGAAAAAGCGTTCCCGTACACAAAAAAGTTGTAAAATGTTCACTTCTCTTTAAACAAAAATGGCGCTGAATGACGCTTTCTTAAACAACTTTTTACACGACAAATTTGGGCGAGTAAAAAAATAGTAACATGGTTGCCGGCGTCTGATTGGCTGATACGCCGACTTTGACATTTGTTCCAGTTTTTTGACGTATTTTCTAGAGTTGGACAATTGAATGACCTAGTTCACTGTCCTAGTTCAAAAACGTATGAGTAACATCATACAAACTAACGTGAAATAATAAGTATACGCATTTTGTTCAAAGAAACGACCAGTGTCCATTGAAATAGATTGTGAACTAGGTAGTTCAATATAGTTCAATTTGCACAACTCTAGTATTTTCCATTTTTCCGTTCCCGAACTATTTCAGAAAACTTGTGTGTAAGAACAAATTTTTTGCAGTTCTCTCTTTTACGAGTTTTACCATTAAAAAGTACGGGAACGAAGCTTGAATGTAATATTGAAAAATTGATTTCTGGAATAGAAGGGGGACAAATGAGTAGTCTTTGGAAATAAAAAGATTCAAATTTACAATCTTGGATGTATAAATAGGGGCTCCAAATGGCGAAAATTGTCTAGCAACAACAACGTCTAATATGCCTGAGGATGTTAGCCTAACCAGCTAAGGTCGCCATCAGACCATCTGCTTTTTCACATGTATGAATCAGCTGTTCTGTATATTAGTATACCCAAAGTGACAACATACATGTGAAAAAGCAGATGGTCTGATGGCAGCCTAACGAAGCGATCGTCGCATAGCGGTTGATGTGTGTGTAGAACTTCGCTAGATATCAATTTTTCAATGTAGTCTCCTTAGGTCATAAAGCTCGATTAATTAAATTAATTAAAATCTATTATGTTTGTTGACAAAAGTTGTTAACAGAACTCCGAATGGCCGGCCTTCAATAAGCCTTGCGTACGACCTTCCAAAGGACGGCTGGCTTCTAATCTTTGTATTTGAATCTAAACAAAAATATTATTATGCACTTTATAGTACGTTTATATATAATCGGATTTAACAAACCCACTGGGTTTCAAGTGTTAATTCCATTGCTTATATTTCAAATAAATCCTCATAAAGAAGGTTATGCTTGGTTTACATTTACGAAATCCACTCGATTTCAACTGTCAAATCTATAGGTTAAATGTCAAAGGAAATCCTGATGAGATTTCATTTGACGTTTGGTCTTAAGGCACGACGCTGGCGTTTTAAGCTGAAAACACATCCAACGTTTGAGTAAAGTTTTATGTCATCTCTGGTAGAAGAATTAGGAAAAATTGAAACTTTGCAGCACTTTGTCAATGTGTTTGTACAACATGTTAACGATGAAAAGTAAATAACAACGCCGGTGCCAAAACTTCAAAATCAAAATTTTTTGACTTTGAAGCCCAAAACTGAGCGTTGATGTGTGCAACACAAAGAGAATTAGAACAAGAGATGTCAATTAACGTCAATGCCAAACGCAAAATTTTACTCAAACGTTGGATGTGTTTTCAGCTATACGCCACCTTATAATAGGCCTCTTCCATAACTTAAGCATAGTACACACCGGCCAACAAAACTGACAGTCATCGAGGTGTATTTTGTTAATGTCAAAGTCTAGCTGAATAATTACTTTCCCAACCTCTAAATAATACTTTACGCATTGTATATCAAACATTATTACCTAAACAAAAGTTTTTATTTGCCAGAAAATTGTAGCAAAAGTTCGTTGACTGTCAGTTTTGACTGATGATGTGTACTCCCCTTTAGCAAGTAAAAAGTATTTGCAAGTTCTTGCAACTATCTGCAAGTACTTCTCTACTGAACAAGTTTGTTATCGAACAGCATTTTGTAAACATTTGTACAAACTTTTGAGTTATCGTACAGACCTAATTTCATCATGAATACTATGAACATCAGAAAAAAAATGTTGACCCATATTCCTTTAAAGCGGGGTACACACGATCAATTTTGCCTGTCGATTTTTCGGAAATATCGATGAATGTCAAACTGTCCAGCAACCACAAAATATTTTGTGGTTGCCTGATGACTGACAAAAATGAACGGCCACACTGGCAAGCAACCGATTATTTGAGCAAAACTGACAGTCAAAACTGATCGTGTGTACTCCACTTAACTGTAGAGGCCCAAACTGAAGCCGAAAAGACATACAACGTTACAATAAATGGTATGTTCCTTTACTTTTAAAAATGGTAACAGTGGCAAAAAATGGTAAAAGTGGTGAACTGGTCTCATATAAATTGTATGTTTTTTAAAGTAAAGGAACACTTTGCATGTTAAAAATGGTAAGAAATGGTAACCTGAGGCACGTAAAGGAACAGAGCTAAAGTTGGAATAAAGAATAAGGAAAAATGACGCCCAACTTTACTGAAATGTTGGATGTGTTTAAGCCTTGAATTGGCTCGTCGATTGCTTCGCTCTAGTAAAATAATAAAGGATAAAGGGCAAAATAGTTCAAATTTGTCTCGGCCGTTCTTTATTATTTTACCAGATATGAACAAGAAAAATCCATTTCAATGGCCATTAACAGTATAACTATGTTCGACCTTTAGTCATTGAAATCGGTGAGCAATGAAAATATGCAAAACCCAAATATTAATTTTATAATGCACTTCACTGTATCTCAAGTATATAACAGTTAGCTTAAGGACGTTTAAATGCTAATCTTTATTTTGAATCTATATAAAAAAAGTTGTTATCAAAAATCTAACATTTAGGACCCCCCGGGAAATCATTTAACTTATCAGAAATTTTAAAAATAGCATAAACTTGAAAATTCCTTTATTGTTATCGGAACATTTAGTTGTTTTTCATTAGATAATACCACTATCAAACTTATTGCAAACTAAACTTTCATATAGCATTTGTACTTAACAATACATTTAGACTATGCTGGATTTAGCAAATCCAATGTATTATGTTGACATTAGGTGTGTTCGTTTACTCAACAATTTGTACAAGTCCAGTAACTTCTTGTAATCGACTAAGTTCTTTTGCATTGTACTGTAGAGTAAACGAACAACATGCAGTAACAATTTGTACCAATTTTGAGTAAACGAACACACATATTCTCATACTATATATATGCTCTAATGCATACGCCGTTTAACCGGATTTAATAAACCCATTGGGTTTCAAATCTCAATTTCATAGCGCGAACGTCAAACAAATCCTCATAGAGAAGGTTATCCCTGTAAAAAATCGATGGCATTATCGATAAATTTAAAAAAAAATAATTTCGACAGATAGTTTTATCGATATTATCGGATTAAAAATCCCTATCTTAAAATCTATTGAAATATGGGCAAATTGAAATACATTTATTTTGTTTTTTTTTTCAACGCACACGCAATGTTATAGGTTTTGCCCTGTATAGGAATTACGTGGTTATAAAATCAATTGTTTTTTCCTCCTTTTTATTTCTGTGAAGTACTTGTGCAAAATATCAACAAAAGCATTGACCTTCGCGTCATTTTTATTTCCAACTGATTGGTGATGACCAATTAACGATAATATCGATAGCTATAGATTTTTTAAATAAAATACCGAAAATAACTAATGTTAAGCTGGGTACACATTGTCAGTTTTGAATGACAGCTTTGTTGGTGCTTGCTAGTGTGGCCGTTCATTTTTGTCATTCATCATGCAACCACAAAATATTTTGTGGTTGCTGGACGGTTGGACAGTTATCGATAATTGCAAAAAATCGTCATTCAAAACTGACAATGTGTACTGTACTTTAGAAATTTCGATAGTTTGCCAACTCTACTTACAAATTCTTGCAAGTACTTCTCAGTTCTCTTTTGATGAACATGTTTGTTAATGAACAGCATTTCGTATACGTTTGTGCGAATTTGTACACATTTTGGGTTATCGAACAGGCCTAATGATAGGTTTACATTTACGAAATCCACTCGATTTCAACTGTCAATTCCATTGCTTTAACGTCAAATAAAATCCAATGGATTTCAGATGAGATTTCATTTGGCGTATACGCAAAGTCCCGGTCCCCACAAAGAGTAATTTCACTGAAATTTTGACATGACAGTAAAAGAAAATGTAAAAATAAATGTAAAACTGTCTGATTGTTGCGTACGAATTTGCAACAAAGCAAAATGCAGAACACATGAAGGCGTGTACACTAGTTTCTTGAAATTGTGTGCTTTTCCCAAAAAATGCAAAATTTCATGTCAAAATTTCAGTGAAATTACTCTAGTGTGGACCGTGACTTAGTGGAATCATAGGAAAAGATTCAAATTGAAAATGTAGCGTATTTTCATTCATGCTGTTCAAAATATTCAACCAAATGCGAAAAATATTAGTTTTTAAATTCCAATAATTTATAGACACTTCCTTGTTTTGTTTACATATACCGTTGACACTAACATTACAAACAAAAAGAAATTTCTATGTGGTTGTTGTACTATTCACTTTACCTTATTTGTTGTACCATGGATTGATATACCCCGTTTGCACTTAACCGGATTTAATAAACCCACTGGGTTCCAAATGTCAATTCTATAGCGTAGACGTCCAATAAATCCTCATAATTCTCATAAAGAAAGTTGATAGTACGTTTATATATAACCGGATTTAAAAAACCCACTGGGTTTCAAATGTCAACTCCTTTGTGTATACGTCAAATAAAACCTCATTAATGAGGTTAACCCTTCAAAAGGCTATAATATAAACATGGTCTAACCCGGCAAAAAGCTCTAATGCAGACGCCGTTTTATATAGATACTGAAAGTTTAAATATGAATGAATTTTAATAAAATATGATTTGCTGTTAAGGTGCGTTTAGCATTGTACATATAGTACTTCTGCGCAAATGTATAGAAAATTAACGAAGTTCTAAGGACATTTTAATTCCATTCTTTGCCTTTACTCTAAATAAGAATATTCCATAAAACATCATACAGATTTTGTTGCTCGAGCGACAATTTCCCCAAAACTCTATACAATGCTATGCAAATTGAAGTACGTGACCGGTGCAATATTTTGTTTATTTTTTGTTTCTTTAATCTAAAATATCAATTTTATTACGCACTTCACTGTATTTTAAATATTTAACAGTAACGACCTTCCAAAGGCCGTTTAAAACAAAACGTTCAAAAATAGAACTATATATTCACAAACAATTTTCAATTTTACTATCAGTATAATAATGTAATCAATTTAGTGATTATCACTTGGTTTAGAGGTAAATAAAAATTAGTATACAAGGATGGGAAGGTAGAATTTCTTCAAAAGTAATCAAAATTCTTTAGTGCTTCAGCTTGTGGTGTAAGATCATGGTGCAATACATTAGGTGGAACAGTAAGAACAACTGATATCACCCAACTTGTCAAATTCATTATTATTGTGAATTAATTGTTTGAAAACGTAAACAAAAATTTTGACAGTTTGAAGCACTTTCAATCAAAATAGTCTTATTGTTGCTTCACCTTATTCATTGCACCATCATAATCACTTTGTATTAGTATTGTACCTAAAACACTTTGCAAAAAAGTCCTATCATTATACCGATACCCACTCGTATGTTTGTTTTAAGTACATACAAATACAACCAAAGTGAAATGAAATAAACAAACAATAGCAAGTTAAATACACATTTGGGCTATAGATTTATATGATAAGTATGCAAAACGACGAGATTATCGCCAAAGATAAGGTTGTAATAAATTATACATATCCGATGTACTCGTATATGTGCAATTTGTGTATGGTATTTGATTATTAATAACTAGCGATTCCTTCTAGAAACTACAAAAATAGTTGTGAAAGGTTTATCAATTCAACATCTTTAAGGTATTTATGTATACAGGGTATTATGTGGTATAAATACTAAAACAGTGTTTTCATTAGATCTTTTGCCAATTAAACCTTATTTTGAGGATTTTTGAGTATATACAATGGAATTGACATTTTAAAAATGTAAATGTCAAATATATTGCGTACACATCATAAATGATGTTAACCCTGCAAAAAGTTCTAATGTAAATATGCCGTAGCTGTTGTCTTTAATAAAAACTTGATAAATTACCCTGTGTTTACAAATGACAGGACAGTCTCTCACTCTCTTAAAAATTGCTGCCAGTTTTACCACTTTTTGGAGTTAAGGAACGCTTTGCAGGTTAAATATGGTAACAAATGGTAACCTCAGGTAAGTAAAGGAACACAGCTATAGATTGGAAAAGTCAATTGTTAACATTTGTCAATAGATGGAGTTAAGCTCTGTTGTTAACATGGTATAATAAAGTAGAGGTAGGTCACATATGAAAATCGCTGAAAAATACAACCCTGTAGCCATGGATTAAAACGTCAAATTACATGGAGCAATAATTAAGGTAGATTTATATGCATAGTTAGTCGGTTTTACATAAACATTTGAAATTTACAACTTCACTGTTTATTTTAAAAGTACCAAATAGAGTAAAAAATAAAAATCACTTCAGTTTTGTTCCGGGAGATTATTGCTAGATAAGTGTTCCAAAAATAGCAAAAGTTGTACCCAAATCTTAAGACAGCGAAAAAAATGCCATCCTCTTATCTTCTACTTAAAATGTTTGGCTGATCTAACATTATGATTGCTGGCATCCGATTTGCAGATACGGCGACATTTCAGCTAAAAATTTTACAAAAAAAAATTTTTCCGTTCCCGTACAAATTTCAATAAATGCAAGTTTTACTGCATATTAAAAAATCAACAATTTTATTTAGCCTCCCGAATAAAATGTCCTTGTTTTCAATTTAAAGATATAGTACGTGTGTTCGTTTACTAAAAAAATTGTACATGTTCAGTAACTTCTTGTAATCGGCTAAGGTCTTTTTCATTGTACTGTCGAGTAAACGAACAACATCCAGTAACAATTTGTAAAAAATTTTGAGTAAACTAACACACATAGTGTTAAAGCAGTTATTTGTTGGAACAATTCACTGATGCATCTACCTTTATAACTGCATAATGTCGACAACAGTAAAAATGTCAAAATGTGCTTTTAACAGAATAGGCCACAACAAGAAAAAAATTGTAATCAGCTGTTAGCTGTGGCGTACCTTACTTACTTACTTAGCTGGCCTTTTACAGAACATTTGTTCCATAAGCCGAACTAAGAAAAAATCTCCAATCCTCTCTGTTTGCGGCTGTATTTTCCAAATCTTGGATATGTAGCTTACTGATATCTCGTTTCACTTGTTCGCTCCAACGAAGCTTTGGCCTTCCAGATCTGCGAGAACCTCCATGCGGCCCGTATTTATACGCCTTTTTAGCGGGTTCATCATCACTGATTCTTATAACATGGCCTAGCCATCGCAATCGTTGTGTCTCGATTTGTTCAACTACATTGATGTCATTGTATAGTTGGTACAGCTCGTTGTTCATACGACGCCGATATTCGCCGTCAACACAGATTGGCCCGTAGACCTTTCGAAGAATTTTTCTCTCGAACACACCAAGCACTGCCTTATCTGCTTGAGCAAGTACTCATGCTTCGGAACCATACGCAGGGTTACAAATTACTGAAAATCTGCGAAGTATTAGCTTTGTTCCTTTACTTTTTTAATGATAAGAGTGGTAAAAGAGAAAAGTGTCACAATTGTTCAAAATTGCTTCCTCATGAACATTTTTACCAGAAAAGTAAAGGAACGGAAAAATGGTAGATCCGGCAGCAATGTCAGAAAAAACATAAAAAAAAACAATTTTCGTCTTTTATTTCACAGCTTTTAATTTAGTGTTGTCAGTGTTCGACTTTTTCTTCGGGTTTACGTCCATTTTGTGAAATAATCGTCAAACAAAAGTCGAAAAATCAGTTCTGCCATTTTCTACGCAGGTAAAGCGCAAATTTTTATTTTTGATACATTTAGTTGCATTTTCGAGGAACAATGTATGAGTAATATAATTGTTCCACAAACATCCCAGAAGGGACATGGGAGACTGGTTTACATTTGAAGTTTTTGCGGGTTATAGCCTGTTTATATTATAGCTTTTTGTCGGGGTTAACCATATTTATTAGGATTTATTTGACGCATATGTAATAGAATTGACATATGAAAAATCCGGTTACATTTTACTATTTATTCCGATAACATAAAGGAAGAATTTTTATCGTAGTTAAAATTAGTAGATTCTTGCAGGTTCTGGAACAGAGCACATTTTTCATCATATAAAAAATGCAAAATACGACTCCGCCAACGATATTAGAACGATTACGACTACGCCAACCGATACCTTGCATCTAGGTCATGTCAGATCCTTACGGTTTTCTCATAGAAGAACTTGCTAAGTTTGTCAGGGAAGAAGCAGAGCTTCGGTTTGACACAGTGAGAAACCTTTCTTGTTAGTTAATCAAAAATCTCATTTCTCTCAATATTGCAATGTATGCACCTGTACCGAACTAATTTATAAAAATCGTCTTGTAAAATGTTTGCCTTTATGATAATTAATGGAGAATTATTATAGCATACTTTCAGGCACAAATAAATTTACTTCAAGTGCTTCATTCAATGTTAAAACATAAGAAGATATTTTTGATCGATTGATCAGATTAGACGAGCGGAAGGGAGTCTTTATACGAGCGGAAGAGAGTCTTTAGACGAGCGGAAGGGAGTCTTTAGACGAGCGTAAGGGAGTCTTTAGACGAGCGTAAGGGAGTCTATATAGACGAACTGAAGGGATTCCATATAGACGAGCTGAAGGGAGTGTTTGCAAACGAGCGAAAGGGAGTGTTTATAGACGAGCAGAAGAGAGTGACTTCCAAGACGAAACGCGGCGTGGTTCATTTCTTCACAACGGAGGTCACTTCAGGGTGACTTCCGCGACTGTTTTCATCGCCCTGGGCGACACGCCTGAGTCACTTCCGCGATAGTTTTTGCTTGCAGGGCACTCACCTATCAGTCATGCTGTCGGGCCGATGAACCCTTTTTGTATGTGCGTGCATGACAATTAGTTCATCTTATTTTAATTTATATTTACAAAAAAAACCGGACTTCAAAAAATACGCATTGTATAAATAATAAATAAATAATTGCAAATAAAAAACCTAATCTATATCACAGAATCGTATCACTTAAGCTATTACATCCGAGTATTGTCGTTTGGTGTAGTCTTTGGGGTCGATCATGGATAGCAACTCAACTGTAGTTGCGTTGCCAGAAGAGAAAATCGTACAATTAAAATATGTAAAACGACGGAAATGTTTGTCAAATTCATTCAATATCAGTGTTTTTGAACTTAAGCTATTAATTTAATTGTAAAAAGTTTGAATATCAAAGCAGAAATAGAAATTTCTTTCATTAAATTTGTTGTCGGCAACGCAACTGTAGTTGGGTTGCTATCCATAATCGACCCCTTTGTCTTCTTTGGTGTTTATTGACATTTGTATTCTCTCTTGAATACGTAAGCTTTCCAATGTATATCGTTTATTTTCATTTTTCTCTTTATCCAGTATCTTGACGTTTGTCAAGTCAGCTGTGTGTTGACTCTCATTAACATGCTGTGCTATCCTTTATAAATTTGCCTTGGTTATCATTACCGTTCTCCTTGCAAATATTGTGTTGAATGTTTCGTTGGATTTGTATGCGATGGCTGTGTTGTTCGTTTCTATCATGTTTCTTAAAGATTTGTTTTCAGTGAAACGTGGTATAAATGGTACACTGAAAAATTTTTGGATTTCCTTTTCGGGCTGTGGTGTTATTTGTTGTATACTTTTTTTAATTATATCATTTATAGTTTTCGTTGGGTAATTGTTGCAGTTTCCTCTTATTTTCCGTATAGTACCTTCTGTCGCTCAACTCAAATATTTTCTTTGCAAGATTTATTGCTGTATTTTGTTTCATTTGGTAGGGCTGTGTTGAGTTATAGTTTATCAACCTCCCTGAAGAAGTTGGTTTTGCATGCCAATTGGTGATTATTTTGCCATTTTCTCTGATTATTTGTATGTACGGGTATGGGATCGAGCACTCATTTTCTTTTTCCACCTTAAATTGTAATTTGTTATGATAAGTATTGAGTTGTTGAAGTATAGTTTTTATGTGATTCTTGTTTATTATGGCAAAAATGTCGTCCACGTATTTTGAAATGTGTTTTATGTCGATATTTTATGGATCTATGATGCTATAAAATAAAATGTTCGTAGTATATAATTTTTCATCATATAAAAAATGCAAAATAGGACTACGCCTACGACATTTGAGCGCATACGACTACGCCAACCGTAATAAGGGTGGATATTTGTTGTGATTTTGTTTGTTCATTTTTAATGCTTTCATATATATCATTTATTCGATTCTTTACCGCAATAACTTTGACTGTTGTGACTTTTTCTTCTTTGGATGTTGTGAATCCTTGGGTTTAAATGCCTAAAATATATGAAAAATTTACACAATAATCTTTTATTATTAAAAAAATCTACAAACCTCAAGTAAGTTAAGATGTGGATATTTTACTGGTGGTTCATCAGTAGACAGCTTTCCACCTGAAATTTTTCAGTATAGTTCCACGTCTTCATATAGCCCCCATAGAACGGTACCTCCCGATTTTCGGCATTTTGAAAGTTGTAGCCTCAATATCCCACCTAAATAACTGAAATTTGGTATTTAGTCTTCGTTGGGGGTATAAAACTTTCCACCTGAAATTTGTCGGTATAGGTCCACGTCTTCATATAGTCCGCATAGAACGGTACCTCCCGATTTTCGGTTTTTTGAAGGTTGTGACCTCAATATCCCACGTAAATAACTAAAATTTGGCATTTAGTCTTCGTTGGGGGTATAAAACTTTCCACCCGATATTTGTCGGTATAGGTCCACGTCTTCATATAGTCCCCATAGAATGATACCTCCGGATTTCTGGTATTTTGAAGGTTGTGGCCTCAATATCCCTCCGAAATGTCTGAAATTTGGTACTAAGTCTTCCTTGGGGGTAAAAACTTTCCACCTAAAATTTGTCGTTTTAGGTTCAGCCCTTCATATAGCCCCCATAGAACGATACCTCCAGATTTTCGTATTTGAAGGTTGTGGCTGTGGTTATACATTTCTCTATTTTATTGACTTGTCTGAAGAGAACTTTAAACAGAAAAATTGTACACAGGAACATTTTTGTACCTATTATTGAAATATTTGTTGCATAGGAAAATATGTAAAATGTATAAATTTATGAATTTTGCATATGTCATATGTTTAGATTGCAATTTAACCAGAAGCCAAAAATATGCCAAGTTCCAAAATTTGACATGAATCGGACCAAAAATAGGGGTTGCATAAAATTCCGCTATCTATTCATCAGGCTCTGTGACAACAATACCCTGTAAACGTATCTATTCAATTTTAATCTCTTAAAGTAAATATTCCTCAAAGCTGCTATTTGTTGCAACGGGAATTGGCTTTTTGGGCTCTTGTACATTTAAACCATTATAGCATGGATCGTTATTATCGAACAGAGCTATCTTATTTTCGGAAGATTCTTCATTTAGTTCAAGTATTAATTCTGAGGCATTTTGGCCGTTATCTTTAGCGTCAGAAATGGCAACATTTGAATCAGCATTAGAGTTTATTAAATTCCAAATTACCTTTCTTGGTCAATGGTGAATGACTATTTTCTTGTTGTATATCTTCCTCATCTTCATATAACTCGCCAGCGATTTCATTGAAGTCTGCATCTATGTATTCTTCATTATCTTCTGTGATATTATCATCAATATGTTGGCTTAAATGTTGGCAAAAGCATTCAACATTTTCATAGTTTATATTACAGTAAAGGCAAATAAAAATTATGATTCGTGTTTTGTTGTTGTATGTTATTGTTCCACACTCTATGTCTTCGGAATCAGAGTTACTAGCTGCACTATGTGCTGCACCGACTTGGTAATCGATTAGTTTATCAAGAGCCACTTCTTTTTCCATTTTATTTATAGTTTTTTTGCTACTTTTACATATTTTTGCTCTGTACTGGAACACACCATTTGTATTGTAATGCGAATATTAAAAAGAATTTTTGCATCAGCTGATGCAAATATCAAAGTTTGCCTCTATGACACTGTCGCAGGCAAGAGCTTGTCGTGGACCCTTTGTCCATATTTATAGTATTAGGCAATTTTTCTTGCGGCAATTGTCAGTTTGATTGAGAGAGAGGTGAGGCATATGGTCATTGATGCTCAAATTATTTTGTTTATTTGTTTCTCTGAGAGTGTATTTCCTTTGCTAAACCAAGGCATATGAGAAAAAAAGATAACGTGTGTTGTTGTTGTAGTCACGTTAACGTATATGGATGATCTTGGCTGCATATGGTGCATATGGTAACCCTTTGCCTCTCAACACCCTCTCTCACCAACAAACTGACAATTGCCGCAAGGAAAATTGCCTAATGTAAATACCCAGCAAACCAAATGTCTGATGTCAGACACGTCTGAACAATTTCAGAAGCAAAGTCGTTCAGATTTCGTTCCGATTTCTAAACGATTTTTTGGAGCGGAAATAGTTTAGATTTTTTGCCGATTTCGGAACGAATGTCGGAAAGAAATTTCCTATCCGAATTTCCCAAGGATTTTCTTCAGATTTCGTTTCGAAATCGATACGATGTCGCCAAGACATTTCGTTCCGAAATTATGTCAACCACTTCATACATCTTTCGTTAAGATATCGTTACGATTTCGGATCAGTAGTGGGATTCTGTAACTCATTTTTGCTGTTATCGATAATTGTCGGTAAAATTAAGGTTCTTATAATTTCGATAATTAACGAAATTTTTCGGTAAGTTAACGATGAATAAAAAGTTATCGCTAGTCTCTACCGACATAAACAGTGATGCCAACTTTTCTTTATGTTTTTAGTCATAATTTTGCAATTTAATTTTACCGATTTTTATCGGTAACAGCCAAAATGAGTTACAGAATCCCACTACAGATATCGGACGTATCGTCCGAATTGTGTTCCGATTTCGTTACGATGTCGGTACGATTGGTTTGCTGGGTATGGACTTTGACGTTGTGAAAAGAATTGGATTTGTCCATATTTACGTTAGGCAATTTTCCTTGCTGAAATTCTCAGTTTGTAGGTGAGCATGGCACAATTACCTGGTAGATGCATCAGCCAACAACTACAACAAAAACCAGTTCAGTACTATGAAATGTCAAAAATGTCTTCCAAAAATAAAGCGATTCACACAACTTTTTCAACAACATTTTGTTAGGCAGTTATTAATAAACACATTATTACAAAAGTCCATTAAAAATGCACAATTTTTCTTTTAAATTCTTGTTTTTTCAATTACAACAACTTTTTTGACAGCTCACAGTACATCCGCTGCGCTGATGCGGGTAACTGTATGATTGTGCCATGGCACAATTACCCAGGTATTGGCATCGTAAAATTTTGAATATGTTATGTCATTGTTGGGGAAATTACAACAAAAATAATTTTTTTATAAAGGGATTTGACTTTTCATATTCGATCAGCTGATGTGATACCACTACCTGGTAGCTCTGCCATGGTCGATGGTCAGACTAGCACGATTTCAACATGGCGACGTCAAGTTTATAGGCGAGGGGTATGAAGTAGTGAAACCCATGTACACGGTTTTCTGTGTTTGTTGTGTTGCCTCTTCTTGTTTTTCGTAGCAAGATTTTTTTCTTCCATTTTCTTTCATTTTTATTTTCTCAAGCAAACGTTAACAACAAAACAAACATAAAAAGATTTAATAAAAACATTTTATTAATGAAATAGTCAAAATTTAACTGTTAATATTAATTTAATTACTAATGTTAATTATGTTATGTTGTTTTTTGGTTTTTTATGTCTTTTTTTGTTTTTATTGGTATGAGAAACACAACAAACGCGAATGGTAAAATAAAGAGGACACGCAAAAATCTTAAATTTCACGTTAACGTGTGTGGACACTAACGAAACTTAAAAAGAAACTTTAACGCAATTGGTTTCAAGAAACCTTGCTAGTCTGACCAACGACATGGATTGTGCCATGTAGGTGAGAGAGGGCAAGGCATATTTATAGTTTATGTTCCTGAGTTTACCAGTTTTTAGCACTTTTTAGGCCATATTTATATTATAGCATTTTGCAAGGTTAACCTTCTTATTGAGGATTTATTTGACGTGTACGCAAAGGAATTGACTTTTAAAACCCAGTGGGTTTGATAAATCCGGTTATATATAAACGTACTATAACCGTACTGTTAGCTGTGGTCTACCTTATACATAATTGCAGTGTTGCCAGTATTGGGGATTTTTTTCCCAAATTGGATATTTTTAAGAAAATGGGAAACAAAGTTTAGGATTGGGGAAAATACTAAAATACTATTGTGGATGTAACCGTTATTTTATGCTTTTTGGAAGTTGTGCAATTGGAGTTATGATTTCACAACATCTTTCGATGTAGTCCAACAGAGTTATGAAAAATGCACTCCGTTCGATACATTTTATAAGCAATTGCTGTAGAGATCCCTACAGAAAAAAACAGTTGGTTGATCCCTACACATTTCTTCAAAAGATAAACAAGAGTGTATACATTTCGAAGAATTTGTTATAAAATAAAGAAATAACAACTTCAGTTGCGAACCTTTTTGCGGTAATTAACGAGACCGAAATTTTTAATGGAGCGGAGGTGGAGTCCATGTCGAAAGCTGAACTAGTGATAAGAAGGCAACATAAAACAACAGTAGGATTATGAAAGAAAATCAGATGCGCTTGGATTAAATCGAGAACGGAGGAAGTAAGCTCAAATGTGATTGAATTTAAAGGAAAGTTTTTTAATTTGTGTTTCTATAATAAAGTTCTTTGTGTTCTTGTTTTACACAAATAATAAATGCATTTTATTTATTTTGGGATATTTCGCACTGACTTGCATTTTAATTGCATCTTTGGACTTATTAAAAATGCAATCCGAAGAGTGCCTTTAAATTCAATCCAAAACACTACATCAAAAGCTGTGATTTGGATAGAAAATGGAGTGCATCCTAGCTGTGTGCTGTGGAAGTAAAATGGAGTGCATCCTAGCTGCGCGCTCTCTTGTAAAATTCATAAGTGAATTCATAGGAAAAGATGTACTTCAACGGCAAATGTACTGTACACTTGTAGTGACTCAAATGCATCCGCGGATGCAAACTTTTTGCTGTGATACGGTGAGTTGAGTGTTGCGTTACAACAACCACATGAACAATTCGAGACCAAACTTGGCATCACTTACACATTTTTCATGTGGTTGTTGTTTTCAACGCACAACCGACCGTGTGTATTTGGCCCATTAAGCCCTCGGCACATACGGTCCGTTTAGTGACACGTTGCGACACGCGTTATCCCAAAACAGTTAAACTATGTTTAACTTTAGCTGTGTTCCTTTACTTACCTGAGGTTACCATTTTTACCATTCGTTACCATTTTTAACCTGCAAAGCGTTCCTTAACCCCGAAAAGTGGCAAAACTGGAAGCAATTTTTAATAGAATGAGAGTGGAGCGAGCGAAAATGGCTTTCTCTTCTACCACAGGCTACCAGCAAAATTTCTGCAGGTAAAAAATGGCAGAACTGATTTTTCGACTTTTGTTTGACGATTATTTCACAATGAAAAAGAAAATGGAAAATGGAAAACTAAGTCCCGGTCCACACTAACGTGAATTTCATTACAAAATTTCATGAAATTAGGCGTTCTTAAATCGAATTCCCCACTAAAGCAATTTTATGATTTTACTCTACTATGGAAGTCGATCTAGAGACGCATAATTTCATTCACTTTTTTCAATGAAATCACTCTAGTGTGGACCGGGACTAAATTAAAAACTGTGAAATAAAAGACGAAAATTGATTTTTTATGTTTCTTTTTGACATCGCTGCCAGATCTACCATTTTTTCGTTCCTTTACTTTTCTGGTAAAAATGCTCATGAGAGAGCAATTTTGACACTTTTCTCTTTTACCACCTTTACCATTAAAAAAGCAAAGGAACAAAGCTTTTAATGCGTCAGTCATATTGTTGTTTTTCAAAAAACTTGGCTTCACTTACACTTTTTTCATGTGGTTGTTGTTGTAACGCAACGCTCAACGCACCGTATGTGCCGAGGGCTTTAAGCGCTTAGTGACACGTTGGGACACCCGTTGCCCCAAAAAAGTTAAATTATGTTTAACTTTAATGCGTCAGCCACATTGTTGTTTTTCAAAAAACTTGGAATCACTTACACTTTTTTCATGTGGTTGTTGTACCGCGACGCTCAACGCATCGTATGTGCCGTGCGCTTTAGAGATAGCATGTGTTCGCTTTACAGACAAACACAAGCGATAAAAATAGACAACTAGAACCATGGTACAATAAGAAAGGTAGATGCATCGGCGAATTGCTACAACAAAGCAACTTTTTTGTAATGTAAACTGTCAAAATTTTCGCCAAATGGTCTCTTGTTGTCTCTTTTTATCGCTTGTGTTTATCTATAAAGTGTAGACATGCTATCTCTTACTTACGAATCATATGGTTTTTTGTTTTGATTTTTTCATGGCGAATTCATAGTTTTTTGACGTTTTAGATTCGATCAGCTGGGCTGAGGCATCTACCTTTCTAATTGTACCATGACTAGAACACAGTGCCAAGGCGAATTGTTTTGTTTTTCGCCTTGTTTACAAATTTTGACATTTTACATTACAAAAATAGTTGCTTTGTTGCAGCAGTTCGCCGATGCATCTACCTAAGTAATTGGGGCATGGTAGTGGCATGCATCTGTAGCCACGGTGTAAAAGAGCTTATATGAAAACTTGCGTACACATCATTAGACAGCGGAATTTTATGCAACCCCTATTTTTGGTCCGATTCAAGTCAAATTTTGGGACTTCTGATTAAATTGCAATCGAAACATATGACATGCAAAAAAATAATATGTGCATATGCAAAATTTATGAATTTTACATATTTTCTTATGCAACAAATATTTCAATAATAGGTACACAAATGTTTGTGTATACAATTTTTCTGTTTTAAATTCTCTTCAGATAAGTCAATAAAATAGAGAAGTGTATAACCAAAGCCACAACCTTCAAAATACCGAAAATCAGGATATATCGTTCTATGGGGGCTATATGAAGGACTGAACCTAAACCGATAAATTTTAGGTGAAAAGTTGTTTACCCCCAAGGAGGACTTAATTCCAAATTTTAGCCGTTTCGGCGGGATATAGAGGCCACAACCTTCAAAATACCGGAAAACGGGGGGTACAGTTCTATGGGGGCTATATGAAGACGTGGACCTATACCGACAAATTTGAGGCGGAAAGTTTTATACCCCCAAGGAAGAGTAAATGCCAAATTTCAGTCATGTCGGTGGGATATTGAGGCCACAACCTTAAAAATACCGAAAATAGGGAGGTACCGTTCTATGGGGGTTATATAAAAACGTGGACCTATACCGACAAATTTCAGGTGGAAGGTTTTATACCGCCAACGAAGACTAAAAACCAAATTTCAGTCTTTTCGGTGGGATATTTAGGTTCATTTTATACAAATATGTCAAAATATGCAAACATTTTTGGGCCTAATTCGTTTTACTTTGTGATAACTGTTTTCTTTAATAAGGACTTGATGATTTACCCTGCGTTTACACATGACAGGACAGTTGACGTCATCTCATCTCATCGTTGATTTCTTTTTGTTTTTGTTCATGTTCTTTTCTTTTCAACACATTTCAATAATTATCTCACACGTTTTTACAAAAAATATCAAACATTTGTGAAACCTACTGTCTGTGAAAAAATGGACAGCTGGGAAACAGCCGACAAATGTATGAATGTGTTAGTAAATCAGAGTTGTATTTGAAGACAAATTGTATGGTGTAAACGACTAGTAAAAACTTGACCATTTAAAAAGTTATTTATGCAATAGTCTTTTCGTCAACACAGTGTACAGAACAAGGAACTCGCTAGAAATACGTATACATACTTTTTTAATTGCAATTTTTGAAATTATTATTTAAATTCTCATCGCATTTTTATTTTCTTCTAATAATCCAATTTATTTATTCTTTTTTTTAGATTTTGGGCAATGAAGACTTTGATATGTCGGCCATTTTAAATTCATTGGAGGTTCATGATAACAAAGATTTCCACAATTCCCGAAATGCCAATCACACGCCGATGATGGAGTATTTTACACCGCCGTCATCACTGAATGGATCCCTCTCTCCTACAAATTCTCAAATGTCAGATGCTACACCTACACCATCATCATCCTTAACCTCGCGATTTGCTCCCAATGTGATGGCCACGACAAGCAATGCTCTATCATCCAGCACCACCACCACCACCACCAATGAAAACAAAGCAGTTAAAAAGAAAAAGAAGCGGACATCGGGTCAATGTGATGTTTGTAACAGGACATTTAATGATTTGTATAACCTGCGGATACACAAAATGATACACAGTGGTGAAAAACCATTCCAGTGTGATGAATGCGGCAAACGTTTTCGCCAGTACAATAAACTTAAAATACATTGCATAACCCATACTGATCTAAAACCATACGTTTGTGACATTTGTAATAAAGGATTTCGTTTTCGCAACTATCTCTCGGTGCACAAGAGACTACATTCGGGAGAAAATCCTTACAAATGTAAATTTTGTAATGAATTCTTTCATTCGTTACACTCACGCCGCCTGCACACAAAAATGATGCACTGCGAAGCGAAAACTTTCACATGCCCCATATGCAGTAAAGTCCTGACGGCGCAATGTTATCTCACGGCACACATAAAACGCCACACCAATCAAAGGGATTATAAATGTGAAACATGTGGTAAATGTTTCTTTAGTCAATCGCAATTGAAAGATCATCAATTGGTCCATACAAACCTTAAACCGTATCAATGTGATGTTTGTTTGGCCCGCTTTCAACGGAAATCGAATTATACACAACATTTAAAAATACACACAGGTGAAAAGACCTATGTCTGTCACATATGCTTTAAATCATTTGCTCAAAATGCTGGTCTATATGGTCATATGAAATCACATGCTAAAAGCGGTTAAGGGAGGTTGATTGTCTTTATTATTGTTATAAGAAGTTGTGATAGTTTTTAAGAATAGAATAATTAAAAAAGAAAAAGACTTGTTTAGTATTAAGTACCAGCCAATTATATAATTATTATTTGAAAAAATATATTATTGTTAATTCATGGATATATATTTTTATAAGAGAATGATTTAAAATTAAATTGGAATGTACAATAAAGAAATTGTTATTTTGTATAAATATTTTTTGTTTTGATTTTTAATTCAGAAAAACTACTTTCAATGGATACCATTCTCCTAAAATTATTTATTGCTGGAGATTTTATATTATAGTACTGTTAGATTAGAGTTTTTGCCGGGTTAACACACTTCATGAGGATTTATTTGGCGTTTGCGCTATGCAATTGACATTTGAAACCCAAACCCCATGAGGGTAATACCCCGGTTACACTTAACCGAATTAACCCAGTGTGTTTGGATTTAGAATGTCAATTCCATAGCGCAAACGTCAAATAAATCCTCTCGAAGTGGGTTAACCCGGCAAAAAACTCTAGTGTAACCGTACTATAATGGCCTGTTCCCGTACTTTATAAAGTGGTAAAAGTCGTAAACGATTTTCATATAAATTTTGTGTACGGGAACGCAAAATGTGTAAAAGTGGTAAAAATTGTAAAAACTTTTTAGTTCTGGAACAGAGCTTAAGTTAAAAAATTTTACATTAAATTATTAGAATTTGTGCTTGCTTTTCTATTAACTTTTTTGTAGGACAATTGTGTTGTAAAGCATTTCATTTTTAGCTCAAAATTTGTAATATTTTCCTTTTAATTTTAATACATAACCTCTGACAGGCCATTTCTAATGGCCGAAAAGGATGGAAGTTATGGCACTGTGGTGCCGAATTCCCTCATTGTTTGTCGCGTAGACAGTGACAAACCTGAAGACCAGTGGAGAAAGACCGTGAGAAGGAAGCATGGCACAATTACCCAGGTAGTGGCATCGTATAATTTTGAATATGTTATGTCAAAACTTTCTTTATGTTGTTGGAGAAACTACAACAAAAATATTTTTTTATAAAGGGATTTGACTTTTCATATTCGATCAGCTGGTATGATACCACTACCTGGTAGTTCTGCCATGGAAGGAAGCCTAGAATGAAGAATGTGGAGATTGAAGGTGAAAATATGACAAACACTTGTGAAAGCAGTGCTGTAGGATGATGAGGACGAAGTCTTTACAAATTATATTAAAATTCTTGCTGGCATTTCACCATCTACAAAACCATTAACATCAGCAGCTGCCGCAGCATCAAGAACAACAGATGATGCTACAAGACTATTGACATCAGCAGCAACCGCAGCTGCCTCTTCTCCAAATCAATTTCCATTTCAAATAGAAAGGAGAACAAGACTAAAGTCTAATGAAGATCAGTTAAAGGAAGCCATAAAAGAATACGTAAACGGTGGAGTCACCTTGAAGAAAACAAGTTGATAATATGGACTCCATTACCAGACTCTTCGTTACTAAACATCTCAATACCAATAAAGGCCTGGGTACATATAAGCTGCCTCGCGGGTTGCCTTGCTTTCCTGCTTCATTTCTGACATAACAACAATAAAGAAGAAAAGGGCGACCTAGTTCGAAATTAGCTCGGCCTTCTATATTCATTTATTTAATGTTATGTTAGTCTTATGCCAAGTTTACACTTGCGCTTTAAAATCCACTGGATTTCACGAAATCCTGAAATACATCCCGGTGTTTACACTTATTTTTTTGTTGATTTCAAACATATCACAATGATCAAGGTAGATGCATATGCGCAGCTGATCGAACATGAATTCTCAAAACAAGTTGTTGTAAATTGAATTAGTCATCAAAAATATACTACAATATAGAACTTTACAACTTTATTTCGAAAATTATCGTAAAATTATCTATATATCGTATTAATTGTGTATAGTAATAACAAATGAAAAAATAAAAAATGATTTTATCGTTGAGACAACATAATAATAAATTTTGATAGATAAAAGTTGTGTTCAGAACTTGCAGCAGTTTTCCCGTTTAGTGCTAAAAATGCGTTCCCGTACTTCGAAGTTTAGCAAGACTTGCACTTCTCTTTAAACAAAAACAGCGCCGAATAACACCTTCTTCTCCTGTTTTTTGCCATACAATTTTGGCATAGTAGAAACTAGCAACATGTTCATTATCATCTAAATACGATAGCTGATACGTTGATTTGCTGCAGTTTTTGCAATTTCGGTAATTTTTTCGTTCCATTATTTTTTAAGAAATTTGTATGGGGAATCAATTTTTGACAATTCGCTCTTTTTTCTAACATTACCATTAAAAAAGTACAATAACACACTGAAAAATAGCATTGTGACAAAGTAATTTAATATTTTTTTCACATTGTTTACAAATTTTGATACTACAATTTTTTGTTGCATCAATTGACCATCTACCTTGTTTATTGTGATACGTGAAAAGTGTTGCAACTTTTGATACTTTCTCAGGTAATAACAGGGTTGTACATCATGTGTACTGCGATTTCGATCCTGATTTCGCTCAAATCACGAAATGAGATTTCATTTTTGTATGAGAAATCATGATAATTTTTGGTTTATTCCGCGCAAAATCGCGAAACGCCTTCGAAATCACGAAAAGACGAAAAATGTAAACCAAACATAACTCTGTTGGACTACATCGAAAGATGTTGTGAAATCATAACTCCAATTGCACGACTTCCATTTTTTTGCTGGGAAAGCAAGCATAAAAAGATTTAATAAAAACATTTAATTAATTAAATAGTGGAAATTTAACTACAGTCGGACCTCGATTATCCGTGATGGTCGGGACCGGAGGCATTACAGATAATCGATTTTCCCGGATAATGGAGGCAATGATTTTATGCAGTTTTTGAACATATGTTGAAGTAAAAATGACATAGTATCGCACAATAATATGAAAATCTGCATTTTATTTAAGTTTTTATGGCAATCACCCAAAATTTTATAAAATACTTAATACCAAGATATATTTATCAGGTCACGTAAGTAGCACAACAACAACAACTCTATTTTAGACGAAAGTTCTTCAATATGTCAAAATGTTTGTTTACGTTTTCATACAAATGATTCACAATAACAAAAAAATTGACAGATTGAAACCAGTCAGCTGGTCGTTTTACGCCACCTTATAATTTCATCATGCTTAATACATATCATCATCAGATTCATCTGAATTGACTTTGTCCCATGGTTTTTGTGATACCATAAATACACAAATTGTGTAATACGGGAGAATTTCCAGTTTTTGTTTGTTTACCTTTTGTTTGCTTAAGGGCTGTTTACACCATCTATCAATGTCATATGAGCTGTCATTTCTTTCACCCATTCGACATTCTCTATGTTTGTCAAAATTGACGTCATCCATACAACTTTCAATTTGTGCGTTCATACCTACAAGTGTTATTTTCGTATGACATAACCTATAAATATAAAAACAGCTGTTTTTGTCATTGTTTACATTTATTGTTGAGTTGCAAATTTGCGCAAATTTTAATTTTGGTTGAAGGAAAATGAATATCTAGCATGTTTGTTGTGGTAGAATAGGTTTTTGGGGTTATAGAGGCATTTATGTTTTTGCCACAAAGCAATTTCCAAGACTGCTTCTTTCGACCAATCGATCTGAAAATTACATTATAAACACCCTTTGTTTACTTTTCTAAATATTTAAATATACATAACTTTCCATTTTCTTTTTTAAAAGATTTTGTTTTTCTTTTTTTTTTTTAGAATGCCAGAAAACAGCTGATAAATTTATGTGTACATACAAGAATGCCGTATCAAATAGAGCGCTCCCTAAATGAAAAATTTACATATGAGTTGCCAAATCATTTTGATAGATGAAAATTTTCATAGTGGTCACACTGTTCCCGTACTTTATAAAGTGGTAAAAGTCGTAAAAGTTGTAAAAATTGCAAACGATTTTCATATAAATTTTGTGTACGGGAACGCAAAATGTGTAAAAGTGGTAAAAATTGTAAAAACTTTTTAGTTCTGGAACAGAGCTTATGTGTACAACATTCGCAGGTAGAAAATTTGACATCTCATACGACATTGATAGATGGTGTAAACAACCCTTTAATCAAATTAATTGGAAAGTGTTCTTTTATACCCCGTTTATACATAACCGGATTTAACAAACCGACTGGGTTTTAAATTTCAATTCCATTGCTAATCCTTATAAATAAGGTTAACCCTGCAAAAAGCTCTAATATAAACAGCATATTAATGCCTGGTAATGAAGTTTATAACGAAAAATAGAGAAAATGGAACAACACCCAACATTTCTTTTCTATCACGGACAATGGAGGTTCCCGGATAATCCAGGTTCAACTGTATTAATATTAATTATTTTGTGTTGTTTTTTAGTTTATTTATAGCTCTGTTCCAGAACTAAAAAGTTTTTACAATTTTTACCACTTTTACACATTTTGCGTTCCCGTACACAAAATTTATATAATCGTTTACGACTTTTACCACTTTATAAATTACGGGAACAGGCCATATGTTTGTTTTGTTTTTATTGGTATGAGAAACACAACAAACGCGAATGGTAAAATAAAGAGGACACGCAAAAAAATCGTATATTTCACGTTAACGTGTCCACACACTAACGAAACTTGAAAAGAAACCATGATGGAATAAGAAGGTGTTACATCGATAACAATAATCGGGCCATTTACCACACCAAACGTCAAAATAACGCATTACTGTGAATTGCTTGTTTACCTTTTGCATGTAATTTTATTCAAAGTAACGCATTTTGACAACCCAGCAAAAAAAATTTGGAAGTTGTGCAATTGGAGTTATGATTTCACAACATCTTTCGATATAGTCCAACAGAGTTATGAAGAATGCACTCCGTTCGATACATTTTATAACAGTTGCTGTAGAGATCCCTACAGAAAAAACAGTTGGTTGATCCCTACACATTTCTTCAAAAGATAAACAACTTAAGTTGCGAAAATTTTTTCGGTAATTCACGAGACGGAAATTTTTAATGGAGTGGAGTTGGAGTCCATGTCGAAAGTTGAACAAGTGATGGGAAGGCAACATAAAACAACTTTAGGATGATGAAAGAAAATCAGATGAGCTTGGATTAAATCGAGAACGGGGTAGTAAGCTCAAATGTGATTGAATTTAATGGAAACATTTTTTTAATTTGTGTTTATATAATAGTACGTTTATATATAACCGGATTTAACAAACCCACTGGGTTTTAAATGTCAATTCCATTACATATACATCAAACAAATCCTCATAAAGAAGGTTAACCCTGCAAAAGGCTATAATATAAACATGGTTTAATAAAGTTCTTTGTGTTCTTGTTTTACACAAATAATAAATGCATTTTATTTATTTTGGGATATTTCGCAATGGCTTGCATATTAATTGCATCTTTGGACTGATTAAAAATGCAATCCGAAGAGTGTCTCCAAAACACTACATCAAAAGTTGTGATATGGGTCGAAAATGGAGGGCATCCTAGCTGTGTGCTATGGAAGCAAAATGGAGTGCATCCTAGCTGCGCTCTCTCTTGTAAAATACATAAGTGAATTCATAAGAAAAGATGTACTCCAACGGCAAATGTTCTGTACACTCCAACTCCACTCCATTAAAATTTTCCGTCTCGTGAATTACCGAAAAAATGTTCGCAACTTAATGCTAAGTTTACATTTACGAAATCCACTTGATTTCAACTGTCAAATCCATAGGTTAAACGTCAAACGAAATCCAGATGAGATGAGATTTTTCTACAATTATGACATAAGCTTTTAACAACTGATTTCTCAAGTCTTTTATAAGCTTAAGGCTTATGTTGGTAAGCTTATTATAATATAATTCTCAAGCTTTTTTGGTATGTTGGGATTCTTCAATGTTCACAAATACTATGGTAAGATTTATTCCTACATGATTAGTAATTGCTCTTCTATATCAGAAGATTTTATTTTTGACTTGATCGTAAATTATTGTCTACTAAGGTTTTGACAAGTCGATGGTGGCTTAGAACGCTAAGACGACGGCAACCTTGACACTCAGTTGTCGGAGACCCAGGTTCGAATCCCAGCCTGGCTCATGCTGAAATATTTTTTTATCTATTTTTTTTTATTTACATCTAATACTACATTGATGGATAGTGTAAACAACACCTTATCCCGACTGTCTGTGAAAAAATGATGGACAGCTGGGACACAGACGACAAATGTATGTATAGCTCTGTTCCAGATCTAAAAAGTTTTTACAATTTTTACCACTTTTACACATTTTGCGTTCTCGAACACAAAATTTATATGAAAATCGTTTACGACTTTTACCTCTTTATAAAATACGGGAACAGGCCATATGTGTTAGTAAATCAGAGTTGTATTTGAAAACAATTTGTCTGGTGTAAACGCCTAGTTAGTCGATTACAAGCAGTTACTGGACTTGTATAAATTTGTACAAATTGTGAGTTACTCAGTAGTCACACGCGCAAAATTTGCGACGAATCTTTCCCCTTATTTTGGCGTTCACAGATCGAGTTCCATACTAAAGTAATTTTATGAAAATGCTGTATTGGGGAACTCGATCTATGAACGCCAAAATAATGGGAAAGTTTCGTCGCAAATTTTGCGCGTGTGACTACTGAGTAAACGAACACACCTATTGTTGACAAATTGTGCTAAGTCTGTGTCATGGTACAATTATTACAGGTAAACGCAAGTCCCAGCTGATTAGATTGACACGTAATACTAGTGTCAAAATGTATATGACGTTTTGTCATTGTTTTTCATTGTGTATACTTTTTTGTCAACCGTTGTATTGAAAACTTTAAAATAAATCATCCACAAACAAACACATTGGAAACTAGAAATATAAAAAATTGAATTTGATATTAGCATATAGTACATCGGTAAGTACAAAGAAATACATATATTTTCATAAGTAATGCGTAATATCTCATAGTGAGAAGAGAAATTTAAATGAGAAAGTGCGTATTGTGCGATAAAATAGAAACGAAGGACAAAGACATTCCGTTAGATCCACATAGAAGGCGTGACTGGGCTAAAATGTGTGGAAAGGATTTCAAGAAGAATGACTGTATATGCTGGGATCACCTTTTACCGGAGGATACGAGAAGAGTAGGAAAAATGGAAGCTCATGCCAAGTGCAGAACCATTTGTTGTGCATTCGACTATGGAATGGTAAGCAACTCTATGTAATTTAGAATTGAAAATTTATGTAACATGTATTTTATTCAGTTCCACAGATGTAAATATTGCATTCCATTCCAAATCCATTGAAGAATATTGTGAGGCAATGGAAACAAATACAGACGAGGAGAAAAAGATAGTCAGTCTTACATAAATAATCCATATTATGTGTTTACTGCATATTTCTTTTACGCAGGTTACTATTGCCAAATGTAAACGGAAATAAAACTATGGAATCGTAAAAGTTTGCTGAATGTGGTACACATACAGAGCAAGTTAATTGCCAATATTTTTTAACATTTTGAGTTTCATAAAATACAATTTTACACAACATTTTAATTAAGTTTGATTATACCGATTAGATTAAAGTAATATTGTATGTATATAAAAAATTAATAATAAAAAATTAAATTAACAGTAAAATGAAATTAGTGTGTATATAAAATTAGTAAAGTGTTTTATTACTATTCCGCTACTTTAACAAGTAAAAAAGAACGAACCGTTGTTACTGAAATATAATTACTTATTAGCAATATAATTAATTATTATGCCATGACCTCAGCCCTGAATCAACAAAAAAAATCATTTATATTGAAATTTTATGTTAAGAAATTACGTTTTTATGGGATTCACGTGTTCAACATACCACATATCGTCCTTAAATGCCCGAAGACGTATCTCCAAAAAATTAAAATTTGGTTTCATTACTTACTCCCATTCGTATCTGATCGATAATATCCCATAGACTCGCCTTCATAAGATGAATATTCTATAAAACAGCTTTTCATTTTAAAACGTTTTTTGCTTCTCCTGTGAAATTATTATTTTGTTACGACATTGGGCATTTATGATGACGATATATCAATGAATGCACGCCGACACATATTAGCTCAATAATGTGGAAAATTTTTTAAAAAATGTTTTTCATGGTAGATTCTCCTTTATTTAACTTCGTTTGCATTTGACACATGGAATGGCACATTTTAGAAGTTCAAAATATTTCGGATGGAATATGCGCATAGGTAGCTTCCGTAATTATGTACCCAATGGAGGCTCTTTGAGAAACCTGGTACATTCTAATGATGATCGAATAAGGCCCACATTGGTCCTTTTCCATTTTTACTGGTCTCTTCATCATCTGAACTATTTACCTCCTCTTTGAGGGCGGCAATGGCAGCACTCATCAATGATTTGGCCTCTTTATGAGTATTACTTTACCCGTTTCCAATTCTAACCTTCTTTGGGTAAATATTTTCTTCAATGTTTTTAGCATCTTTGTAAATTTGTGAACCCGGCTCATTGAATTGAAAGGCATTCCTGTGGCAATTAATCTCAAATCAATGGGATGTTCAATAACATCATAGTAATCAGGATACATTTTCTTCGAGGGCAGTAGCAAAAACATTCTAGGCAATGGCTGGTCATTCATTGTGCTACCCACCGATATCATTACAGGTGCAAATAGTTCTTCATATAAATTCAAGTCATCTTCCTTATTACCGTACGAACTCCTTTTCATCGGCGAATTTATATTAGAGTAGTTTTTGTTTGTGAACTGTAACATATTGCCACAATGCCACAGCATCTTGATGATCTGTTGTGTCGAGTTTATAGACTCAAAGTCTTGCACCACCTCATCCAAATCTTCATAAACATCAGTTTTAAGTTGTTGTTGTATTTTCAACAAATCAATTGGATTGTTGACCACATCACAATATGATGGCTCTTGGCGTCACTTCGGTACTCCTATGAACATGTCACACAACATGGAACCATCTTTTTGCAAGCAAGGTGCAGAAAGACTGTCGACATCCTCCAATGCAATAGGTTTTGTCATCCTCGTCCTCTTCATAATTATTGATATCATCTGGAAAATAATCAATTATTGATTGTGAATATTTTATTTAGAGATATACATACATACCGCAAAAAACTCCTTCTTAAGAAGGAATTTAGTGGAAATGTTAAATTGAAAATCTAACATTTTTCAAAACAATATTTATCAACCCTCAAAATGTGTTTATATTTGTTTACATTTTTGCCCATATGGTTATGACACTAGTATTACGTACAAAAACAAATTTCTATGTGGTTGTTGTATCGATTGTTGTACAACAACACTTGCTTTTACCTGTAATAATTGTACCATGAGTCTGTGTTTAGACCAGCCATGCACGCGTCTTTACGAAAAAGTTAACTAAAACTCTCTTTCCCATACAAAAACACAATATAGCATTCTCTTCTTGTGCACCATTGGTTTAGACACACAAATTTCTCGGGAAAGTAAATTGAGTTTTTGGGAGAGAGCGGAGAGGAAGGAGCTCCTCAATACTCTTTCCTACCCCATATTGCCTAAAAACTGAATTTACTTTCCCGTGTGTGTAAACACGGACTAAAGTTTTGTGCTAAATTTGTGCTAAAAGTTTTGTTGATCATTCTTCGTCTTCTTTTTAGTAAAACAATACGCTGTAAATGATTAACACGCATTTGGCTGTTATTAAAAAATACATAATTGGTCTGTTCCTTTACTTTGAAAAATGGTAACAGTGGCAAAAAATGGTAAAAGTGGGGAGCTGCTATCATATAAATTGTATGCTTTAAGCATGGCACAATTACCCAGGTAGTGGCATCGTAAAATTTTGAATATGTTATGTCAAAACTTTCTTTATGTTGTTGGGGAAATTACAACAAAAATAATTTTTTTATAAAGGGATTTGACTTTTCATATTCGATCAGCTGGTGTGATACCACTACCTGGTAGTTCTGCCATGGCTTTAAGTAAGGGAACACTTTGCGGGTAAAAAGTGGTAAAAACTGGTAACCTCTGGCACGTAAAGGAACACGACTAATATACGTGAAATAATTGTTGAATGTTAAGGAATAGCTATCGATTTGTGTTAATAACAAAATTTCTGTAATAAGTAATAATTTACAGCTGTAACAAATATTAATTTCGATCAAGTTTCCATAATAACTCAGTTCAGAGAAAAGACGCATAGACGCAAATTAAATTCTACGACCACGGGCTTTAAAATAACCTAAAAACTTAGTAAATAACCTCAAAAATAAATTAGAAACAACAAGGTGTATATACCTTTTAACAAATTGTTGTGGAAATACCGCCGCGACCAAGAAGCCGAAAGGAACAAGGCCACTTATAAACACGACAAAAGTAATACTAGAAATTAATTATACTGGAAATAGGCTGACACAATTAATAGTGGCATGGTAACAGGTAAGAAAAACCAAGATCAATATTAGAAGACCGACCAAAACTATCAAAGGAATTAGCTTTATTTTTACATATTCCAAAAGTAGATATAGACAGTCTGTTTCTGTATGTCGAAAGAAGAATATGTGCGAAAGAAACACGTCCAAACTCTTGTGTTTTTCAAATTTGTTTTTTGTTTTGAAGCAAAATCGAAGGTAAAACTATTTCGAAAACTAAAGTTCGGGCGTGTTTCATTCGCACACATTCTTCATTCGACATACAGAAACTGGCTGAAAGTTTTTCGCAAGTGTTGTTGCATCAGCATAGGTTTGGTTCGGGTCAATCCGGTACAAATAACCCGCGGAGCAAGTTGTGATTTTTATAAATAGCCGGGAACGGGAACAAAATATATTTTAAATTGTAAATTTTTCTCTAAGTAGCCGGTATTCAACAAGGGAATTTTCGCAACTTCAGATGCCCCTATCTCGGGAAGTATGTACTTCCGCAACACATAATTTTTTATTTGTGATCGGGGTGAAGAGACCTACCTGTGACAAAAATTTCATCCCGATCCGAGCTTAGCTCCTATATTCATCTTAAGCCTTATTTTTTGTCGATTCTAAAATCATGACAATTACAAAAACCTGTGCAGAAATTGCAAATTTTGCAATAGGACCAATTAGTTTTTCGCCCGAAAAGGGTGGATTTCGCATGAATGTTTTCATTATTGCACTGAATAAAACTTTGTAAATAACAAGAACATGAAAACATTAAAGCTCTGTTCCTTTACGTGCCTGAGGTTACCATTTCTTACCATTTTTAACCTGCAAAGCGTTCCTTTACTTCAACAAGCATACAATTTATATGAGACCAGTTCACCACTTTTACCATTTTTTGCCACTGTTACCATTTTTTAAAGTAAAGGAACAGACCATAAGTGAGGTTATGTTTTTGGAAAAGATTCCTCAGTCATCATTAAATAAGAAAATATAATAAAGTTATGTTGTCTAAATGAATTACTTCATTCCCTTTTTACAATTTGCCATAAAATAACACACATATTTTCTTGTAGATATACATACGTTTTATTGACTTTTTATATATTAAATATAATTAAGTTCTTTGCATGATATATATAGATGTTATGTATTTATTTAAACAAGTTATCGTTATTGTTGGCTATTAACCATTAAGAATATTATTGGATTCTTTTTTATATGTTAATCTTTTAGCATTTCTTGTCATAAATGTTCCATTATAAATATATAATTTTGTGTTATGTGAGTGTTAATGCCTTTTTCCGCCTTTTACACACTTGTTTTTGTAAGTGATATATTTTTTTCGTTTGTTTTTAACATATCATTCAACGCAAAATTTGTGTTGACTTTCTTCTTTATAAAATATATATTATTTTTAAGTATATATTATGTTTTTATTTGCTTATTATTTTGTAAATAGTAATTTTACGATTTTGATGTTTTTTCTTTAATTTTTATTTTTAAAATATTATTTTAATTTTATTTCCTTAAATTAAATAAATGAAAATGTATTTTTTTATGAAAGAATTAATTAGATAAAGAGCAGACTATGTATATATGATTTTATTTGTATTGTAAAATGTTTATGTTGTTTAATTTGTATGATTTAAATTCATGGTTATTGTTTTTGATGATACATGAACTAAAAAGTCCTGGGGGCATAACACAGATATGGCAAAAATGACTAATTTTAAGAAATTTCCATAAAATAGTTCTAAGAAACTGAAATTACTATAGTGTAGAAACAAAGTTTATTGTCAAAATACCGATCCACAATAGAGTGAATTCATGTCAAAATTTCATTGAAATTACTCTAGTGTGGAAGCCTAAGAAGCCTAATTTCATGAAATTATTTCATTGAAATCACTCTAGTGTGGGACAAAACAATACAAGTGCAGTTTCAATGGACATTTATTAATGACATTTTATAGGTTATGTTCAAAATTGTCCCACAAAACTTCATTCGAAGTTTATATTTTACACCAAATTTCACTTTAAGTCACCGACCACAAGAAATTTGTAAATGTAATATATAATATTAAAAATTAGTTAAAAGTTTTTTTTTAGTTTTAACTCCTTCATTTTACGTTGTTATGCCCCCACCTCTTGGCCCATGCATTTTTCTTGTTTTATGGATTTAGTACAAAAAAAATGTAAATGGCTATCCTGTATTCATTACTATTATTTTTCTTATATATTGTTTTGTTTATAATATGTATCTATGTATTTATATTTATATGGTGTTTTGGTATGCATATTGTTTAATTGTATTAAATCATATTGTTTTTATATTTATTTAATAACTATTGCTAAGGTTCTTAGTTTTTATTAAAAATATTTTTTTATTTTACTTTCTTTTTGGATGTGTATCTTTTGCTGTGATTTTTATATGTATATATATTATATTCAAGTATATGTTGTATGTCATTCATTATCAATTTTTGTGAGGTTTCAATTTGAACAATTTGTTAATTTTTATACTCGTTATTTTATTTTTTGCTGGGCAGTTAGTTAATCCAATATTTTAAAAATTATAAAAAAAAGTTATACCAAGATTTAATTTAATTTCACAAACTTTTAAGGAGTGAAATGAAAAATAAAAATCATATTTGTTCATTTCCTTTATCAGCCATGTCACAGATTCCGATCGGAATGGCTTCAATTCCGTAATTTCATTTCGATCGTTTTTGTTTAAGCTTCTTCAGATTCCGATCGATTTTGTGAAACTGGAAAACTTCATTATTTAGTTTAAATATGATATTAAATGTAAATTTGTTAACAAAACAACATTTTTATTATTTCTAAGTGTTTTCAGCGTTTTTTAAAGTGTCAAATTTAAAAAAAAAAAAAAATAATAAAAATACAATTCCGTTTGCAAAATCAAAAGTGGTTTCATTCCGAAAAATTCTTCGTTTTTCGTTTTCTGAAGAAGCTAAATACGGAATTGATTCCACTTTCGATCGGAATTCGTTTCTGTGACATGCCTGTATAACAAGATTTCAAATCAGTATATTCGAGTATGTTCTGAAATACACTTCACCTCCCACATCACGCCTCTAGCATTTGGTTCAGAACATACCCGATTAACAAAATTATCATTGAAAAGATTTTCTAACTTGGTTTTCAAGAGAATATGAAAAATTGACGACCATTGAGATATTCTCAAGAAAGTTACACAATTTCAGTAAAACACAAAAAAAATCTTCTGGAACGAAAGTGAGGTCCAGAACTTTTTGTTCTCCTAGTCCTTAACTCCAATTATGACAAAGGCTGGAAATCGAAATTCCAACTAATTATACCCTCAGCCTTTAGGAGGGTACATACACTTTGATACGATGAAAATGTGCCTCATCGAAATAATGGTTTTAGACCCCAAGTATGTTTGGACGAAATGTGTTTCAGACAATTTGGAGTCGATCTAGCCATGTCCGTCCGTCTGTCTGTCTGTCCTGCTGGCTGGAGCGCACGATAACTCTCGAACGGATGAACCGATTCGGCTCAAATTTTTGCTTTCGTAATATTTTGTCCAAACTTAGTTTAAGTTCGAAGATGGGTTATATCGGTCCACTCCTTCAGGTACCTCCCCCACGAAAGTTCGAAAATGTTCGGAAAGTTTGTGCGCACGATAACTCTTGAAGGGAGTGACCAATTTGGTCCATACATTGTATAGCGTAAACTTTCTACCAGAGTAATATGAGGCTCCAATATGGTCTCAATAGGTCCACTCCTTCGGGAACCTTCCACACAAAATTTCGGAAAAATCCAGTTTAGGGCCATTTCTCGAATCGCTTTGATTTTTGTTTTAGCAACTTGTATTCACTGCCCTCCATAGGACGGTACAAGTTTTCAGTCCATACTTCCTGAGAAAATAGCATGAAAGTTGCAAAAAACCCCAATGACACCGTGTGAGGTGGTTGGAGCGCAAGATAACTCTAGAGCGGATCTGCCGATTCGGTCCAAAATATTTTGTCCAAACATAGTTTAAGTTTGAAAATAAGCCATATCGGTCCACTGCTTCAAGTACCTCCCCCACAAAAGTTCAAAATTTTTCGGAAAATTTGTTCGTACGGTAACTCTTGAAGGGAGTGGCCGAATTGGTCTATACTTTACACATCCTAATATTTCAACTATATATAGATCAGGTACAAATATGTACTATATTTGTCCACTCCATCCGGTACCTCCCACACAAAATTTCGGAAAAGTTCACTTTAAGACCTCATATCGAATCACTTTGATTTTTGTTGAAGCAACTTGCATTCGCTGCCTCAATTGCGATGGTAAACGTTTTTTCACGGGTAAGTCCATACTTCTTGAGCAAACATCCCGAAGGGTGTAAAATCTTCCTATGACACCATGTATAGTGGCTGGAGATCCACTTTCATAATGGTCAATATAGATCCATTCCTCAATATATACAGGCTGAGGGTATATCTCTGTTACTTTTTTACTTGTTAGCGAGATATAACAATGAAACATAATGCTATGCGTTTTCTTCTTTGAAGGGAACAAATTCTTGCTCTAAATGTTTTGGTACTTTTAATGGTATAGTTAAAGCTTTAGCGGTATACTTTGTTTTTTGTTCTTCTAGTTTTAAGCGACAATCATGTCAAACTTAGGAAATAAAAATTCCAATTGGTTAACAAGATATGACTATGAAATATTATGCTGCACATTTTTTCCAATTGAAGGCATATGCTTTTCTCGACATTTCGGACACTTTTGAGGGCCTATTTTAAGTTTTTCAGGAAAATTTTGTTCTAGACTTTAGTTCTCCTAATCCTAAGCTACAGTTTTGTCAAAGACAGAAAAGCGAATTTCTAATCGATCAATGAAAAATAATTAAAAACAAAAGGACATGCATTTTTATACGCATATATTTTTCTTGACATTTTGGTAATTTTTGAGGATCTATTTGCAGTTTTTAAGAAAAATGTTGTTTGCAGCTTTTGTTCTACTAATCCTAAGCTACAATTATGCCAAAGACAGGAAAGCAAATTTCTAATCGGTTAATGAAATACAACCAAAAACCAAATGCTATGCATTTTCTTCATCACAGGCATATGTTTCTCTCGACATTTCGGACATTTTGAGGCTTTATTTGTAGTTTTTCAGGAAAATTTTCTTCTAGGCTTTAGTTCCCCTAATCCTAAGCTAGAGTTTTGTCAAAGACAGGAAAGCGAATTTCTAATCGTTCAATGAAAAATAATCAAAAACAAAATGACATGAATTTTCTTCATTTATACGCATATATTTTTCTCGACATTTTGGTCATTTTTGAGGATCTATTTGCAGTTTTTAAGAAAAATTTTGTTTGCAGCTTTTGTTATACTAATCCTAAGCTACAATAATGCCAAAGACAGGAAAGCAAATTTCTTATCGGTTAATAAAATACAACCAAAAACCAAATGCTTTGCATTTTCTTCATCATAGTCATATGTTTCTCTCGACATTTCGGATAGTTTGAAGGTTTATTTGAAGTTTTTCAGGAAAAATTTGTTCTAGGCTTTAGTTCCCCTTATCCTAAGCTGTAGTTTTGCCAAAGACAGGAAAGCAAATTTCTAATCGTTTAATGAAATATAACCAAAAACAAAATTAAATGATTTTTCTTCATTATGGCTATATGTTTCTTTGGAAATTTTGCTAATTTTAAGGGTGTAGTTGAAATTTTTGCGGTATACATTGTTTTGCAAATTTGTTCTTCTAATTGTAAGCTATAATGATGCCGAAGCGAGGAAATAAAAATTCCAATTGGCTAACGAGATATAGCCACGAAACATAATGCCATACATTTTCCTCATTGAGTCATATGTTATTTTCGATATTTTGTCAATTTTGAAGGTCTAGATGGAATTTTTCAGTAACATTTTGTTTGAAGCTTTTGTTCTGCTAATCCTAAGCTACAATTATGTCAAAGAGAGGAGAGTAAATTTCCATTCAGTTAATGCAACATAACCTAAAACAAAGCATATCAATGCATTTTCTTCATTATGGACATGTATTTTTCTGGACTTTGGGCATCTAGACGGATTTTTCAAGAAAAGTTTGTTTAAAGCTTTTGTTCTCCTAATCTTAAGCTACAGTTATGCCAAAGACATGAAAGCAAATTTCTAATCGGTTAGTGAAATATAACCTAAAATAAAATGATATACATTTTCTTCATTATAGGCATATATTTTTCTCGACATTTTGGTAATTTTAATGGTCTAGAATCTAGCCTCGAGATGATGTTTTTTGCGCAAATTTTGTTTGGAGCCTTTGTTCTACTAGTCTTTAACTACAATTTGTCCAGAGGCGCTATATCCAAATTCCAATTAGTTAACAGTATATAGTCCTAAAGCAAATGTCCACATTTTTATTTCAAATTTAAGAGGCTGTTTGCAGTTTCTCTTGAATATTTTTCATACTATTATGCTCCTAATCTCAAGCTACAATTGTTTCAATAAAAAACAGCTACATTTCAAAAAAAAAAAAAAAAAAAAAACTTGAATTGGTTTGCAGTCAATTCTTCATTTTGGTTTTTCAAATATAAAATGATTTTTTTTTGAAATTGTGTAATTTTGCAGTCAATTCTTCATTTTAGTTTTTCAAATATTAAAGGATTTTTTTTTTTTAATTTAATTTAAATTTACACATTAATAAAGCACAAAAATAGTAAGTAGTTTACTTATAACACATTTTAAAGAAAAAAAAAATTCTTCTTTGAATAAAAACATTTTAAAAATATGTTGTTTTTAATGCTAATAGTTTGTATTGTTTTTTAAAAATAAATGAACATTTTATGTTTTTTTTTTCTTATATGACATTTTGATGATCAGATCAGTTTATAAGGGCTATCAAATAGAAAACACAATGGGCTGAATAATTGAAAAATATAACAAATATAATTTTGTAGTTTTTTTTTATTATTAATAAAGAAAATAGTATAATTTTTTAACAATTTTGTTTGTAGTCATGATTCAGAAAAAATAAAATCTTTTTATATAAAATAAATTCTTAAAGAAAATAACAATTAAATAATCATATATGAAATATAAATGGATTCTTCTTAACAAATTTTTGGGTGATGGGTGGTGACAGAAAAAAAAAACAAAACAAAAATTTTCCATTTTATGGTATAAATTTCAAATAAGTAATCATATTTTTCATAAAGCTAAATTTATAACAATTTTTGGGGTAGTGGGCGGGGGTAATAATAATAATTAAAAATGTCACTTATAATAAAAATAAAAACATTCTTTTTGTGTGCAGAAGGATCTAATATAATTTTATATTTTTAGAAATTGTTTCTTAGTATATATTTAATATTTTTAAATTGGTTACGTTTGTATGTCTGCTTGCTCGTTTTGTTTTCTTGTTTTACCTGATTCTTGTGTTTACGTTTTGTTTGTTTTATTTTCATCCTCTAATATTCTTCAAGTTCCAATATATGTATATATTATATGTATATAATTTCCATATTTCAAATAATTGTTCTTAAATATTTAATATTTAATTTTTTTTCAATCACTTTCAATATTGTTTTAAAAACTTTTGTTCAAATTTTATTATTTTACGTTTTTTTTTTATAAATTTAACACTTTTTGGATAATTTTGAAATATTTTATTTTCGAGTTCTAGGCTTTGAGCCTTATTTAAACAAAATGTTGGCTCAAGTATAGTTTAGGAGCTCCATCAACTGAGGTCATCTATTCTATAGAAGACCTCAACTGAGGTCATTTTTTCTATAGAAGACTTCAACTGAGGTCATCTATTCTATAGAAGACCTCAACTGAGGTCATCTATTCTATAGAAAAACTCAACTGAGGCCCCCTATTCTATAGAAAAACTCAACTAAGGTCATCTATTCTATAGAACACCTCACCTGAGGTCATCTATTCTATAGAAGACTTCAACTGAGGTCATCTATTCTATAGAAGACCTCAACTGAGGTCATCTATTCTATAGAAGACCTCAACTGAGGTCATCTATACTATAGAAGACCTCAACTGAGGTCATCTATACTATAGAAGACCTCAACTGAGGTCATCTATACTATAGAAGACCTCAACTGAGGTCATCTATACTATAGAAGACCTCAACTGAGGTCATCTATACTATAGAAGACCTCAACTGAGGTCATCTATACTTTAGAAGACCTCAACTGAGGTCATCTATACTATAGAAGACCTCAACTGAGGTCATCTATACTATAGAAGACCTCAACTGAGGTCATCTATACTATAGAAGACCTCAACTGAGGTCATCTATACTATAGAAGACCTCAACTGAGGTCATCTATACTATAGAAGACCTCAACTGAGGTCATCGATTCAATAGAAGACCTCAACTGAGGTCATCTATTCAATAGAAGACCTCAACTGAGGTCATCTATTCAATAGAAGACCTCAACTGAGGTCATCTATTCAATAGAAGACCTCAACTGAGGTCATCTATTCAATAGAAGACCTCAACTGAGGTCATCTATTCAATAGAAGACCTCAACTGAGGTCATCTATTCAATAGAAGACCTCAACTGAGGTCATCTATTCAATAGAAGACCTCAACTGAGGTCATCTATTCAATAGAAGACCTCAACTGTGGTCATCTATTCTATAGAAGACCTCAACTGAGGTCATCTATTCTATAGAAGACCTCAACTGTGGTCATCTATTCTATAGAAGACCTCAACTGAGGTCATCTATTCTATAGAAGACCTCAACTGAGGTCATCTATTCTATAGAAGACCTCAACTGAGGTTATCTATTCTATAGAAGACCTCAACTGAGGTCATCTATTCTATAGAAGACCTCAACTGAGGTTATCTATTCTATAGAAGACCTCAACTGAGGTCATCTATTCTATAGAAAACCTCAACTGAGGTCCCCTATTCTAAAGAAAAACTCAACCGATGTCCCCTATTCTAAAGAAAAACTCAACCGATGTCCCCTATTCTATAGAAGACCTCAACCGATGTCCCCTATTCTATAGAAGACCTCAACTGTGGTCATCTATTCTATAGAAGACCTCAACTGTGGTCATCTATTCTATAGAAGACCTCAACTGTGGTCATCTATTCTATAGAAGACCTCAACTGTGGTCATCTATTCTATAGAAGACCTCAACTGTGGTCATCTATTCTATAGAAGACCTCAACTGTGGTCATCTATTTTATAGAAGACCTCAACTGTGGTCATCTATTCTATAGAAGGCCTCAACTGTGGTCATCTATTCTATAGAAGACCTCAACTGAGGTCATCTATTCTATAGAAGACCTCAACTGTGGTCATCTATTCTATAGAAGACCTCAACTGAGGTCATCTATTCTATAGAAGACCTCAACTGTGGTCATCTATTCTATAGAAGACCTCAACTGAGGTCATCTATTCTATAGAAGACCTCAACTGAGGTCATCTATTCTATAGAAGACCTCAACTGAGGTCATCTATTCTATAGAAGACCTCAACTGAGGTCATCTATTCTATAGAAGACCTCAACTGAGGTCATCTATTCTATAGAAGACCTCAACTGAGGTCATCTATTCTATAGAAGACCTCAACTGAGGTCATCTATTCTATAGAAAATCTCAACTGATGTCCCCTATTCTATAGAAGAGACCTCAATTGATGTCCCCTATTCTATAGAAGACCTCAATTGATGTCCCCTATTCTATAGAAGACCTCAACTGAGATCATCTATTCAATAGAAGACCTCAACTGAGGTCATCTATTATATAGAAGACCTCTTCTGAGGTCATATATTATATAGAAGACCTCAACTGAGGTCATCTATTATATAGAAGACCTCAACTGAGGTCATCTATTATATAGAAGACCTCAACTGAGGTCATCTATTATATAGAAGACCTCAACTGAGGTCATCTATTATATAGAAGACCTCAACTGAGGTCATCTATTATATAGAAGACCTCAACTGAGGTCATCTATTATATAGAAGACCTCAACTGAGGTCATCTATTCAATAGAAGACCTCAACTGAGGTCATCTATTCAATAGAAGACCTCAACTGAGGTCATCTATTCAATAGAAGACCTCAACTGAGGTCATCTATTCAATAGAAGACCTCAACTGAGGTCATCTATTCAATAGAAGACCTCAACTGAGGTCATCTATTCAATGGAAGACCTCAACTGATGTTCCCTATTCTATAGAATACCTCAACTGAGGTCATCTATTCTATAGAAGACCTCAACTGATGTCCCCTATTCTATAGAAGACCTCAACTGATGCCCCCTATTCTATAGAAGACCTCAACTGAGGTCATCTACTCTATAGAAGACCTCAACTGAGGTCATCTATTCTATAGAAGACCTCAACTGAGGTCATCTATTCTATAGAAGACCTCAACTGAGGTCATCTATTCTATAGGAGACCTCAACTGAGGTCATCTATTCAATAGAAGACCTCAACTGAGGTCATCTATTCAATAGAAGACCTCAACTGAGGTCATCTATTCAATAGAAGACCTCATCATAGGTCATCTATTCTATAAAAGACCTCAACTGATGTTCCCTATTCTATAGAAGACCTCAACTGAGGTCATCTATTCTATAGAAGACCTCAACTGAGGTCATCTATTCTATAGAAGACCTCAACTGAGGTCATCTATTCTATAGAAGACCTCAACTGAGGTCATTTTTTCTATAGAAGACCTCAACTGAGGTCATTTTTTCTATAGAAGACCTCAACTGAGGTCATTTTTTCTATAGAAGACTTCAACTGAGGTCATCTATTCTATAGAAGACCTCAACTGAGGTCATCTATTCTATAGAAGACCTCAACTGATGTCATTTATTCCATAGAAGACCTCAACTGAGGTCATCTATTCAATAGAAGACCTCAACTGAGGTCATCTATTCTATAGAAAACCTCAACTAATGTCCCATATTCTATAGAAGACCTCACCTGAGGTCATCTATTCTATATAAGACCTCACCTGAGGTCATCTATTCTATAGAAGACCTCAACTGAGGTCATCTATCCTATAGAAAAACTCAACCGATGTCCCCTACTCTATAGAAGACCTCAACTGAGGTCATCTGTTCTATAGAGGACCTCAACTGAGGTCATCTGTTCTATAGAAAACCTTAACTGAGGTCATCTATTCCATAGAAGACCTCAACTGAGGTCATCTATTGTATAGAAGACCTCAACTGAGGTCATCTATTGTATAGAAGACCTCAACTGAGGTCATCTATTGTATAGAAGACCTCAACTGAGGTCATCTATTGTATAGAAGACCTCAACTGGGGTCATCTATTGTAAAGAAGACCTCAACTGGGGTCATCTATTCTATAGAAGACCTCAACTGATGTCCCCTATTCTATAGAAGACTTCAACTGAGGTCATCTATTCTATAGAAGACCTCAACTGAGGTCATCTATTCTATTGAATACCTCAACTGAGTTCCTTTATTCTATAGAAAAACTCAACCGATGTCCCCTATTCTATAGAAGACCTCAACTGAGGTCATCTATTATATAGAAGACCTCAACTGATGTCCTCTATTCTATAGAAGACCTCAACTGAGGTCATATATTCCATAGGAGACCTCAACTGATGTCCACTATTGTATAGAAGACCTCAACTGAGGTCATCTATTCTATAGAAAAACTCAACCGAGGTCATCTATTCTATAGAAGACCTCAACTGAGGTCATCTATTCTATAGAAGACCTCAACTGAGGTCATCTATTCTATAGAAGACCTTAGCTGAGGTCATCTATTCTATAGAAGACCTTAGCTAAGGTCATCTATTCTATAGAAGACCTCAACTGAGGTCATCTATTCTATAGAAGACCTTAACTGAGGTCATCTATTATATACAAGACCTCAACTGAGTTTTTATTTTTTTTTTTTTTTTTTTTTTTTTTTTTTGAAAGTCCATTTCTCTTGACTTCGCCCAACAAATATACATATCAATTGAAAGAAATTTCATGACAATTCGAATGGTGCCCCTAAAATTAAAAATTAAATCTCACATACCCCTATCAAGGGAAATATGGGCTTACGCCACAAAAGATATGTATAAAGCTAAACAATACATAATGATCTAGCTCCTATGTAAATTGTGTGGCAATTGAGATGGCGCTTCCAAAAGTTAACTTAATTGAATTCTTCAAAATTTGTTCAAAACCTCCAGGGCACATATTTCGGGAAATATAAACTTCCCCCTATGAAAGATATATATCATTGTTATCAGGACAACAAGGCCTAACTCTTAAACAAAATTTAACCGCAATTATTATGGTGTCCCTAAAATAAACTTGAGCCCCATAATTGTTGGGTTTGACGTTTAAATGTTTTAGTGGCTTTCTAAAGATAAAAAAATTTAATTTTGAGGAGTTTGCAAATTATTATAAATTAATGTAAACTATTCCAAACGTTTGTCAAGAACTACATTTTCCAAAATGGTTTTTCTTTTTTGTAGCTAATAATTTTAATTCATTTTTTACTAAACAACTTTAGTAATCTGTAAACAATTCGATATATCCACTACAATTACACATACATACACACAAACTATTAACCAACATACTAAATGGGTTAGGTGCTCAACAATATATATAATTTTTGTCACATTTTATATGATCAAAAACAAAAAAAACTATATTAATAAAAATAAGGAACAAACGCAAGCATAAAAGAAGATAGAAGAAGAAAGATACGACAACATATTAATTAAGATCAATTATCATCATCATACAAACTAGTGTTAAAAAATACAACATTACTTAATACATAAGTATACAAACTACTCGTGCATGATTTGCTTAAATTTAGTTTTTTTTTTTTTGAAAGCAAAAAAGTAAATGAAAGAAAGAAAAAAATTATATATTACTCAAAAATGAAATATAGACTAAAATCAAATGTCTTAAAAGTATTGTTTTTAAGACATGGAACTACATGGCATGCGTGGTGAACCCATTTGTGTTAGTACCCGATCTAACCACTGTAATGGACCGTTCAAATGCAACTCAATCCAACATGGTGTTGAGGTTACTGTCTGACGACGATACTCGGCTCCCCAACCCTTAACAAATGACATACGTATAGTACACATACGTGTTAATTGATAGACTGCCTCAAAACCTTGTGATACCGATTGCGATAATAAGGCAGCAAATTCTTGATTATTGAAAATTTTCAAATTACAACCAGGCGGAATTTTACATACGGTAGCCGGATGCCAACCATAGCGTTGATTACAATTTGGCGATTGTACAAAGATTGAAGAATCACTTAGACATTCAGCAAACACCTCACCGCCAATGTAGTAGAGACGCACTCCCTTGCCAATGTGTCGACGTGTTTGCTCCACAACTTCGTTGCGATTGACATTTGATAATAAACCCAAACAGAAACGTTCCGAATTGGAGGGATCAGTAAAGCCATCCACGGTAATGGACGGTTGTGAAGCATGAAATGTTTCTCCCACACGTGTATTCAATTCATAATAGGATATGGAACACCAAAATGCCTGTGGGAAAGTAAGGAAGAAAAGGAAAGAGATTAGATAAGAGGCATAAATTAGTTCAGATTTTAATGTCGAATAATGAAACTATTGGTCTATTCCAAAACTGCAAGAATCTACTAATTTTTAGGAATGCTCATAAACATGTAAACAAATTGTATAAATGAAAGAGTGTTGTCATAATGCATACCACTTGATTGAAATCGATCATCTCCATACTTACTGGTTCATGATACATAACCGGTGCCGATTCCACGGGCGGTGTTAAACGTGTCATATTCATATTATCATTCGGATCAACGGGATCACCATCTTCACTCATATATCCAGGTGGCGGTGTACCAGTATTTGGCATACTATTACTACCCACACTCAAAACACTGGACTGTGAGTCCATATTACAAGAGCCGGGTGGCAAATTATTTGTTGTCATTTGTTGTTGCTGCTGCTGTTGAGCTGTAGCTCCACTCATATTACCCGTAAAAAAGTTACTCGGCGAACGTGGATCTTGCTGATGATATATATGCTGTTGTGGATTATTCCTACCTATATCCATGTATTGTGGTGGACTCAGTGATGCACTGCGTATAGTTGCTGCATTATATTCCGTATTATTTGGTATTTGATGTGTATGATTATCGAGCGGATAGTCGACAATACTATCCGGTGGTGTTGGCAATGATTTCGGCACTAATATGGACAATTCCAATTTCTTGTAATGATATGGATTTATACAAATATCATCCTTGCGCAAATGAAATGCATATTCACAGTGATCCAAAGCTTTTAGTTCATTTTGTGATTGTAGATCGGGCCAACGCCACAAGCGACAATAGATAACATGCGGCAAACCCTTGCGTAGGTTTTCACCCGAGGCAGTGGGTTTGCTGCGCGGTACAGTGACACACCTTGTATTGGGATTTTGTGTTGATATGGCACGTTCAAGTTCTTCTAATGAGGAATTCTTTTTGATTTTTTTAACTAGATTTTTTACAGCCTTTTCTGACCACTTGCCTTCGACGCTATCTTCGTTACACTTTTTTAATGCCAATAAACGTTTAACGACTTGTGGTGTAAATGGCAACATTTCACGTTAACCGGTGAGGTTAATTTTGTTTTGGTTTGTTTATTTTTTTTTTTTTCAGTACTACTTTTGCAAGCAGTTGGCAGCGTTTTTTTGTTTTGTTTTTGTTTGTCCTTTGACAATATTGCACTTGATGAAATTGTTGTTATTGAACTCAAAATTTTTCACATTAAAAGCATCCAGCTAAAGGAAAAGTAAACCAAAAATCATCATTAAAATAAGCATAATTTGTTTTTATATTATCTATTATTTTCAACTTTAGGTGTTAGGTCAAATTCCAATTAGTTACATTTCCCAATTGGCAACTTACTAGTAGTTTTTTTGCTTGCTTGTTGTTCTGCCTCTTATTAGGTATGTTTTGCTTGTTATTCTTATTTCGTATTTTTCTTATATCTCGCTCTCTTCTCTCCCTCCTTTGTCTGTTAGCCCCCTCTCAATTCTGTCTGCCTTTTGACCGAGACGACTTCTTCACTAAAATCAATCGCACCACAGAATATTCTTTATATTTTTTCAATCTTTCCACTTCTTTTTCACTTCAATTTCAGTAAATTCAAATTCACGTGTATTTTGTTTATAATTCTTGTACCACTATCATATTTTTTCCAGCAAAAATTTCTAATAAATTAAAGAATTTATCTCCGAACAGAAATGAAAAATAAAAATAATTTTGTCGCTTCTAACATAAATACAACACTGAAGGATTGATGGATCTACAGATCGAAACATGAAGGAAACCCAGATGGATCTATAGATCGAAACACACGAAATGATGCTAGATATTTGACAGCACGCAAATTGTTGAGAGTAACTTCACTGAAATTTTGACATGAAGATAAAAGAAAATGTAAAATAAAACGATATGTTTGTTTCATACGAATATTGCAATAAAGCAAAATTGCAGAACACATGAAAGAGAACATTCCTAGTTTGACTATAATCGTCCGATCACCATAGATACATCTCGATTCCCTGATTACGAAAATATAAAATTTTGCCGGCGGTCATAAGTCCCGGTCCACACTAGCGTGAATTTCATTAAAAAATTTCATGAAATTAGGTGTTCTTAAATCGAATTCCCCTCTACAGCAATTTTATGATTTTACTCTACTATGAACGTCGATCAAGAGACGCATAATTTCAAATCAAAATTTCAGTGAAATTACTGTAGTGTGGCCCGGGACTTACCGGTTATCCCGTTATTCTAATTGAAAGTACGGATAAAAAACCGGATTTATAACCGAAGTTTCTGAATATTAAAGGTTTCTTTAAAATTGTAAGTTTCTTAAGTAGCCGGCCTTTGGCCGGAGATTTAAAACTTTCTCCTATGGACGGGTTCAAATTTAAGCTACGCGGACAATAGTTTCATTATAATTGTAAGTTTTCTTCCTTAAGATTTTAATAATTACCACGATTTTTAAGCAAAAAAATATAGTAAATATACCTTTTTTCTCTAACTCCCAAAAAGGGTTTAGAATCTAAACGGAAAATACACTCTGTTTCATGTCAATAGCACATTTCAAATTGCTTTTTGTTACTTCAGTTAAGTCGATATCCGTGGGGTAACCTCGGGAAAGTTTATATATCTTGGTTTGGTTTGTAATATTTATTTTTTAACAGAAAGTTTGGCTTCGATAACGTACAGTTATATTTATACCCACAGCATTTATGCTAACGAGGGTATATACACTTTCATACGGGCAAAATATGCTTCATCGAAATAATGGTTTTAGACCCCAAGTATGTTTGGACGAAATGTGTTTCAGACAATTTGGAGTCGATTGAGCAATGTCCGTCCGTCTGTCTGGCTGGCTGGAGCGCACGATAACCCTCGAACGGATCAACCGATTCGGTCCAAAATTTGGCCTTAGTAATATTTTGTCCAAACATAGTTTAAGTTTGAAGATAAGCCATATCGGTCCACTCCTTCAGGTACCTCCCCCACAAAAGTTCAAAAATGTTCGAAAAATGTGTTCATACGGCAACTCTTGAAGGGAGTGGCCGAATTGGTCCATACTTTACACATCCTAATATATCTACCAGATATAGATCAGGTTCAAATATGGACTATATTTGTCCACTCCATCCGGTACCTCCCACACAAAATTTCGGATAAGTTCACTTTAAGACCTGCTCAATTACGATGGTAAACGTTTTTTCAGGGGCAAGTCCATACTTCTTGAGCAAACAGCCCAAAAGGTGTAAAAAACCCAATGGTACCATATGTAGAGGCTGGAGATCCACTTCCATAATGGTCAATGTAGATCCATTCCTTTTAGTATCTCCTCCGCAAAACTTTTGATCTCTAATCCTAATGAACATTTTTGTCGGTTCAAATTCCCAAACTTTTTATAAACCCCTAAATACATACGTTTTTTTTTGGGAAAAAATGGTTTCAATATATACAGGCTGAGGGTATATCTCTGTCGGCAAAGCCGGCTGATACTTTTTTACTTGTTTTTTTTTTTAATTTTCTTTCAAAAATCCCAAAAGTTTTACGGTTTAAATTGTTTAATCGGAATAGCACATTTTTTAATAACTTGAGTAAAAATATAAATTTTGAATGCTACTGTTACGATTCTTTAAAATTGGAATAAATAAAAGCTATTTAAAGTTTAAAACGCTAAAATTGGTCGTACTATGGCTTTAATACCGGGGAAATAAGACCTTATGAAAGCTGTGGACTTTAATTGTCTATAATACGTTAACAATTTGGCATAAATTGACAGATTCTTCTTAGTTTTATAAAAAACAAAAGAAAAACGGAGCAATGAAGAGAGATGGTGCAAAATAAACTTGAAATTCTAATGAAAATTGGGTATTTTTGATTGAGAAACTTCAAGTCGTAGGACTTCTATTCCATAATACGGGCCAATGATGGCAGTAAGATAAGTTAATCATTAAAATATCAGGTGATTGTTATTACTCTGAGTCTGAGCCAACGTACTATCAAGAAAAAACGAGGTCATTCCTATACACAATTCTGTAAATTGTGCTCGCCTAGCACACATTTTTCGCCTTACATTGCAAGTAACGAGTAAAGTTGGAAATTTGTACTGTATGTATGGAAAATTGTGCTCGCCGAATCCAATTCAGCACAAAAAAGATCATCCCGATATTTGCATTTTTACAGAAATTACAGTGATTTTTCGTTGAAAAACACTATTTACAGAATTGAAAAAATCCTATTTTTACGGAAGTGATCATGGTATAAGTAAAGAGGTAGATTTAAATGAAAAAAATCTATAGAACCCTTGTTTTTCTTGAATTCCTAAAACTTCAAAATAAAAGCAACAAGTGGGTTTGTTTACAATGCATTTTTTGAGCATTTTATAAAAAACGCGAAAAATGAATGAAGAGTTAAGTTTTCCCACATAATCGAGTTGTGAATATGATAAACCGATTGTTTCAATGCAAATCTCACCAATTTCTTCCATACAAATGGTTTAAAAACAATTTTAAAAATCATTGAATTCGATTGTTTTTAAAATTGTTTGGCATATTATTCAAACACCACACATACATACACAGTTTGTTTATATTGTTTTGAAGTTTTAGGCATACTCGAATGAAAAAATTTAAATTGACATAAAGCTTTGGCTAACCTTTCTTATTAAACCATGGAAGTGATAAGTTTTTTTCATTTTCAGCGAATAACGAGTAAAGTTGAAAATTTCCAATGTATGGACGAAAAATTGTGCTCGGGGAATCCAACTCAGCACAAAAAAGATCATCCCGATATTTGCATTATTACAGAAATTACAGTGATTTTTTCATACAAAATACTGGTTTTTCGAAATTGCCATATCTTGAAAACGGTTAGAGAACGGCACAAGTTGGCAAAAATTGAGTAGAATTCAGCGCAACTTTTGTTTTACCGAAAATCGATAATTGCAATTCTTTCATATTTTCGAAAATATCGGTTTTTTTCGAAAATGGTAGGAGATATCGAAAAAAGTTTTGCGGCACAAATGAGTACAACTCGGCACAACTTTTCTTTTTTCGAAATTCGAAAATTGCAATTCTGTTATGTATTCGAAAATATCGGTTTTTTCGAAAATGATACGAGATATCGAAAACATTTTGCGGCACAAATGATCACAATTCAGCACAATTTCAATTTTTTCGAAAATCGAAAAATTCAATTCTGTCAAAATTTTTTCGAAAAAAACTTTTGTCGAATAACGCAGCCATTTTTTCGAATTTCCAAAAATTTGTTGGCACAAACCTAGCAAAATTCAGGACAACTCAGCTTTTTTCGAAATTCGAAAATTGCAATTCCATCGGATACCACATGGACAAACCTTATGTGTTTTTTCCAAAAAATGCAAAGTTTCATGTCAAAATATTATTGAAATTACTCTAGTGGCCCGGGACCTATTGTCTGTGAAAAAATGATGGGCAGCTGAGAGACAAACGACAAATGTATTTAAAAGTTCATTTAGACTACGTTGGATTTAGCAATTATCTGGGTTTATTTGACATATGTTGTATGAAAATGACAACTTAAATCCACTGGATTTGCTAAATCCAGCATAGTCTAAATCAGGCATATGTGTTCGTAAATCAGACTTGTATTTCAAAATTTCCCATGAGTTTTGTCTTTTCACAGTTTCAACTTAAGGGAGAACGTGAAAAAGCTCAAGGAGAATTTCGTTCAGAATAACACCCGTCAATTCCACGTACGCGTCAAATAAATAAATAAATCCTCGTTTAGACCTTTTCGCCGGGTTAACCTTTTTACGAGGACTTTTTGAAGTATACTTAATAAAATTGACATTTTAAATCCGGTGAATTTACTAAATCCACTTATAGGCCTTTTAGATATGATATAATTAGCCGGATTTAGCGCATTATCAGATCAAAAACTACCAGATTTCCCATACAAAAATAAATTCTCGTATTGAGTGGATTTGTTTTAAATCTGGCATAAATCCTCGTATACAACTCTGTTTTTTGCAACATGTTGCTAGAAAATACAAAAAGTTGCAAGCTGGCACAAGAAACAAGGTAGATGTATCGGTGAATTGCTATAATAAAAATAATTTAAAATGTCAAAATTTGTAAACAAGGTGAAAAAATTAAGGATAGCAACCCAACTCTAGTTGCGTTGCCGATATAAAATTTATTGACAAAAAATCGAATTTCTACATTGAAATTCATACCTTTTCACAATTAAATTAGTAGCTGAAGATTCAAAACACTGATATTGAATGCATTTTACAAACATTTCTGTCGTTTCACTTATTTTAATTGTATGATTTTCTCTTTTGGCAACACAACTATAGTTGCGCGGAAAGGAACAGGGCTATTATCATATATGTAACTATAGGGAGGTTCACAACGTTTAACATTGCTTTGTTTGTTTTGCCATTTCTTGCAGCTGGCATTTTGTTTGTTTTGTTGCGATATTAATGCGTCATAATAAATAAATTTCTCCATAGTACGAACGTAATTACTTGTTTTGTATTAGTAATAATAATCGTTTACAAAATTGTTGCAATAAAAATTACATGTTAAAGATTTGTAAATAAAATACAGCGCAAAATAACTATAACGCGACAGAGTCGAAGGTCATGGAAAATTTACAAGTTGAAAATACTGCAACGTCCAGAGAAAACGACGACTTATTCAATGCTATAAAAAACAAATTTGCAGCTAAGACAACAAACGAAGCAGCTTCTTTTAGTCCACCCAAATTTACAATACCAACATTAAAAATAGCCAGTGGCAAAGTAGACCAGACATCAAGTGGGTCAGGGTCACCTTTAAATGATTTTCTTCTGAAACAACTGCAAGACAAAGGAGCAAAACAAAATGGTTTTGTATTGCCCGACTTACAGCCAAATAATGCATTTGGAAATGCCAACAATATATTTGAGATTCCATTGCTAAAAACGTCCAATAATAATACTAGTGGTCTCAGTAGTCTAACATCCGCTATTAATAATTTGCAAGTTAACGAAACCTCCTCAAGTATCGAACTTCCATCCATTCCCTGCACCACCACTCCTGCTCCAGCAAATACACCTGCCATAGACCTATCCACTGCTTTAGCTAGGAATACTTCACAGCATCAAGGTACACCGCCAACAAGGGTATTCCAAAGTAAACATAAACAACGCCAACAAAAACAATCCATTGGAGAATTAGATTTTGAAATTCCTTTTATAGACTGTGATCGCTTGGATTCAACAACGAAGGTTTTAATTTCCGCCCCAGCCAATGAATATTGTCAAATTGATATTTCACAAGTTCCACTGAAACCAAGTTGTGTTCAACAGCCCTCAGCGGTGGGTAGTTTTTTGTGTTTGGTTGATAAACACTATGTTCCATCACCTGCAAAATACTATATGACAACCACAATGTCCGATTGTTACACTAAAGCTGTTAAACATACAATAAAACCCTTTGATTTTAATACAAAATCACCAGATGACTTAGTTTTGGCCGCATTGGAGAAATATCAAAGGCGTCATTTTCATTAAAGAAGAAAAAAAAGTACAACAAATTGATCAAAAATATTAGTAATTAAGGAAATACCTATAATATTGGAAAAGAGCAAAACAATAAAGTATGAGAAGTACAATGTTGGTGGAGATTAGTGGTATATGCGTTGTTTCTTGAGATTTTTGAATGTTGTCCTACGTAATTATTTTCTTTAAATTTAAATTTGCTTTTAATTTTTAATAAATTTCCTATATATACAGTACAAAAAGTAAATTTATATTTCAACAATTATGTATATTAAAGTTTTGTTTTTATTGACGAAAATAAAAATATATTTAAAAAAACGTATTGCCATCGTTAAGTTGTTAAATTAGGTTATAAAAACTATGTAGCATGATGTTCAGTTTAGGAGCTCCATTTGGATCGATATGGAAAACTTTACCAAGTTACTCTTTATATTATTAGGGGGAATCCCATACTTATCGAAAGCATCAAATTCCCCCTAATAAAATTGTCATCGTTGTAACCAATAAAGGCTTTCAGTATAAGGGCGGTCCTAGCGAATAACATAAACTGGGCTTAAGCCCAGGTTATATACTTATGGGCCGATTCCGTACAGCGAGGCGAGTCATGACGCGTCGTCTATCGTCTCTGTGACAAAATTTAAAAAATGCACTACGTACAGCGATAGAAAATAATCGTCGATAACAAGTTATTTTTATTTTATTTTTATTCGTTAGTAAAAATGAACGGCGAAAGCTAATTTGTTGTCGCCGGAAAATGAACATTACGGCGACAAAATTTGACGTCGTCGTGCGACTTTTGCCATACGTAATGGAAAAATTGCAACTGGCAACGCGACACGACTCGCCTCGCTGTACGGAATCGGCCCATTAGTCTTGTGCCAGACTATGAAATTTTTCATGAAAATGTTTGAGCTTATGGGTAAGAAGGGAGAAAGCTAAAAGCTAAAATATTTGTATGTGTTATTTTCAGTGTCTGGCACAAGAGTAACCAAAAGGATGTGGCAAACATCTGGAGATTATTGCTACCGTTTTCCGCTTTCTTCAGGAAAAATCAACTGTTGCCAACATTCTCTCCTCCACATAACATATTAGGATAGTGGAATTAGGCTATGGTAACTGTACTTTTTTCCCCTTCATCAATAATGGATATAAGGCAGCAATATGCACAACCATGGACTAAACATTGTGCTAGTATTGTGGTAAACAACAACATCGTCTTCCCTATGCTCCGGATCATTGCTGATTATATTTATTTATTTTCATATTTTATTATATTTACTCTGTTCAAACGATATGACTGGCAAAAGAAGTAGGGAAAAGTTTTTCGAATAAAAAGTTGCGAACAGCCCAATCATCAATATCAACTCACTGTGAGTTGTTTCACTTTCTCCTTTAAGTTGCAACGGTAGAACGACAAAACTCCCGCGGGGTTTACATTCACGATTGGGTTGAAAACTTGAAAATTCTTGCAAAAAAGGGAACAGATCTATGGTAATTTATATGAAAAAATGTCACATGGTTTATGATGGGGCGATGGAGCAGAAACATGTAACTAAACACCTATTTTGTTTTTAAATAAGCCTTTTAAAAAAGTTGATGTGGGGCCAGATCACCTGAAAATATGACAAAATTTGATGTACTACCAAGCCAAATAAGTATACACACTTTACACACACTGTTTTGTTTCACGTTGTTTCTGGTAAATGAACAAAAGCCAAAGGTTAACCAAGTTCGAATTTGTTTGGACTGTTCTTTTACCAGAAGCCAAGAAAGCGAAACAAGTAGGAAAAATTCATTGATTTCTAGCCTTTATTTCTCTTACTAGGCGTTTACACCAGACAATTTGTCTTCAAATACAACTCTGATTTTTTCATAGACAGCCAGATTAACAAGTTTTTTTTTTTTTTTTTTTTTTTTTTTTTTGTAAAAATAAATGAAATAATAATTGAAATATGTTGAGAACAAAAGAACATGAACGAAAACAAAACATGTGAACGGAAAACAAAAGGAAATCGACGATTTTCATTCAAAATTTTAGAGCTGTTTTTGCAGTTGTCGGGACACCTACGTCACATAGGCAAGTTGTGGGATTTTGACAATCAAAAAAAAAAAAAAAAAAAAAAAAAAAAAATAATTGAAATATGTTGAGAACAAAAGAACATGAACGAAAACAAAACATGTGAACGGAAAACAAAAGGAAATCGACGATTTTCATTCAAAATTTTAGAACTGTTTTTGCAGTTGTCGGGACACCTACGTCACATAGGCAAGTTGTGGGATTTTGACAATGAAAAAAAAAAAAAAAAAAAAATTATTGAAATATGTTGAGAACAAAAGAACATGAACGAAAACAAAATTGTGAACGGAAAACAAAATGAAACCGACGATTTTCATTCAAAAATTTTAGAACTGTTTTTGCAGTTGTCGGGACACCTACGTCACATAGGCAAGTTGTGGGATTTTGACAATCAATACATGAACTCAACTGTCCTGTCATTTTTAAAAGCAGGGTTATATCTAATAAATGTCTTAAAACTTGATGTGTGACCAGATCATCAAACCGTAAAACCAAGATTTGATGTACTGCCAAGCCACTTTATAACGCCTTTCTTTAATAGTACGTTTACATTTCACGAAGTCGAGTGAATTTCAACTGTCAATTCCTTCGCGTATATATCAAATGAAATTCATTGGATTCCATTTGGCGTATATACAATGAAATTGACAGCTGAGTGGATTTCATAAATGTAAACGTACTCTTATCATATTTTGTTAGGGATTGGAGATGAATGAATTTTAAGCGACTTAAATCTAGGCAAGGCAGCTTATATACTTGGGCCTTAAGGGGTCGATTATGGATAGCAACTCAACTGTAGTTGCGTTGCCAGAAGAGAAAATCATGCAATTAAAATGAGTAAAAAGACGGAAATTGTTGTCAAATCCAATCAATATTAGTGTTTTGAACCTTCAGATATTAATTTAATGGTAAAAAAGTGTAAATTTTAATGCGGAAATAAAAAATTATATTACTAAATTTGCTGTGGGCAACGCAACTGGAGTTCGATTGCTATCCATAATCGACCCCTAAGCCTCTCAAATTCATTGGAAAATTGGAGTTTTCTTCGTTAACCGCTTTTACACTTCCATGCCAAAATAAATAAAAACAAATTCTTAATTTGTATCAAATATTTGTTCTTATTTTAATTAATTTTTCAGAAATATTTTCTGACTATTCAAAAAATAAAGTTTTTGTAAGGTTATGTAAGTTATGTTTTGCAAGGCATGTACAGGACACGACATTTAAAACTAACAGTCTATTGGAAACATAGAAAAAATTTAATTTTTTAAAACTAAAATAGGAATTGGAATAGGTAATAGTTGCCATATACAAATATAGAGATTTCCTCTGGAATTGGAATTGTTGAGTTAAATGAAATTCTTTCTTATAAAAAGAAAAAAAAAAACAAATTTAAATACTAAAAACGTATTAACTTATGAATAATTAATTCAACTATATAATAGAAATACTTTAAATCTTATAATACGTTGCAAATGTTATTATGCCTATGGAATAATAGTTTTTAAAATTCAAAATATATGTGGGTATGTAGGTATGTTGAAATGAAATATTTACGTATTCTTTCCATGGCTCTACGCTCAGCGTGCATGAGCTTTTTGTATGTGAAAATTTAATGCTCCAATGTGGGCAAACTCCTTAGAACAGTATCTACATTGAGGATATTTAGTTTTTCTTACTAGTAAATTTCCCTCTTCATCGTCACTTTCGTCATTATCATTCTGACCATTATCATTGTTCTCATTATCTCCACCACCATCATCATCGTTGTCATCTGAAGGCACCTCATCAAGATCAACACATTCTGTCGCACTTACACGTGGATTTTCCAATAAAACATTTTCAAATTCCATAGGGGCTATATCAGTGCTGGTTCTAAGCCCTAGTGAGCGTTGCCTTTCAACTTGTTCACGTATATCGGGGTTATCTTCACATGTGGGACAGGCATACGGTCGCCTCTGGGATTGTGTTGAATTGAAACTTTCTTTACAAAAATCACAACGGTAACGACAGTGCAGCTTTAAGTGATTCGATAAATGATGTTTTTGCCGGAAACGTTTACTACAAAATGTACAGCCATAGGGCCGTTCTTGACTATGTGTCTCCACATGAAGTTCACGTTCTTCTTCTGTGCCAAGAATTTTAGCACATACCATACATGGATAGCATGTTTCACTTTCATGCGTCAATACGTGGGATATAAAAACACTAGATGTGGCAAAATTCGATGGACATATGGGACACTGAAACTCTCTTTCCTTTGAATGGGTTTTCATGTGATAACGTATGGCTTGTTTGGATTTAAATCCTTTTGAACAAAATTCACATTTAAATGGTGTGAAATTGGAATGTTTTATCATGTGATTGCGATATAGGGAGAAATATTGAAAGGTTTTTTCACATAGTTTACAATGAAAACTACCCTTCACATGTGGTCGATTACGTTTTTTACCTCGCCCTCTAGACGTCGTTGAGCCTAGATCATCGTTAATGGAGTCATTATCATTATGAGCCATGGATTGTAATAAAAATTCTTTGTTACTATCCGCCGCTCCACCCATCTGTTGGAAATTATCAGGCTCATCGAGTAAAATGGCATGCTCATCATCTTCAATATGTTCATATTCGAATTGCGCTGTTGTATTATTAGCGTCGTCGTCCTCCTCCTCCCCCTCTTCCTCCTCATCATCCAATAGATTAACTACTTCACCACCAGCACCACCTCCATTTCTATGGGTTTTAAAATTTGCCTTTTTGGATGAAGATTGTTGTTCATCACTGTCTTCAATGTGTACATTTACATCCAAATAATTTGCACAATCAAAATACTAAAATTAAAAATGCACATAATTAGTTATTTTGCAGAACACAAAATAAAAAACAAACAGAATATTTTACTTCGAAAACGTAGTCGGGAACGAATCTCGAGCTCTACATTGAAATATTGCTTCGGAGATAAAAGATTATGATAAAACATCGGTATATTTAACCGGCAGGGCTGTATATCAATTACACGTTTTCCCAAATGAGCATATTTTGAATTATTTGACTTGTTTTCAGTTTCAACAGCGGTCTAAGCGGTTAAATTTTTAGCCGTAAGATTCCTTAAATAGGTAAGAAGCGTATTTTAAAATTGTAAAAAAACCTCTCTCTCTTGATGGTTTTGTCTATTCTAAAACTGGAATGCACGCCTATTAGGATTTGAACAAACATAAGGGTTCAAAATAATAAATTCATATTTTTTGAAGTGTATGAAACCAAGCCTTTCACATTTTAGCCAAACAGATCTTAGTAAAAATTCCATGTTATTTGAAGAATGGCAAGCATACGAAAATTTGGAATAAGAAAAAATGTTTGTGGACTGATCGCGGATCATCTTGTCATATATACTGGTGGTAGCCCTTGGGGTTCTGATTACAACGATATACATTTTGTGTTGCGGAAGTCCATACTTCTCGAGATAAAAGCTTCTGAAGTTCCAAAAAATCCCTTGGAGAAAAAATTTAAATTTAAGAAAAATGTTGTTCCCGTGCCCTAGATTTGCACTTGTCCATAGGAGAAAGTCTTAAATCCACGGAAGAAGGCTGTCTGCTTAAAAAAAATATTAAAAATAAAAAAATCGCGATTAGGCCTTAAACTTTACTTGTTCTGAAAATGTCATATTGACCCTACTTTTTCATATATTTGTTATCAAAATTGTATTTTTTTCTACTTTACACCTTTATTATGTACTTGGTTTAGTTTTTGTTTCTTTTTTTACTCAAAACAAAACTAACTAATAAAAGTTTCAAACAACCCTTATCTTTGAACAACTTTGGAAAAAAAGAGCAAAGTAAAAAATCGATTGGGGTAAATTTTTTAAAGAAAAAAAAAGCGCTATGTGTATACCATGAGTCATGGTGTTCTTTTTCATAAAAAAAGAAAAGGTGCTTGCATACACACATACAACCATATAGATATGGGTGACCTTTTTAAGAAAAAAATATTCACAACAGACTTAAACGAAACTAAAAAAAAAAAATATAAGTAATCTTATAATCAAAAAAATACCTACAATTACAACTTACATCTTGTCCTTGATTGTACGAATCTTCAGCTGTAACATGTTGTTCCTTCTGTTCATCGACACTAACATCTTCACCATCATCATCTTCATCAAAATATTGGGAGCCACCCATATGCTTGAATTTTATGTGACACACAAATTCCCCAATATCTCGCGTAGATTTCTGACAATATGTGCATACGAATGTCCACTTTTTTGCATTGCTGGTTACAAATATCTCTCCACAATGATTTCTGGATTCATGAACAACTGGACCATTGCTAAGATTCTTTTTTGTTTTGCTTGACGACTGCTCCTGTCGTTGTTGTGTACGATTATCCTGCCTAAGACGATAATGTAGTTGTTTCTTGTCTTCTCTTGGAGGAGGATGGTTGGCATCCAAATTTGGATTCTCCGATTTTATCACAAAACCAGCCATTTGTAGAAGATATTTCAAATTTCTTGGCCCTTTCCACAGATATCCTTGTTCACTTTGTTTCTCTACTTTCCTTTTTTAATAAGTCATTAAATTCTTATAAAAATCATTTCTCAAAAAAATTTAGTGTTATCATTTCACGGTGAATGTCAGGCCAAATTAATTGCTTTGGAAAAAACACAAGTAATTTATGGCTGTTATCTTATTATTTTTGACTGTATAACAGAAAAATACCTTTGCTAATGATTATTTATAAACTTATTAACAAATTGTATTGATTTAACAGCTATTTTTTAACAATTTATCGGCAAATTCTCTGATGAATTAGACAGACAAGCAGAACTGTAACACTTTGAGAATTTAAGAGTGTTGTTAATACAATGCTAGTTAAAAAAACGTCGGAAAAATGCGCCGTCACATACAACTGAAACTTGAAACAGCTGTTCATTTTATAGAAAACAGACTATTCACGGCAAATTGTAAGCAATATAGCATACTTTTCGGCATTTTAAAATTTTAATTTTAAAAAAAATTATTTAATAATTAATATTTATACTTGTAATGGACACAGGGCATAAACAACATTTTAACTGTTCGTCCCAATTTACATTGGGCGAGTTTACTTGCGGCAATTGTCATTTTGTAGGAGAGAGAGGTGAGGCATATGGTAACCCTTTGCCTCTCAGCACCCTCTCTCACCTACAAACTGACAATTGCCGCAAGTAAACTCGCCTAATGTAAATTGGGACTTCTTCGTCAATATATGTTGATAGAATGGCACATTAACACAAAGTGTGTCGACGCTGCATGATAAAGAAACGTTAATATTTTTTATTGTCTTGTTACAACATGAAATATTTATCGCCAGACTATGAAAAATTTCATGAAAATGTTTTGAACTTATGGGTAAGAAGTTAGAAAGAGAGCGCCTTCACCTCCGCTCCCTCCTAAAAGCTTAAATAATTTCATGTTTTATTTTCAATGTCTGGCAAAAGAGAAACTTTTGTCAAAGCTATTTGTCAGTTCGGCTGACTTCCGAAACGTCAGTTGCTTTGTAGTCGTGCATGAAAGTAGGGGTTCTTAGATCGAGTTCCATACTAGAGCCATTTTATGAAATTGCAGTAGTGGGAACTCGATCTAAGAACCCCTAGTTTCAAGCAACTGACGTTTCGAAGTCAGCCATAGATTCTACATTATTGTGATTTGAATTTCTTTGTATTTTAAATCACAATAATGTTGGTCTTAGTGCCCGACTGTGTGTGCTAGAGACCCTAGAAAGCCAAAAACAACATACCAATTTATTAAAAAAAGACAAAAGCTATTGTTTATTTAGTTAAGAAAATAATAATCATCACATAAATATTAGAGACAAAATTTATTTGAAATAATTTAATCGACAATTTTCTTAAAAATATGTGTTCTATGCACGTTCCAAACGGCATATAGGACCTTCTTCAACCATTTTCAAATCCACTTTGGGTCCAACTAAATCACGAATATTATTTATGCCATATTTGATCATTGTGGGCCGTTCCAAAGACAAACCCCACGCAATAACATTAACATTTTCCGGCAAACCCATAGGCAATAACATTTCCGGACGGAAAACACCAGAATTACCAACTTCAATCCATTTACCCAAACCAGGATGGAAACAAAATATTTCCATACTTGGTTCTGTGTAAGGATTATAGGCTGGTTTAAATTCCAATTGGGTTATACCCAATTTGCGGAAGAACTCATAGAGAGTACCAATTAAATCGCCTAAAGTCAACCCAACATCAGCAATAACACCTTCCACCTGATGAAATTCAGCCAAATGTGTAGCATCAAGGGTTTCGTTACGGAATACCTTATCAATACTAAAGTATTTGGCTGGTTTGAAACCTTCAGGTTGATTTGCCAATTTATAAAGCATACGAGCACTAACGGCTGTGGTATGGGTACGTAAAAGATTTTTTTGGGCCTCCTCCAATTTCCAGTCATAGCCATAACCCTGTGAACCGTAACCACCGCTGGAATGTACTTTCTTTACACGTTGCAAATAGTCTTGGGGAAATTTGTAACTCTTTGCAGGATGATTGATGAAGAATGTGTCATGGGCATCACGGGCTGGATGTTGTTGAGGCTGGAACAGGGCATCAAAATTCCAGAACGACGATTCTACATAGTTGTTCGTTGGCATTTCGGAGAAACCCATTTCCAAGAAAATTTGTCTAAATTCTGTGCGCACCTTTAACAAAGGATGCAAATGACCACGGGTTGGTGGAGCTCCCAAGGCATCAAAATTGTAAGCCTTGAATTTCAAATCTTTCCAAAGGCCTGAAGCCAACATATCAACAGTCAAATCTGTTTCTAATTTGGTAAGGGTGGTGGAGAATTCCGGTCCTTTGGTCAAAATGAAACTTTTTGTAGTGATTTCTTGGAGCAGCTTGCGTTTTTTATATTCGGTAACTAAATTTGCGGCCAAATCAGTTTTTCCAGCTGCCACTGCAATGAGATTTTGCTGTACTGTGTCTTCAATTTTATCCACTTTGCGTTTTACCAATGGAGGATTCACAGATTTATCAACCATAATCCAACCCTGGGACATGGCTTTGCTAAAACCCACTTTGGCATTAGGACCACTTTTCATAAGTTCAGCTTGTGTAATGCCATCAAGGGGAACGGCGTTGTAGAGGACAGCTTCATGGCTACCTTGGGCCACAACCATTTGACCCTCTTCAGTGACCTCCAAAGATTTTCGGGATGTTGTTTCGGCATTTACCAACTCACCATGCGCTTGTATCGATTTAAGGGCTCCCACAATTTTCTGATGATCAACACCAAAAACATCTACCAAATCTAAGGTGTCCACCTTCTCAACAGTATCCAGGTGTTGGAGTATTCTTTCGGTAAGATCGGGATGCATTTTTATGCCGTAGTTTTATTCAATTTAATCACAAAAATCCCCAGCCGAAATGGATTTGTTGGCGTGTTAAATCTTTCTCCGTAATGTTTTTGAGGAATTTTTGACATTTGCAAATTGCAAAGAAAGCGTGACGTACGACTGAAATTTTTGCAGAATTCGTTGACGGCGTCGGACCGATTGGAGAAGGCAATGTGCTAAGTTGTTTTAATTATTTATGAATAAATCTTAATTAAAGATTCCGATTCGTATTTTTTCACTTAAAAATAGTCCTAAATGATTAAGCTTGTACTTAATATGGTGACTAAGGTACTATAATAGTGAAATAATTAAAATTGTTTTGTTGACGCCGTCACTTTCAAATTCAATTTATTTACATTCAATACTAACTAGGCGTTTACACTGGACTATTTGTCTTCAAATACAACTCTAATTTATTAATACATACTCTAAAGCCACACGCTGAAACTTTCCCATTATTTTGGCGTTCATATAGTATGTTTACATTTTCGAAAGCGAGTGGATTCCAACTGTCAATTTCTTTGTGTATACGTCAAATGAAATCTCATATGAAATCCATTGGATTTCATTTGACGTTTAAGCAATGGAATTGACGTTTAAGCAATGGAATTGACAGTTGAAATCGAGTGGATTTCGTAAATGTAAACCTAGTAATAGATCGAGTTCCATACTAAAGTAGTTTTATGAAATTACTGCAGTGGCTCATCTCTCGCCGCAGAAAGGGTTGTTCGCATCCCCTAATTGCGAAGGCAAACAAGTAGTCTTGAAATTCTGAAATCTTAAAGTTGAAATACAATCTTCTTACCCTTTCATACCTTCGGCGTGTTCGTGCTTTGGCCGTTGGTGTTTCAAGGCCAAAATATCGGCTGTCTCCCAGCCATGGTGGAATAAGGTGTTACATCAAATCATAGTCCATATTTACATTAGGCAATTTTCCTTGCGGCAATTGTCAATTTGAAGTAGGGAGATTTAAATTTACTATAACACTGCAAATGCAAACTTCTAGTATTCATTTCTTGAAAGCACATATTAGTTCTGTTCCAGAACTAAAAAGTTTTTACAATTTTTATCACTTTTACACATTTTGCGTTCCCGTACACAAATTTTATATGAAAATCGTTACCACTTTATAAAGTATAGTACACATTGACAAGCAAAACTGACAGTCATCGAGGTCTATTTCGTGAATATCAAAGCCTAATTGAAAAATTTCTTTTATAATCTCTAAATAGTATCGTAAATATTGTATTTCAAACGTTTTTAGCTAAATAAAAGTTGTTATTTGCCGGAAAATTGTCCTTAAAGTACGTTGACTGTCTGTTTTGACTGTTAGTGTGTACTCCCCTTAAAGTACGGGAACAGGCCAACTATCTGTGTTCCTTTAGTCGATGGTCAGACTAGCAAGGTTTCTTGAAACCAATTTCGTTAAAATTTCTTTTCAAGTTTCGTTAGTGTCCACACACGTTAACGTGAAATTTAAGATTTTTTCCTGTCCTCTTTATTTTACCATTCGCGTTTGTTGTGTTTCTCATACCAATAAAAACAAAACAAACATAAATACATGATGAAATAATAAGGTGGCGTAAAACGACCAGCTGATTGGGTTCAATCTGTCAAATTTTTTGTTATTGTGAATGAATTGTATGAAAACGTAAACAAACATTTTGACATATTGAAGAATTTTCAGCCAAAAAGAAGTTGTTGTTGTGCTACTTACGTGACCTGTTAAATAGATCTTGACATAAATAAACTAAAAACAGCACAGAATAATTAACATTTATAATTAAATTAATATTAATACATATTTAAATTTTCACTATTTCATTAATTTAATGTTTTTATTAAAGATTTTTATGCTTGCTATGCTGTTAACGTTTGCTTGAGAAAATAAAAATGAAAGAAAATGGAAGAAAAAATCTTGCAACGAACAACAAGAAGAGGCAACACAACAAACACAGAAAACCATGTACATGGGTTTCACTACTTCATACCCCTCGCCTATAAACTTGACGTCGCCATGTTGAAATCGTGCTAGTCTGACCATCGACTTACTTACCTGAGGTTACAATTTTTAACCTGGGGTTCAATTCTGTTTCTATGAAAATGTGAAATGAAAACTTTTATAAAGGAGAAAACTGTCAAATGAAAAAATTATAAAGGAAATATATTTCATTTCAAATTTTCATAGAACAAGAATCCAGCCCCTGCAAAGCGTTCCTTAACCCCAAAAAATGGTAAAACTGGCAGCAATTTTTAAGAAAGTGAGAGAGGAGAGAGAGCACGTATGACTTTCTCTTCTACCACAGGCTACCCGACAAATTTCTGCGGGTAAAAAATGGCAGAACTGATTTTTCGACTTTTGTTTGACGATTATTTTACAATGAAGAAAAAATGGACGAAAAACAGAAGAAATAGTCGAACGCTGACAAAACTAAATTAAAAACTGTGAAATAAAAGGCGAAAATTGATTTTTTATGTTTCTTTTTGATATTAGGTGTGTACGATAACCCAATAATTTGTACAAATTCGTAAAAATTTTTACTGAATGCTGTTCGATAACAAAATTATCCAGCAAAAGAGAGCGAGTTTGGAGAGATTTTTGGAGAGTTTTTTGACTGAGAACTTGCAAATTTTTGGTGGGAAAATTTGTCCCGCAAAAATTTGAAAGTCTGATCAGCTGACTTTTAATCAGCTGTTCAATGTAAACTTGAAATGTTAACATTTTTGAGAAAGAAAATTTCACAATTGCACATTTTTTAGATTCTAAACATGGCACAATTAGAAAGGTAGATGCTTCAGCCCAGCTGATCGAATCTAAAACGTCAAAAAACTAGGAATTCGCCATGAAAAATCAAAACAAAAAACCATATGATTCGGTAAGTAAGAGATAGCATGTCTACACTTTATAGGCAAACACAAGCGATAAAAAGAGACAACAAGAGACCATTTGGCGAAAATTTTGACAGTTTACATTACAAAAAAAGTTGCTTTGTTGTAGCAATTCGCCGATGCATCTACCTTTCTTATTGTACCATGGATTCTAAAGCGTTGTGGATAGGGTTAAAGCAGTGATGGCCAAAAACACACATTTGCAGATTATAACTTGCGCTAGTGTGAGTGGAAACGTAAACAATGCGTTAACCGAACGAATGTGTTTACAGTGTACGTGTGTGTCGTATGCCCGCGGGCATAGGAAAGTTGTTGTTGGTGGTCATCACTGGTTCCGTTTGGTTTAAAATATGTATCAAAAGAAACAAAAACAAATTTCATACATTTTCGGAAACAGCTGACTTTCTTGCAAAATGCTGTTCGATAACTTTCTGCAATTTTTCTTGCTTGAGAGAGTAAAATTCACTGAGAGAGCTTGCTGGAACTGACTGAGTAATTATTGCTGGGAAAGTTATCGTACACACCTATTGCTACCAGATTATGGTGGAATAAGAAGGTGTTACATCAAATCATGTCAAACGTCAAATTTGCTCACAATAATGGCCTTGTAGGCTTTCTTTGTATTGATATCGAATAAATAAATAAATAATGCATTACTGTGAATTGCTTGTTTACAATTTGTATGTGATTTTATCACAACAACGCATTTTGACAACTGGTATGAAGATCAGCTGTTTTTGGCGTTACACCTTATTATTCCTCCATGTACCAGATCTAACATTTTCCGTTCCTTTACTTTTCTGGTAAAAATGTTCATGAGAGAGCAATTTTGACACTTTTACCACTCTTACCATTAAAAAAGTAAAGGAACAAAGCTATTGAGACTTCAAAAACCCCAGTAGGGTTTTGTCCTGTCAGATCCAGTTCACATTTTATGGCCCCATCTAAACCAGGCCTAAACTACAGTTTTTTTCCATTTGTCGGGCCTTTATCTCAGAAACAAATAGGAATTTGGCCTTGCTGATTTCCCAAAACGTTCCCAATGTAATTGCGAAACTGAATATAAAATAACAAAGGTGGTAATTTTGGAATCAAAATTTATCATTAGATAAACTTCTCGGAAGAACTTGACAAAAAGCCAAGTTTCCACTTTATTATTAAAAAGTAATTGTTACATATCTAAAAAAGAGCACACTCTCATACATATACTTATTCTTTATGGGGATGTGTGGAAATGGAAAAGTCCAAGCGTTTGCATATAATTGCCACAATAAAAATAAGAAAAACAAATGAAATGAGTAGCAATGGTTCCTGCAAGAGTAGAACCTTTGAAAAGTTATAAGTCAGCTCGAAATTTGAGATATGGTTTTCAACCACATCCTTTTTGGTGAAGGTAATGGTTGGCCTTCCAAATGTATCCAAATAGGTGTGTGTCAGACCATCTTCCTGTCTCTCCACGGGGTAGGGTGTTTTCAACTTAATGCCAGTACATCCCTCAGGCAATATAATCTTAACAACAGCTTCTTCAACGTACATGTCATCGAAGATGTGATCAATTAAACGCATTTTCAGCAAATAGTTGCTACCCTCACTGAAAAGGTATTCGAACGATGGCATATTATAACCAATGGTGTATTGAGTTTTCCAGCCACCGAACAATGGGAAACGTGGTCTCAACTCCAAGTCAACATATTCACGCATAACATTCATATTGGATGTGGAGATGTTACCATTACTATCGCGATAATAGACACCAAATGCTGAAGCGGGCAACATGGTCTTGTAAGATTTAACAGCCGACTGACCGGAACGAGTATCTTTTTGGAATTCATAACGGGAAAATGAGCCCTTCAATTTAGCACCGGAATGGGTGATTTGGATATTTTCTTCGACGGCAATGTTACCCCAATGGGAAATTTGTATGGTTCTTTCCAGGCGATTAACAGTCATAAAGGGATTTTGGTTTTCATAGTGGACGAAAAGCTTCTCCTTGTTAAAGGCTGTAACAGAAAAATATAATTACAAAATTTCTAAGGGATGAAGCAATTATTAAGTTCTTACCTGCAACATTCTCATAAGGTCCATATTTCAGTTTACTACCCGTTAGTGTGTATGGTTTAGTTTGATTATAAGCTATGACATTCGAGGAACTTAAGACAACCTGTGTTTTTTGTTCACTAGTTTTATAGGGCGTAAAGAAATAGAGTAGGCCATTGTATTTCACTAACTGCTTATCAGATTGTTTTATCTCCTCTGGATATGGTTGCAATTGTTTGACAAATACCAATTCCACAACTAATTCCTGAGTTGTTGCGGCTTTTGGAAACTCAACAGTGTAATAGGTCACATCATCTTTCTGTTCTTTTTGTAGTTTCAAATCTTTTTTCTTCGAATCTTTCACGTTGATATAGGAGAGAGCTGCTTGCAACTCATTGGGAATGCCTAATTGATATTTAGAGAATGTCTTGCCGGCATCATCGGTGGCTGTGATTTTCAGTGTTTCTTTTGTTAGTTGTGTAGATAAGTCCAAAACACGATCTACATTTTTGTTAATCACTTCGGTGTGAGCAAAATGTAAATTTAGAACAAATAAAATGCCACAAACAAGAAGTTTTATGGATTTAGAAAAATGCCGCACCATCACCATTTCCGTAGCTTTTAGACACGTAAGAAAAATTTTTCGGTGTTTTTTAGCATCGATTAAGTTTACGGAGGCACGTATAGGTTTCCTAAACGGCGTTAGCTGTTTTTTCGATGAACTGCGGGAGATTTAGCCGGTGTGACTCAACTATAAAATGAAGGGAATTGGGAATGTAAATTGCAAATAAAGATAGTCTATTTCTTTTCAAAAATAACACATAAACATCATGTGGAAATAATTCAGATTTTTATTCATTCTGAATGAAAATAATTATACTTCCACTTTAGCTCTTTAATATCCATGCCGCCGCCATAATTCCAACGCCGTCAAGGGCTTATAAATGAGAAACATCGATGTCGATCTGCTTTCAACGGCTGTTTATTTTGCCGGTTTTGCTGTTCTCATGGCACCATGGTACAAATACACAGGTAGCCGCATCGGCAATTGTTGGCAACATAAGATGTCAAAATTTGACATCAATTCAATGCAGTTGACACATTATATTACCATCAGCTGGCATGATAATGCTACCTGTATTATTGTACCATGCATGGCACAATCATACAGGTACCCGCATCAGCCCAGCTGATGTACTGTGAGCTGTCAAAAAAGTTGTTGTAATTGAAACACACAAAATTAAAAAACAAAATTTTAAAAGAAAAACTGTGAATTTTTAAGTGATTTTTGTTATAATGTGTTTATTAATAACTGCCTAACAAAATTTTGTTGAAAAAATGTGTGAATCGCTTTATTTATGGAAAACATTTTTGACATTTCACAGTACTGAACTCGTTTTTGTTGTAGTTGCTTGCTGATGCATCTACCTGGTAATTGTGCCATGGCTGTTCTTAACCGTCGAATAAGATAAATGCCGAAATAATTATGACAAATCAACACTTTTAACAAAATAAAAAGTAGATTTGTATGAAATTTACACAGTTTTATAATTTTTTCATAAAGGATAAAGGAAACATGTTTCTTGAAATAAAATACAATGTCTTCGAACCTTTCAACGCCGTCACATGGTGTTTAGGGTTTGGTTTCAACGGCGTTCGTATTTTACCTTTGTGACATATCGACTAAGGGTGATATAGATTATTAAATCTAGAGAATGTGTACAGTGCAAATAGTCAAGGACACCACAAATTTTTGATTGTGAGCCAAGGTTCATTGAACAACGAGACAAAGGCTTATTTTCGAAACATCAGTTGCTTTGTTGTCATGAAACAAATCTCATGAAATTAGGCGTTCTTAAATCGAGTTCCATACTAGAGTAATTTTATGAAATTGCAGTTGTGGGGAACTCGATCTAAGTCCCGGTGCACACTGGTCCACACTAGAGCAATTTCATTTCATTTTTCATTTATTATTCATACATTACAATGCCAGTAAGTCTTACAGACCAAATTTAGCATTACATAGAATACAAATATTCAGCATATGTACATGACCAAATATAACTCTTTAAGGAAAATTATTTAGATTATTCTTATTATTGAGAAAAAAATTAAGATAAAAATATCAAAATATATATATATATATATATAAATGTAACATTGGAAAAACTTTGGCTCCCCAGCCAATAAGATATATATGAAAATAAAAATAAAAAAGACTCATAGTTAAAATGCTGACCCTAAAATTTAATTTCAAGAACCAGATTGACGTCGACGAAGGTACATTAAATAATTTCGTTTAAATGTACCAGGAGAACTGGCGAAAAACAATGAAATAATTTCATGAAATTAAGCGTTCTTAGTCCCGGGCCACACTACAGTAATTTCACTGAAATTTTGATATGAAATTATGCGTCTCTAGATCGACGTCCATAGTAGAGTAAAATCATAAAATTGCTGTAGTGGGGAATTCGATTTAAGAACACCTAATTTCATGAAATTTTTTAATGAAATTCACGCTAGTGTGGACCGGGACTTAGATTGAATTCCCACTACAGCGATTTCATTAAATTACTTTAGTATGGACCTCGATCTAAAACGCATAAATTCATGAAATTGCTCTAGGGTGGACCGGGACTAAGAACGCCTAATTTCATGAGATTTGTTTCATGACAACAAAACAAAACAACGTTTCGGAAGTCAGCCAACAAAGTCTGCAAATTGGTCTCGTTCCACACTAGTGTGATTTCAATTAAATAATTTGATGAAATTTGGTGTTCTTATATCGAGTTTCATACTAAAGTAATTTTATAGAATTGCATTAGTGGGTACTAAGAACGCCTAATTTCATGAAGTTATTACATAGAAATCACTCTAGTGAGGACCGGCGCTTTGTATATGTTGAAAACTTTTTGGGAGAGGAAATCAGTTACGGATGCTGAAAACTAAAAATTCTCTTGTAGCGCTTTATTGTTTATAAATTAATTTCTTCTTTATTGAATAGTAATAATATACGTGATTATATATATTTTTTATTGAGCTGTATTACAGCATTCTTTCTTTTTCAAATAAATGAATTTATTTTGTTGTTGTTTTTATTATTATTTTGTAACAGTTTTAAATGTTTGATTTTCTTTCTTTTTTTACTCTATATAATACAAATCTAATGAATTCTATATACTTATGTATAATAACGGTACTTATTCTTTTCAATGTAAATTCTACAACTTTTTCTTTTAAACTAAACTATAAAATATTTTGTCATATGTATTATAAAATCTATTTCTTTTTATTGCGTTTACGTTTTTTGTCCGAGCCATGTAGGCCTTTTTTGCGTGTTATGCATACGCGACAGAACCAGTCTTCATTGTCTTTGGGCGCAACAATTATACCCACACATACCCTGTAAAAAAGTCAAAATTAGTAAAATGTTATAAAATATTAAGTGGAATTAAATCTTCATCGGACACATAATCCCTGCCAACTTAAGTATAAAGTCACAGCTTATAATGTCGGATCAAGATTGAATTTGAAATCAAATACATACCAATGATACCATGCATCACAGCCATCACAACCAATCATGGGCGAACCATCGTCAACTTTTCCACAAGCTGGACATATCCATACACGATTACCCTCAGCATCCTGTAAGTAATGTGTGGATGATGATGATGATGAGGATGTAAGTTCTTTTGAAATGCTATTTTTTAATTTTTTCACATCTCTACTTACAATGTATGAAGAGGGGCGACTTGTTTCGGTGATTAATGTTAAGGGACTTTGTCGATCGCCACCCGACGAGGAAGATGCATGGGATTTTGAATGGGAATCCGATGTTTGATTGTTGGAGGAGCTTGTGGTTGATGATGCACCCATATCATGCTTGGCAGTTTGCAAGAGTTGATGTGGCAACAATACCGAACTTGCCGATATTGTACCGCCCGATAACCAAGGACTGGGTGGTGGTACTAACATATTAACATTGGAAGATGAGCCAGAACTATCCAAGGCACTGGCATTGCCACTAGTTGTTGATGTTGGATCTGAAAAAGGTAAATATTTTGGAAATGGAATTTGAATTTCTTCGACTTTTTTCTCATCACTATATTTTCTCTGTAAATACCAATAGTTATCTCAATACCTATATATCTCATATAAGTACCATTATCATTAAAATGGCTCTAATGTAGAAGTAGTCTTGCTTAATTTCTACAACGTCCAAAACTCACTTTCCGAAGGCAAATTTTAGAAGGCATTCCTTTATAATTTGACATTTGGAAAGCGAAAAATGAATGATTAAGAATCCCTAATGGGTCGATTATGGATAGCAAACAAACTCCAGTCGCGTTGCCGACAACAAATTTAATAACAGAAATTTCCATTTCCGCATTGAAATTCATATTTTTTGTGGAAATAACCCACAACTTTCATTACATATTTCTATGACTAGCTTCAGGGCTTTACCCTTTCGTTTTGTGTTCACTTACCCGAATTAACTTTGTGTTTGGGCGGCCTTGTAACCAATGGTGATATTCTAGCCAATTCCGGTGAGGGTTCCCTTTGAGGCTCACGAGGTGGTGATTTTACTGGAGGCGGTGGTGTGGGTGTCACCTGTCTGGGATTTTTATGCATATCATCTAGCGGTGTTGGTGATTGAGTACTGCCCAATTTCAATGTTAATTTGGGAACCATGGTGGCTGCAGCACTTGGGGCAGGTGTTGTAGCACTTGAGGCTGCTGCGGTTGCCGTAGGTTCCTGCTCATTACCAGATGTTGAGTTAATGGATGATGTTGGTGATGTTTTGTTGGGTTTTCTTTCGCTGTCTGTTGTCACGGAAGGTGTGCTGGGCGCCGGCATGTTGCCGCCAGACTCTTCTACCATCGCTGTTCTCATTTTTTCCTTTTTCTTTTCTTTTTTCAATTTCTTTAGTAGATCTTTTTCCTTGATTTTCTCACTTCCTTCCGCCATTGCCATGCCACTGCCCATTATGTTCTCTATTCTCTCCTTGCTGGGTGATGATTGTAAATATTTGTCAGCCCTTTCTTTGCTCTTCGATTTATCCTTTTTGTCTTTTTTCTTTTTAATCTTACCCTCCTTCAGTTCCTTTTTGATCTTTTTGTGTTCTTTGCTGCGTTTCTTTTGTATATCAAATATATTCGTTGCGGTGGTGGAACTGGTGGGTGAGGATTGATTACTAGTGGTGGCAGATGGAATGGCTGCAGTAATAGTAACGTTATCAAACAATGTGGAATTACTGGCGGTACTTGGTGGTGGTCCGGTGGCATTAAAATCACCACTAGGCTTAAATGTGGGATTGGCGTTAGCCGTTAAACTGGTAAAGGGTATATTTTTGGCCGAGTAAGCCATGCCAGTAGATGTTAAGGGTATCAAATCGGCACCACCAGCCAACTTACTAACACCCGCCTCCGGTTTGGGTTCGGGATTTATAAGACTATTGGTAATGCTTACTGAGGTTTTCTTGACTTGCTTTTTTAGCTTTTTCAACTCCTTGGAGCTAAGATCAGATTCTGGATGATGTAGCAGACCACTTGATGGGGGAAGTTTGGAAGAGGGCGCAGCATTGGGTACAAACATATCATCCATGTTAAAGTGGGGTTGGGTTGCATTCACAGAAAGCGGTTCAGGCAGATTGCTTTTTATTATGGAATGAGCAGCTGGTGGATGTGCGGTTGGTGGTGGTACTGGTGGCTGACTAGTTTCATCCGAGTCGTCCGAAACCTCAATGGGTTCATTATTCAATGTAATGGGTGGTTGTTTCACCATACCACCCATCCCAGGCGAAGTGTGTTTCTTATTCATGGAAAAATCTAAGCATGTATCTTGGGCCGGAGGAGGAGCAGGATGATTGTGGCCCCTTGACCCCTTCTGAGATTTGCTTAATGAAACCATATCAATTGGACTATCGTTGTTCTTCTTCATTAACTGCTCAAATGTGTTCAATGACATTCCACCACCTGGGGTATTGGGTATTGATTTTGAACTGCTACTGCCACTGGCCATACTATCGGGTGTATGAGGATCGCCAATTTTTTTCAACAAATGCTCATGGGCTGATATGGAAGAGTTTCTTGGCTTGGGTGTTTTGGGTAACTCATTTCCATGTTGTTCCGAAGACGTCGAAGCTGTTGATGTTTTGGAGCCACCGGGAGAATCTTTAATAAGGAAGTCCGGTACCAGTGGTGCCACATTGCAATAACTTCTTTCAGAAGTGGAGGGCATATTGCTTGACTTCTTTTTACTACCCATGGAAAGATCTTCGGTACCATGATTATTTGTTTCTGCAGATGCCGGAGATGATGATGTGGAGGATTGTTTTAAATTTGGAAATGGAAACATTCCCGGTATGAGAGGGTTTTTGGGGTTAGGAAATGCTCCCAATCCTGGAGTGGGAAATATCCCCGTGGGTATGAGGCCTGGCCTTGCTGTGAACGGAAATGGTAGCATGGACAGCATATTGCTAGGCAAATTTGGAAATGCTGGTCGATTGGGTAGCATAAATGGTTGGCCCATGCCAGCTGCTGCTGCCGCTGCCATTGCCTCCATTCCCTGCATTAAACGTTTTGAAGCAGCAGCTGCCGATCCTGGTGATTTTAGTGGGGAGGTATTTGTAGGTCCAGTTTGGGTGTTTGGAAAGAGTGACGGTGAGGGCAATTTCTTGCCAGTTATCAGACTGGTGTCAACAGATAAATCATTGACGCCTCCCGAGGGCATGGGAGCGGGCTTAAGTACCGTGTCCATACGCATTAACTTCTTGTTTATATTTTGTATTTCCTCGCTGGTGGGTACGGCTCCACCAGAAGATGATAATGCCGAAGTGGAGGAGGATGCAGAAGTCGCAGCCACTGCCATCAGATCTTGTTTTAACATTTTATTCTTTTTCCTTTGTTCCTTACGCTCCTTGGCGGCGGCCATTATCATCATTTGTTGTTGTAATTGTTTATTTTGTGCCCATTCCATAGGATTAATGGCGGCAGCGGCTGGATTACCAAATAACTGGGCAGCCATGTTGTCAAAATTCAAATTACCACCCATACCCAAGGCATTGGCAAACTCTGGAGGTAAGGGCATTTGGGGATTGGCAAACAGCTTGGGATCCATTTTCATTTTTTTGCTCTTCTTAAGCAAACTGGCTGGTAACTGGCCGGGAATTTTAGGACTATTTTTGCTACCAGGTTTCCGGCCTCTCTTTTTGGGTTTATTAACTAAGTCTTCTGGAGCAGTGCTTCCGGTAGCTGCTCCTGCTGTTGGTAGTGGTTGCGGCAGGGGCTGTGTTGTTGTGGTACCCAAAGGCTTTTCTCCAAATATCCTTTGCATGGGATTTGTCAAATCTGTTGCCGTTGTTTGGGGTTTTGGTGGCCCCCCACTTAAGGGTGGCATGATGGGTGTGGGATCATCGTCCAAGTTGATAATATCTGTGGGTTCATTAGGTAGCGGTGGAAAGAGATTACGCCCTACATTTGATGAAGAACCCGGTCCTGGTGGCGCTGGTGTTATTGCTGTCCCTGCAGGTAAATTTATTAGGGGAGAATCAGCCATTCCCGTCGAGGGTAAACGTAAGGGAGTGGGTGATGAGGATTTGGGTGTCTTCTGTTTTGATATCTTTTTGAAAATATTCAATTTGCTGCGATCTGGTTCATTGGAGAGTTTTAATTCCTTGCCATCAACTGTTATTTGGGGTGGGGTGACGGTATCCACACCCCCTGATTGTGTTGGCGTGGTGTTAACACCTTCCCCTTGGACTAGGGGTGATTTTAAGGACTTTTGTGGTAATTGTGATTGTGGTACCGGACTTAAAAGTTGTTGCTGTTGTGGTGGTTGACCACTAGGCGATAGACCCGGAGTTGGGCCACTTGGGGTCATCATGAATGCTGGTTTAGTTGGTGACAAATTTGTTGCTTCCATCTTGGGCTCAACCACTGCTTTTAATTTTGATTCCGCTTCCGTTACATTTAATGACGGAACACTTTCTTTTCCAATTCCTAAAGGTTGTGGTGGAAATAGTGGTACCAAAGGTGGTGGCTGTTGTTGTGGTAGCATTTGATTTTTCTTAAGCTTTTGAGCTTCTTGCATCATTTGTTGTTTCATTTGTTTCTGTCTCTGTTTTACATGTTTCTTTAGCAATTTCTCCAATTGCATCTTTTCCGGACCGGGTGGTAACATTTGCAATATGTGGGGATTAAGGATTTTCGTTTTCTTATCCGTTATCATAATGTTGTTTAGAAGCTCTACTGGGATTTTGCCTTGTTTGGCCATTTTTTGCAACATTTTTATGTACTTGCGTTGGGTCTTTTCGGCAGGATCTAATTTGCTTGCCTTCTCCGAACTGTGCTTTTCTGCTTGTGGCATGAGGGGAGGTTTTTGTTTCTTGGCTTTCTTAAGTAACATATTTGCATAATTATTTGGATTTATGTGATGTAGAGCAGGATTGTGTTGCATTCCTGCCATGGCCATTTGTTGTTTCTTTTTACTCATCTTTGCTGCTTTCGTGGGTGACAAATTTGGGGGCATTGCCATGGGATTGAGTAATTTATCTTTTTTACCCAACGGCACCATTTCAGTAGGTTCCATTTTTCTAGGATGATTTGGATTAAATTCTAGAGATTTTTTGGAGTCTTTACTGGTGGATGAGGCCATGGAAAGACCTTTATCCTTTTCTCTATCCTCTGTTTTCACTCCATCCATTGTTGGTATGGGTGTTGAAGTTGCAGAACGTGATGCTGGTCTTGATACAACAGGAGCTGGTGTTGGAGCCCTTGGTGGTGGAGGTGGTGTGGGCGGAGGAGGTTCATCTAAACCCATTAACTTATCTATTTAAACAAAAAACAACGTTATGTCATACCACATTTGCCATTTGATTTACATATACCTACCAATAATGTCGGGCACAATTGCTTCTGGCATTTTGCCCTCTACAGCCGGAGATATATAACCACCAGTTGTCATTACCACACTGCTTACCTCACGGGTTGTGGGTCTGTCACTGTCCTCAAACTGGGAGTTTGTTTTAAACAATGATTGCAAAGTGGATTTATTTACGACACCTTGCCCAGGGCCTCCAGAACTAACATTCGTTTCTAAAAACAAATATAATTTAACAAAAAACTGGATATATACTCTATGCCCACAATTACCATTTGCATTATTTTGATCTCCAATACTTAAACTATCAGGATTTGGTTTTATATCCGTACTCGGCCCACCACCATTTGTCGCTGAGGAAGATGTTGATGGCAGTACCGCCATATCACTAGGTTGTGTTATTTCGGCAGGTAACATTGGCGGCAGGTGATCATGTACATGTACCGGCCTTGTCAATACCTCCTTACTGCCAGGTTTCAAGAAATTTAAACATGAATTTTTACGAGCTGGAAATTTGGGAACTTCCATGGCAAATGGTACTGGCTCAACATTGTTAATATAATCCAATAATTCATTTACATTCACATTAATGCTCCTCAATGTCAATGTCACATCGTCTAAATTGGCTTCTGTGCGATTATCTAGAAAACAGCAACAACAACACAAAGAAAAAACAAAAACAATATTTACATTTCACGAGTTTTTAAATGGTATATATGGGGTATAGTTACAGTGTTCTACTTGTCGTCGAAGATCACGAGTGAATTCCTTTAGAAATTTGTCCAGTACATCTTGTAACAATTCAAGTGGAGCCGTTTGTGTAGCATTATAGCCTATTGTTTGGCAAATTTGGGCCACAGCAACACGTAAGACTTCTTTCAAGTACCCATCCATTTTTATTGTTTAATTTTTTTTTTGTGTTTTTGTTTGCAATATTCTTTCCGCAATTAGTTGTATACAAATAATTCAATGCATTTTGTTTAAAACTATTTTTAATAACTTTTTACACTGTTTTATGCAAAAAAATATTATTTTCTCAAGAATTGTGTATACAGTGATGAATCAAAGTTGGCTTGTAATTTGATTTAACGCCGTCAACATTGCAAAAGAGACGCTCTTTGCGCCGTTCAAACTCAGTTTTTACATGTGATATCAATCGATAGCACATTTACATTAACACATTATATGATATAGTTTTAAATCGTGGAAATAAATGCGTCATTTGCTTAAAAAATAATTTTAGCACGTAAAAAATAACAATTTCACAACACAAATGTTTATCAACTAAAATTTAAATTTAAGAGTAAAAAAGGTTTTACGAAATCCTAGAAACAAATGATGTTTATTTACATTTGCTTTTTGCGTTATTTGTTTATGGGTACTTTACACGATATGTTTTTTGCATATGAGTTGTCACTTCACCCACACAAAATGTATATGCAAAGTGACAACTCATATGTAAAAAACATATCGTGTGAAGTACCCATTACATATACACACGGACGCAAAAACACCGACACACGCACACAACACACAGACACTATAATTTTAGTTAAAAAAACAGGAATTTCCGACGCAAATGATTGTCAAATGATTTGACTTAATTCAAACACAAAAACATAATTTTTGCAAGTTATTTTCTCTTTTCTTATTGTTTAAGTATTCTCTATCATACAACAAAATGTTTCCGTAGTTTAGGACAAAAAAGCAGGGTTGCGTTTAAAGCGTTGGTGCTCAAAATATTGTGTGCGTTTGTCTCTCTGAGCGAGGCTTTCCTTTGCTAAACCACGACAGATGAGAATAAAGAGAACATATGTTGTTGTTGCAGTCACGTTACCGTATATGGGTGATCTTGGCTGGTTTAAAGCATAGTACACACGGTCCAACAAAACTGACAGTCAACGTACTTTTACGGCAATTTTCTGGCAAATAAAACCTTTTTGTTATCTAAAAATGATTGAAATACAGCATTTAAGGTATAATTTAGTGACTAGGAAAGTAATTATTCAGCTAGACTTTGATATTAACGAAATAGACTTCGATGACTGTCAGTTTTGTTGGACCGTGTGTACTATGCTTAATAGTATGGTGTTTTCGTGTGTTGTTTAAAATAAATGACACAGCTATCGTCATTCATTTTAGTATGGTAAATGACGAAAAATGTTGCCTGTTTTAGCAAATAAATGACGAAACAACCCTTAAACCTGATATTTATTCTAATGTAAAAAGCATATTAGCCTCGCTTTTGTTTTTGCTTGAGTATTTTTGTTTTTCTCCCTAGTCCTAGTCCACACTATCGTGAATTTCATTAAAAAATTTCATGTGATTGTGAAATTTTGAAAAAATAACAAATTGTGCACAGAATTTTTATTTATGATTGCCCTGAACAACTCATTACTTTGAATTGCTTTGAAAATCAGCTGTTTATTGTGTCTTAACCTTGGTTTACATATAACCGGATTTAATAAACCAAATGGGTGCAAATGTCTATTCCATTCGTATACTTCAAATAAATCCTCATTCGGTTCCTTTACGTGCAATAATCTTCAAGTTTTACCACTTTTTACTCGAAAAGCGTTCCTTTACTTCAGACACCAATCAATTCATAAGTCCTTGGTCACACTAGAGTGTTTCATTGAAACAAATTCATGGTGGAATAAGAAGGTGTTAAATCAAATCATGTCAAACGTCAAATTTGCTCACAATAATGCATTACTGTGAATTGCTTGTTTACATTTTGTATGTGATTTTATTCACAATAATGCATTTTGACAACTAGTCTGAAAATCAGCTGTTTTTGGCGCTGTACCTTCTTATTGTGCCATGGGTTCCTATGTCGACTTCCACAGTAGAGTGATATCATAAAGTTGCTGTAGTGGGCAACTCGATCCTTAAATACCTAAAAGTATCAATGAAACCACTCTAGTGTGACCTTCGACTATGGGAGCAGTTTACAATTTTCACCACTTTCAAAAGTAACCCCCGTTGTGTATACATATTATAGTCGAAACTTCAATTTTTTCGAACTGACACTTGCATGTGTAAACCTTCGGAAAAGGAACAGACCAAAAGAAGGTTCAACTCATGGTTTAATAAGAAAGGTTAGCCAAAGCTTTATGTCAATTTAAATTTTTTTCATTCGAGTATGCCTAAAACTTCAAAACAATATAAACAAACTGTGTATGTGTGTGTGATGTTTGAATAATATGCCAAACAATTTTAAAAACAATCGAATTCAATTATTTTTAAAATTGTTTTAGACCATTTGTATGGAAGAAATTGTTGAGATTTGCATTGAAACAATCAGTTTATCATATTCACAACTCGACTATGTGGAGAAAACTTAACTCTTCATTCATTTTTCGCGTTTTTTATAAAATGCTCAAAAAATGCATTGTAAACAAACCCACCTGTTGCTTTTATTTTGAAGTTTTAGGAATTCAAGAAAAACAAGGGTTCTATAGATTTTTTCATTTAAATCTACCTCTTTACTTATACCATGGTTCAACTCAAATTAGGGATAGGTAAGTCGACTTTCGGTTAATCGATTAATCGATTTTGTGCAGTCAAAAATCTAAAAATCGTAGTCGACTTTTGTCTGGGAGGAAAATCGCATAACCGATTATCTTGTGATCGATTTTCGAGTTTGACCATATATTGTTGACTTGGCGGTTTTACACTTTTGGCGGTTTTACAGTTTCAAAAGAAAACTCGAAATCGACGAATAGTCGATTATAATCGATTTTCTGCGGTTAAGAAAAAGTCGAAAGTCGAGTTTTAAGACAACTGAAATAATCGCAAGACCGAAAAATCGCATTTTTAGATTTAGACCATAATCGAATAGTCGAAAAATCGATTATTGCTTTCCATTACCTATCCCTAACTCAAATTTCTTTTATGGACGGCTTTATATTGTGGCTGCCGCCGTTGCTGTTTGAACAGCTGACACTTGTTTAAAGGCGTTGAAATACGAAACAAAGTGCGTTGGAGTCTTATCGGCACTGGGCCGTTCGTTTTTTAAATGCGAGAAATTAAAATTCCATTACATTTATTTAACGTCTTAGATATTATTAAAAATTACATTTACATTCAATGGATTAGTTAGCTCACTGGAAAATATACCCGATTCTTCTCTGTGCTTCCGCATATGAGCCGATAGCCCCGCAGCCTGAGCATATGCTTGCCCGCATATTTTACACACATATTTCTTTATGCCCAAATGTAAATGTTTATGATGGTAGAGAGCCTTCGGTCGATTAAAACTTTTTCCACATACATCGCATATATGATTTCGTTCTGGTTCGTGTGCCGCCATGTGTTCCTTTAACAACGGTTTCGATGCGAATCTGCGGTCACACAACTCACAGGCAAAAGGCTTCTCCCCAGTATGGCTTCGTTTGTGAACTATAAGGGATTCACGTTGGCGACATTTATAACCACATTCTTCACATATTAATATGTCTGCTTTGTGTGAACGTGCATGCTCTCTTAAGAGGACTTTATTCGAAAATGCTTTACCACAATTCTCCGCCTGACATATAAATTCCTTGGTCTCTATATGTAAGTATGAATGGCGTTTTAAATTACGTTTTGTTGAAAATGTTTTATTGCAGGTAGGACAATTATAGCCGGTATGTTGACCAATATGATTCTGTAGGGAGTTGTTGTCGAGAAACGATTTGTCACAGTAATCACATTTATACGGTCTTTCTCGGAGGTGCACCATTTTTATGTGTAAATCCAAACGTTTCTGGCTAGCAAATTTCTTCTCGCATATCTCGCAGACAAAATCCTTTGGCTGGCAAGGCTTTCTCATAATGCTTTTAACTTCATTTTCTTCCTCATCTGAATCAACAGAATCTTCTCTTTCGTCGTCTTCGTTGGCTGGATTGTAATCCTCATCATAAAAATCATCATCTTTAAATGTTTCTTCCTCATTGTTATCCTTTATTATTGTTTGATACGCCTCGTTTTTACTTGATGAAATACTGGAATTTAATATATACTCTTCAATTTCTTCTACTTCGTCAAAAATTTCTATTTTACAAGATGACGATGATGTACATGGTTCATTTTCCTTGGTATTTGTTGTCAGCAATTCACCTTCGTGGGCATCTCTTAGATGTTTTACAAAATCAAAATATTCGAATATTTTAATTTTACACAACTTGCAATTAAATATGAAATCATCAAAGCTTTTTTGAAAGTATATTTCTCCACAAACAAACGGTTTGTTATAATTTACTGGCAAAAAACAATTTTTTAGCATTTTTTCTAGCTTGTTATTATTTTTGTTATTTGTTTGCAACACAAAGTACATTTGTTTTGGGTAACGGCGTCAATACCCCCGATCAGCTGATGTCAGGCCGTGGTATAAACGGCGTTAAAGGAGTTGTTATGGCGGTGAGTTTATATCATGGTGGAATAATGTGTAACCATGGCACAATGTGTGCAAAATGCGATATTGAAAATAAAATCACATACAAAATGTAAACAAGCAATTCACAGCAATACATTTGGTCTGTTCCTTTACTTTTGAAAATGGTAAAACCGGCAAAAGTAGCAAAAGTTGTAATCTCCTTCTATATGAATTGTATGGTGTCTGAAGTAAAGGAACGCTTTTCGAGTAAAAAGTTGTAAAACTTGCAGATTCTTGCACGTAAAGGAACAGAGCTATTATTGTGAGCAAATTTGACATGATTTGATGTAACACCTTCTTATTCCACCATGTCTAACACCTTCTTATTCCACCATGATATAGAGAGAAGTAACAGTATGTTTACATATAATACCCCGTTTGCACTTAACCGGATTAAACCATTGGGTTTGGGTTTCAAATGCCAATTCCATTGCGTAGACGTCAAATAAGTCCTCCTAAAGAAGGTTCTACTGCAAACGCCGTTTTACAGGGTTTAATAAATCCACTGGGTTTCAAATGTCAATTCCATTGCGTATACGTCAAATATATCCTCGTAATGAAGATTAAACCTTTGTTAAGGGAAATGCTATTCCTTCTTCCTTTACTCCCCACCCCATATAAATAAGAAATATATATATAATATATACTATAAATTATTTTTTTCTTATTACTAATCTGTGTGTTATACACCTACAATAGTGTACATGGAATTTAAAATGTATTAAAGGGATAAGTGGGTGGCATATATGCTGCTACTCTTAATGCCGTCGTCGCTGTTGATGAGGCTACAGCAGGAGGCGACAGCCGTCCGGCTGCCACATTCCCTCGTTCAGGTACCATTGACATCATGCCTTCCTCTCGATGTTTACGCATATGACCAGCCAAACCGGAAGCCTGCTTATAAGCACTACCACAAATTTTACACTTAAATTTCTTAATATCTAAATGTAGAAAACTATGATGATAGAGAGCTTTTTGTCGGGCAAATGATGCATTGCACACCTTACAAATATGTGGTCTTTCGGTGGAATGCGAAGCCATGTGTTCACCCAACGCTGAACTGGATACAAAACGCTTCTGACACACTTCACAAGCATATGGCTTTTCACCTGTATGTGAACGTTGATGCACCCGTAATGTTTCGTTTTCCCTACATGTGTAGCCACAGGCATCACAGATAAGATTTTTGGGTTTTGTGTGGATTTTCTGATGGGCCCGCAATCGACGCATTGTATGAAATGCCTTTCCACAATTTTCAAAATCACATGTAAAACTACGATCGGTTGTATGGACATCAATATGACGTTTTAAATAGTATTTTTCAGCAAAACTTTTACCACATCCTTCAATGGGGCAGGTGAAGTTTCTCTCGGCATTATGGGTTTTTTCATGGCGCTTAACTTGATGCCGTTGTTTCCAACGCAACTCACACATTGAACATTTGAAACCACCATGTATTTCAATGACATGTTTATCCAAATGTTTTCTCTTAGAAAATACTTCCTTGCACTCGGGACAAATTTGTTCTTTATCCTCAGTGGCTTCCTTTTTACGTTCGCCACTTTCACTATGTGCCCTTTTCGTGTGGGCCTTTAAAAGTTTAGCATTGCGAAAGTTTTTGCCACAGATTTCACACTCGACAGATTGTTCATTGGCAGCGGTTTCATCATCATCCAACTAAAAGAAATTTGACATTTGATTTACTAATTCGAATATGTTATAATTAGAATCACTTACTTCCGGCTTAAAGTCTTCGTCCGAGCTATGGTCATCTTCTTCATCATTATCCTCTTCAAAATCACTTTTAATTATTTTCTTTGGTGGTTTTGTCTTTTTTGCCTTGGGTTTTTTCTTTAACACCGACAAGACTTCTTCCTCAAAGCTATTACTGGCACTTTCCCCATCATCATCATCGTTGATATTATCATTAGCCGATAGAAAATCTTCTTCGCCGCCACCAATAAATCCCTGACTGTCCCATATTTCTTCTTCATGTAATTGGTCATACGATGTTGCTACATCGCCGCCTTCCGATTTTATTTGTATTCCCAAATTGTGAGTGCTGCTATTGTCGTTACTGTTAAATGATTCCGTTTTAAGTAGATCATTTTCAAAGTGGACATTTTGGATGTGCAACAGGAAGTCATCGAACATAAAATGCTTCAAACCACATACACAGAGAATTGTAAATTCTGTGGAGTTATGGAAATAAATTTCTCCGCATTTCGCTTTAGCTCGATTGCTAATAATTGTGGGTGGGAGGACTTTTAACATTTTACTAATTTTTAACACTTTCTAGGCCTTGTTTTTGTTTGAGTTCCTTGTCCAAAAAATTGTATAATTAACCCTTTGCTTTCGTTGCAAGTTTTGTATGTGTGTTGTGCAGCTGTGAATAGAAGAACGTAACTGTAACGTAAACGTAGAGCATTTGTTAAGCCTATATTACATTATGTGTATTCCATGTACATATATGTTTTGCATTTTTTTACATCTACATGGTGTATTGGAACTCATATGTTTCCTTTTCCGTTTAGAGCTCTCCCTATTCGGTTATGCTTTCTCGTGTGCAGTTGATAAATAAATTGATGGAAGAAGACAATTCAACAAAAAAAAAGAAAAAAACGAAGAAAATGGGTACAGAAAATGCAAAAGTGAAACATTTTAGCAAAATATATATGACCTGTAGTGGGATTCTCTAACGCATTTTTTGGTTACCGACAAAAATCGGTAAAATTAAAACGAAAAATTATTAATGAAAAGTTGAAGTAAAAGTTGACAACACTGTTGCTATCGGTAGAACTTTGCGACTACTTTTTATTGGTCGTTAACTTACGGAATAATATCGTTAATTACCGAAATTATAAGGATTTTAATTTTACCGATTTTTGTCGGGAACCAAAAAATGCGTTAGAGAATCCCACTACTGTTCCCGTACTTTATAAAGTGGTAAAAGTCGTAGGAGCAAGTTGAATGTAGCGGCTGGATTTGAAACTCTTTCCACAAAAAATTTTCAAAAATTAAATTTTTGTCGAAAATAGCCGGCCTTCGGCCGGGATTTAAGACTTCCTCCTATGGACAGATGCTAAACAGGGCTAACGCGATCATAATTTTTTCAATATTATTTTTTTTGTCAAAAATCATATGTTTTTTCGGAACTTTCGAAGCCTATATCTCGGGAAATACGGAATTCCCATGCATGATATACATATTGGCGTAATCAGCATTTCAAGGCCTACCTGTTCTGAGTCCAGCCACTACATTCATCTTATGCCAAGTCGTAAACGAACGCAAAATGTGTAAAAGTGGTAAAAATTGTAAAAATTTTTTAGTTCTGGAACAGAGCTATAGAGTTTGTTAAGTTTTTACACTATGTTGTTTACATTTATAGGTTATGTCAGACGACATCCCAGCAAAATGTTTGCCTCCAAAGATACAGTTAAATCATATGTACAAGTGATCTGGAAGTGCATCAAATTATGCATTTTCACTCATGATTTTTACAAGAGCGTGACTACTGAAAGATGCACTCCATTAGCACTGCATTTTAATTTAACTAATCCTTCGGCACTGCATTTTAACTATCCCTTTGGAATCGCTTTTTAACTAACCCGTTAAGGCCTGCGTACATAAGCTGCCTTGCCTGCTTACCTTGCCTACTTCTGATAAAAGAATAAAAAAGAAAAGGGCAACCCAGTTCGAAATTTTCTCGGCATTCTTTTATTTTTATTATGTCAAAAATGAAGCAGGAAAGCAAGGCAATCAGGCAGGCCTTTAAGGCCTGCGTACATAAGCCGCTCTGCCTGATTGCCTTGCTTTCCTGCTTCATTTCTGACGTAATAAAAATAATAGAATAAAGACGAAATTTTGAACTGGGTTGCCATCAATTGGAAATTTGGTCGGCCTTCTTTGTTCTTTTATTTTTTATTGAAGCAGCAAAGCAAGGCAATCAGGCAAAGCAGCTTATGTACGCAGGCCTTTAGGGTAGGATAGGGTGCAGTCCAATTTGCTTCCAAAGCATGTTTTTTGATGCGATTGATTGAACTGCATCCATCGTAACGCCGTTGTACTTAACAGCTGCGAAGCTACGTGTTTCAAAACGTCAAAAGAACGCATTTTTAACGCAGGTAAAAAACAAATTTTTATTTTTGATACATTTGGTTGCATTTTCGAGGAAGAATATATGAGTAGTATAATTGTTCTACAAACATCCCAGAAGGGACAAGGGAGACTTTCTGTCATAACAATGAATGCACCCCGATTCATATTAGCTCAATGATATGGGACCTACTGTTTATCGCCTAGTCCGAACGGCGTGTCTTAAGACACCACTTGCAGAAATACTCAGGAAATGTCGCCAACATTACTGAGGAGTATTTTGCCACCGTTGAAAATTTGATGTTGCTTGGCCTGGAAATCGAACCGAAGACCTTCAGAGTGCAAGGCGGGTGTGTATACCATTGCACCACGGTGGCACCCGTATGTATGGTGTGCAACTGACATATTTTGACGAAGTTTAAACAACACAAAGCAATTGACGATACAGAAATCAGCCTATCTGTGCGCCTCATTCTTTTGCAAAATCCTGCGTCAAATCAAATTTCTTTGCTGGGTTGTTTTGATGATATTAGGGCTGGTTTACATTTGAAGTTTTTGCGGGTTATAGCCTGTTTATCCCGTGCGGGGTTTGCTAGATCCTCCATCGGGACCCTCCCATTGGCGAATTGGGGAACGTTCATCATACATTTCTATGGCGGACATCGGGGAAATAAAATACCCGGGGGTGACCAAAATCTAGCCTAAGGGTCGGCAGCTGGTCCCTTAGTACAAATGGCAGGCAGAGGCTGAGACAGCTGGAATGGCTGCATTTGAAATACAGAAGGCGCTGTGGGATCCACAACTTCGGCTTCTGCACAGCGAAAAACTTACACAACAGCGACTGTATCCACATTGGGCGGCTGTAAACAGCGTCTGACCCGAATCGAGCGGCTGAACACAGAAGGAAAACTATAAACCCTTCAGAAGGCAACGGGAAACCACTGAAGTACTCTTCCTTGAAAATCATACATTATGAAGCCTACAATACATAACACACGGCCCTCAGTCTCCGGCCAAACGAGGGTGCTAAGAATCCCCGGAGGTAAAACCAAACATAACCTAAAAATCGGAACCTGGAATGTAAGGAGTCTTTTTGAAATCGGAAAGCTTAATAACACCATAAGTGAGATGAAAAGGCTCAATATAGATATACTTGGAATAAGTGAAACATGGTGGGAAGAATGTGGAGATTTCAAGTCACAAAATACTCATGTAGTATACCACTCAGGGAATTTAGATGGACATCACCGAAAAGGCGTTGCAGTAATTATGAAAGACGGTATAGCTGCATGTGTTGCTGGATATGTTCCGATGTCAGACAGAGCTATGCTTGTTAAAATTGATGCTAGCCCACTTAATATAAATATTATACAAGTTTATGCCCCAACAAGTGATTCAAGTTCGGAGGAAATTGAGCAATTCTACCAAGAACTAGAACAGCTATTAAAAATGACAAAACCGCACGAAATAACCATAATACAAGGTGATTTCAATGCAAAAGTCGGAAATGATGAAATACGTGGCATTACAGGAAGATATGGACTGGGAACAAGAAACGATAGAGGGGACAGACTAGTGGAATTCTGCCAAGCACACAAAATGACAGTAACAAATACCCTTTTTCACCTACATCCAAGAAGGCTATATACTTGGAAATCTCCAAGAGACAATAAGGACAACATTATACGGAATCAAATCGATTATATAATAATAAACAGCCGATATTGCACAAGTGTAACAAAATGCTCGACGTTCCCAGGAGCAGACGTTCCGTCTGACCACAACCTATTGTTGGCCAATTTAAAAATTAAAATCTCTGCCGTCCGAAAGACGAGAAAAAATCGAAGGCCAAAAATTAACGTAGAAAAACTTAAAGACCCCTTAATAAAAAGAGATATAAAAGAGCGGGTAAATTCCACGCTGCAGAACATCGATAGAGGCGACCTTGAAAATATTTGGAACAATATAAAATGCAAAATTAATTCAATTACAAGAAATAATTTAGGAAATCAACCCCAACAAAAACAAGAAGAATGGATTACTGACGAAATTAAGGAGCTTCGCTTAGAACGTAGTAAATATCGAAACACTAATTTTGAAAGATACTGGGAAATTAATAAGGAAATTCGCAATGCAACCAGAACAGCAAAAAATGCAATCTTACAACAGAAATGCCAAGAGATTGAAATGCTACAAAACATGCACGATGACTTTAACTTACACAAAAAGTTAAAAGAAGCTGCTGGAATACACAGGAATTCATCATCAGGAGTATTATTAGATGAAAATAATGAAGCTGCATTTGAAATATCCGACAGAAAACGAATTTGGAAAGATTACGTCACTAGGATGTTTACAGATGACGAGAGGTCAACATATGATTTTAATCAACCCGCTCTGACCGGAACTCATATAGAAAAGAACGAGGTCGAATACGCAATTGCTTCACTTAAAGATAGAAAAGCAGTTGGTCCCGACGAAATTCCCTCAGAAATTTTAAAGTTAATAGATGGAGAAAACATAGACATGTTAGTCACACTTTTTAACCACATATATGACAGTGGTCAATATCCACAAGACTGGCTAAAATCGATTTTCATAACCATACCAAAGAAAAAGAATGCAAAGAAGTGCGATGAATATAGGCTTATAAGTTTAATGAACCACACCCTAAAAATCTTCCTGAAAATTATCCATAGAAGAATTTATGCAAAATGCGAACTTCATATGGGCAAGTCACAATTTGGTTTCAAAGAAGGAATGGGTACCAGAGAAGCGCTACTAAGCATACATTCGCTGATCCAAAACTGTCGTGAAGTGCAAAAAGACGTTTTTATATGTTTCATAGATTATGCGAAAGCTTTCGATACTGTCCAGCACCACAAGTTAATCGATATACTACTATCAATTGGGATAGATGGGAAAGAAATTCAATGTATAAAAAATCTATACTGGAACCAAAATGCATGCATTGATGTTAACGGCGAACTCACCGACGAAATCGCAATATCAATGGGCGTCAGGCAGGGCTATATATTATCGCCTCTTTTATTCAATATTTACTCCCAAAAAATATTCACGGAGGCCTTGCAAAATGAGAAAATGGGAATACGAACAAATGGTGTTCTTATAAATAACATACGATATGCAGACGATACGACAATTCTAGCAAGCAGTCTAAATGGCCTACAAAAAGCAATAGACAAACTTACAACGGTAAGCGAATTATATGGGCTTAAAATTAACATCACAAAAACAAAATACATGATTATCAGTAGAAAGAACACATATAATAACACATCGCTGACAATCCATAACACAGAAATTGGAAAAGTAACTACCTTCAAATATTTGGGAGTATTGATAAATGACAAATGGGACATATCACATGAAATTCGATGTCGAATAGAGATGGCCAGAGGAGCATTTTATAAATACAATAAATTACTAACAAGTCATGATATCGGGCTTCAAACAAAAGTTAGATTTGTGAAATGTTACGTATGGTCTGTACTACTATATTACTACAATTAAAGCCAAAGATGAAAAAAAACTAGAGGCATTTGAACTATGGATCTATAGAAGAATCTTAAGAATACCCTGGACCGATCGAGTAACTAACAATGAAGTTTTAAGAAGAATGAACGTGGATCGACAATTGATTAAAACGATAAAAAATAGGAAAATCTCATATTTCGGCCACATAATGAGAAATGATAAATACCGACTTATCCAAACAATTCTCAAAGGGAAAATTGAAGGAAGACCCAGTAGAGGAAGAAGAGAAATCTCCTGGCTTAAAAATATTCAAGATTGGACTGGCTACGATGACGAAAGGAACTTGTTTAGGGCGGCCAAAAATAGAGAACTGCCGACAATATAAACAACAAAAATATATATAAGAAAATATTTATATATTCTGAAATGTAATATAATTATTGTAAAACGATTTAATGTATGATCGCTTATATCCGAACAACGGATGGGCAAATAAAAGAAGAAGAAGCCTGTTTATATTATAGCTTTTTGTCGGGGTTGACCATCTTTATTGGGATTTATTTGACGCATATGTAAAAGAATTGACATTTGAAACCCAGTGCGTTTATTAAATCCGGTTATTTGTAAAAATACTTGGTCTTTTTCCCTTACCTAAAAACACATACACCTTTAACATATTTAAAGGTAAAGGGGCAGAACCACTATTAACCTTCTTTATGAAAATCTATTTGACGTGTACCAATTGGAATTGACAATTTATACCCACTGGATTTACTAGATCCAGTTAGAAGAAAAAACGCAACTTATTTATTTTTTATTATATAATTATTATTTTTTCTTTTTACAACATGCATAAAACCTATACATTCTAACAATCATGAACTATGCTATTGACAGCCGAAATGGTTTCTTCCCTAGCAGCTATAGGCGGTGTTACTTCTAAAACACTGGATAAATTATCAGGAAAAAACGAGGGATACGAAGAATTTTGTATCAATTCGACAATAACACGTTTTGCCTCTTCTTCCTTGTGATTAACTTCTTCAGGATCAAAACTAGGTGTCGAACAACTTGTTGTGTGATCCAACAAATGATGATGTGCATTGAAATGTGTTGAATTGTCATCTTCTATTGAGGACTGTTTAACATTACCTGTGAGTTCTTCATCATTATATACCTCATCTGGTATTTCGGAGGGTTCTTCAATTATTTGCACAGAATCACCATAAGAATCTGTTATAATATTGAAATCATCTTCATTGGCCGTATTATTCTTATTGTGTGTGCGCCCTTTTCGTTTCCGTTTAGGACCACTGGAGGTTGTGGGGTTATCTTTTTTCATCTTTTGTTGTGACCTTGGATATTTATGCATAACTTTAAAATGATGACTTAACCCAGAACTGAAATTGAATACTTTTCCACACACCGAACAACTTAATAGCCGTTTGGGACGAGGTGTGTGGATTTTCATGTGTTGGGTAATACGTAGTGTTACCTTGCCACAAACAACACATTTTTTTGGTATTTGCTCCTTGTGATTGCGCATATGCTCAGTGAGAAAGAATTCGGTGGAATATTTCCGTCCACATATATGACATTTATGTAACTTATGAGAATTATGGGAAATGACATGTTCCTCATATGTCACGGGGTCAGAGAAATTTTTACCACACTGCACACAATTGAAAGGGCGATCCAAATGGACTTTTATCATGTGGCGTTCTAATAAGCTAAGACTGCTCAGTTTGCGATTACAAATTTTACACACGAAACCATCTGGAAAATGCACCGATTCAATGTGCTGATTTAGTTGAGCTAGTTTATTAAACAATTGATCACAATCAGGACAGGCAAGTGCTAACTTAACTGAGCTATCTGATTCCAGATAGTGGACCCTCTTATGGATTGTTAGGCTGAAATGGCTTCTAAATACTTTACCACATGCTGGACAAACTGGTTTGGTTTCTTTGGAAGAAGATTGGAATTTTGCTGCTGATACTGGCCCTTGTTGATGCTCATTGGCGCCCTTCTTTATAACTGAAATATTCAGATGCTTTGTTGCCCCTTGTACAGGCGATGGTAAAGTATTGGGAATTTTAGTACCCTCTGGTATCAGGGTTATAAGTGTTTCACCTATTACTTTCCTTGTTCCTTTCCTTTTGTCGTCTCCACTTGGTTGATTTTCATAATCACTTTGCTTATCTAGTTGTTCCACTGACTCCGATGAATTGCTTCGATTTAGATAACCATTGGAAGACAATATTTGTTGTGATTTTGTTTGTTCATTTTTTATGCGCTCATATATATCATTTATTCGATTCTTTACCGCAATAACTTTGACTGTTGTGACTTTTTTCTTTTTCTTCTGTGGATGTTGTGAATGCTTGGGTTTAAATGCCTAAAATATATGAAAAAATTACACAATAATTTTTTATTATTAAAAAAAAAAATCTACAAACCTTAAGTAAGTTAAGATGTGGATATTTCACTGGTGGTTCATCAGGCTCAGTGACAACAATACCCTGTGAACGTATCTTTTCAATGTTAATCTCTTTAAGGAAACATTCCTCAAAGCTGCTATTAGTTGCAACGTGAATTGGCTTTTTGGACTCTTGTACATTTGAACCATTATAACCTGGTTCGTTATTATCGAACAGAGATGTCTTATTTTCGGTGACAACAATATCCTGTGAACGTATCTTTTCAATTTTAATCTCTTTAAGGAAACATTCCTCAAAGCTGCTATTAGTTGCAACGGGACTTGGCTTTTTGGACTCTTGTACATTTGAACCATTATAACATGGTTCGTTATTATCATCGAACAGAGCTGTCTTATTTAGTTCAAGTATTAATTCTGAGGCATTTTGGCAGTTATCTTTACAGTCAGAAATGGCAACATTTGAATCTGTATTAGAGTCGCCTTTATTAAATTCCAAATTACCTTCCTTGGTCAATGGTGAATGACTATTTTCTTGTTGTATTTCTTCCTCATCTTCATATAACTCGCCAGCGATTTCATTAAAGTCTGCATCTATGTATTCTTCATTGTCTTCAATATGTTGTTCATCAATATGTTGGCTTAAATGTTGGCAAAAGTACTCAACATCTTCATAATTTATATTACAGTAAAGGCAAATAAAATTTAAGATTCGTGTTTTGTTGTTGTATGTTATGGTTCCACACTCTATGTCTTCGGAATCAGAGTTACTAGCTACACTATGTGCTGCACCGACTTGGTAATCAATTCGTTTATCAAGCGCCACTTCTTTTTCCATTTTATTTATAGTTTTTTTTTTTGGCAATTTTACATATTTTTGCTCTGTACTGGAACACACCATTTGTATTGTAATGTAAATGTAAATATAAATATCAGCTGATGCAAATACCAAAGTTTGCCTATATGACACTGCCGCAGGCAAGAGTTTGTCGTTGACCCTTTGATGTTGTGAAAACAATTAGATGGATGTAACCGTTATTTTATGCTTTGTAAATATTCTTTAATTAAAGCGGGGTACACACGATCAGTTTTGACTCTGGGAGGTTCTGGCATTCCTTTATAATTTGACATTTGGGGAAGCAAGCAAAGCAAGCGACGATTGATTCTGTTCTGGCCTTTATTGCAACCTTGACAAAATAACAAAGTAGCATGCATCTGTTTGCTACGGTGTAAACGAGCTTAAACTTTTCAGGATCAGCTGATTGAAAAGTCTTTGCTGCCGATTAGAATCGAATTTTTTTGTTTACTCCGTGGGAAGAACAAAGCCAGCACATTCAGTATCAAGAACGCAGTCTCAATTTAAATGTTACTAAGTTTACGGCGACGATTTTCTTTACAATGGCTTAGTTAGATTTCGTGGGCTTGTTTTTGCTTGCAAATATACCAAATAAATAGATTAAAATTGTAAACTGGAAGTATTGTTATCATTACTTGCTACTCAAAATATGCTTAAAGCAATTGGCAGCCTACCAACCTATGAAAATGTCAAATGTGGAGAGATATTTTGTGTGTCCTCTCCACCTCCAGCTGTATTTAATGTTACCTGCATTCTGTGTGAGGAGAAAATTACCTTGGACAAATTCGTATTGCATTTCGAAACACAGCATCTAACTTTGGCCGAAGAAAGTTATAATCTGCAAGATCTGGTAATAGAACAGCAGAATCCAATTGATATTGTGGACATTAAAGCAGAAGAATTTATACCAGAGGATCCAATTAAAGAAGAAGATGTTACAAAAACTACTGCAGATGCCAGTATTCAGTCACATATTGTGGACAATCTACAAATTAGAAACAGTGATAGTGAAGACGGCATTGATGAGAATAAATCCTTATTGGAAATACTTAAAGAAAGTAAAAAATCACAGGATCAGGGAGGTGCAACAAAGAAAGCGAAGAGAAGTAGCAGGAAAAGGCAAAAGAAGGACACAAGTGATAGAGCAGAGCCTGAAACTTCAAGTAAACTAGAAAAGGCTGAGTGTTCATTGGAAAAAAAGGAATTGCTACATATTTCCCAAGATAGCGATGAAGGAGGAGGCAGAGATGATAATATTGCTGAAGAAGATGATGATTGGTTGGAGAAAAATGATAAGGACGATGATAGTGTAAGTATAAATTTAGAAGAATCTATATGATTTTCAAATACATACAGATATAAACAGAAAGCATTCTACAGAATCCACACCACGTACCTATCTGCAATTGATTATTTGGTACAATATGTCTAGTAAAGGGTCTCCACTGCAATTGTGAAGAAATTACCTCAGATAGTGCTTTTTATCCCGATTCCACATGTATTGCTTTTGTTGCGGAAATGTATACTTCCCGAGATATGGGCCTCCAAAGTTCCACAAAGGCCCTAGTCCAAAATGTTGGCAAACAACCGCAGAAAATTATTAAAAAATTACCAAAGATAGTACTTTTTACACCGAATCCAACGATGTATTGCTTTTGTTGGGGAAATGTATACTTCCCAAGATATGGGGCCTCCAAAGTTCCACAAAGGCCCTAGTCTAAAATATTGGCAATTTTGTTAAAGGGTATTTATACTTCCCGAGATATAGGCCCCCAAAAATATTAAATTTAAAAGAAAATTTTGTTCCCGTTCCCGAGATTTGCACCTGTCCATAGGAGAAAGTATTAAATCCCGGCCGAAGGCCGGCTATTTAGAAAAAATAGGTTAGGGCCTTTGTGGATCTTTGGAGGCCCATATCTCGGGAAGTATACATTTCCGCAACAAAAGCAATACAAGGTTGGAATTGGGATAAAAAGCACTATCTGTGGTAATTTTTTCATAATTTTCCGCTCTGTGTCGGTAAAGGAAAGGAGTTCCAATGTTTTTTTTAAGGTTGCAAAAAGGGGAGCAAATTTCCTTTAGCGAAACCCAGGGGCATTTTCGCTTAAATTGAAGTCTCCAATAAGTATCTGGGCGTCTTCCACAATTTAATACTTTCTCTTATGAACAGATACCAAATTTGGCTACGAACTAAAATTTCGTAGATACCAAATTTTTGCAAGTGAAAAAGGAAAGCCGAAGATTCGAACCCACACAACCACCCTTACGTGACCGGTTTCGCTGTTGGTAGCATCTCATCAGACATATCGGCTGTGGAGTGGCTTCTCTGTCATCGAACTTTTTCATTTCTCAAATTCACACCGTGATAATTCTTTTGCTAAAAATGTACACTTAAATTCTGATCCTGATCTTTGACGGCCCATAAATCGGACTATGTGTCGTTGCAATCTGAAATAAAAAGGACTAAGGATAAGGGTAAGGTTTCCAAGATTTGCCAACAAATTTTAACATTGTTTAGCAAAAGACAAAAGTAGAAATTGTACAGGTTACTGTTTCTCCATTTCAATACTACCCACCATCTATGAAAGAGCAAAGTGCAGATAATGGAGGTTATTTATTGTTCCATACTTTCATATCATTTTAATAACGAATTATAAAAATTATGGATATGTAGTAAACTATTCCATATAGTTGCCCACATTTTTTGAGTAAGATGCTGTTCATGTTCCCTTAAAGCACGTTCAAATTTTTTTTTATTATTTTTCATGTAATTTCAGTCTGGGGAAAGTTCTAATGATTCCGATATTGAACTACCATATCCCTGTCTGACATGTCAAAGGTCATATCGCAGCAAACAGAGTTTGGAAAAACACAATCGGCTGATTCACAATCCTAATAGAAATACAAATGCCGCTGCTGCAAGTAAACGAAAAAGAAAGTCTCTGGAAGAACATAAATGTAATGAATGTGATAAAGTTTTTCGTTCCGAACGTGATTTGGGTGCACATAAATTTCAACACACTGGTATTTTCTGTGATGTATGTGGCAAACAATTTACCCAAGTTGGAAATATGAGACGTCACCGGATACGTCATGATGGTATTAAGGCTCACAAATGTCCGGAATGTGATAAAGACTTTTTCACCAAAAAAGAGTTGCTCTCCCATATGATTTGTCACACAGGCTTAATGCCATGGATATGTGAGATATGTGGAAAACGTTGTCGAGATCGTGGTGTCTTAACTGCCCATATGCGTCGTCATACCGGCGAACGACCAGCCAAGTGTGATGTTTGTAATAAAAGTTTTTTCTCCTTCCATGATTTAAATGTACATGCCGTAGCTCATACCAATGATCGACCATTTAAATGTGACATATGTTCGGCGACATTTCAACGTAAGAAAGCTTTGCGCATACACAAACGTATCCATTCGGAAGAACGTAAACACTCATGTCAAATTTGTGGCAAATCATTTGCTCAATCAGGTAGTTTAAAATCACATATTATCCGTCACGATGCTGCCACAGAGAAGAGGAGTGCGCTTGATGAAATAAATGCCAAAGGAACAAGCGTAACAACAGCAACAACGGATATTGTAAATGTTGAGGACAAAAATCAAGAAACTTCAGTAATAATTGTAAATAATGAAGGTGTTCTTACGAATGATGATACTACCATTCTAACTGGTATTGTAATTAAGGATACTGAATTTATCAATGAGTTTAGTGTTGTACAATAACTTTGTATAGTATTATATATACATATGTATATTTACAATATTTTTGTAATAAACGTTTTTATGTTTTGTAAAATATTACCATGTAGTTTTTATAAAGGTGTAATAAATAGATAGTCCCCAAACCAAGTATTTGATTCGTCAAAAAGTACTCCAGTATTTCACTTCTTGGTTACCACCTAAAACAGGATAATTTAGAATTAGATTCCCTCTAAACAACTCTTACTAATCTTAATGAAAAATATGGTGTTGCCATTGCTCTAAATGTTTCCCAATGCTAGGTTTCACACCATTTTCTAGATTGTATAAGCTACTATTTCGTCTCAGGTACTTCCCATATCAAATAATACTTCTTTTATACTCCATTTTTGTATTTAATTTAATGTCTTTCTCTATTTTCTATTTATCATTTCAGCTTCAAGAAAACACCATAAGCGGAGACGACGAGTATTGTTGTAAAATTTGTCAGCGTCAATTTGCATCATTGAAAAATTATAATAAACATATGAAAGTGGCTCACAATAATAAACTATATTCGAGGAAAGTTAATTTGAAATACAAATGTGATAAATGTGACCAAGCTTTTCGTGTTCCAAGAGATCTTAAGGCACACCAAAGGAAACACAATGAGTCGTCAGCAACAATAACTGGCAATATAAGTGGTGAAACTGAAGAATCGCAACATGAAGGAACGGTACAGCTAAAAACTTCACTAAATGACACTGAAGAGCATTTGAAAGATGGTAATAGTGACAACCTATGGGAAACTTTAGCTGGCGAAGAAAGTTCTTCTGGTGGCAATAAAGAAAATACAGATGATGATAATTATGACGATGATAATGGAAAACAGAAAGTTAAAAGGAGGGTAAGTATAATGAAGAATATTTATAGTACGTCCTGCAAATTTTAGAATACCCAAAAAGCTCATCTATAGTCAAAAGATCTACGAAAACCTTTCTATGTAGGAAGGATTTTAAGAGCTTTTCTATGTAGTTAGAAGACTTTTAAAAGCAATTCAAAAATTTTTCTATGTAGTTAGAAAACATTTAAAAGCTCTTGTCTGTAGTTAGAAGGCTTTTGAAAGTTTTGAAAGATCGCCCTATAAAAGTTTTTTTATGTGGTTTGGCTTTGTTACGAAATTAAATAAATTGAATTAAATTAAAAACTCTTCTATGTAGTTATAGAACTATCAAAAGCTCTTATATGTAATTAGAATATCTGTTAAAGCTTTTCTATGTAGTTAGAAATTGTTTAAGAGCTCTTCTATGTAGTAAGAAGATTTTTCAAAGCTCTTTTATGTAGTTACACGTCCTTTAGCTCTTTTATGTAGTTAGAATACATTTGCATGCTTTGTTACGAAATTAAAAGCGCTTCTGTGTACTTAGAAAACCATCAAAAGCTCTTCTATGTAGTTAGAAGACCATTCGAAATTCTTCTATGTAGTTAGAAGACCTTTTGAAGCTCTTCTATGTAGTTAGAAGATGTTATATGTATTTAGATGACAGATCAAAGCTCTTCTGTGTAGTAAGAACTCCTTTCAAAGCTCTTCTGTGTAGACAGAAAAACGTTAAAAGCCTTCCCATGTAGTTAGAAGACCTCTCACAGATTTTCTATGTAGTTAGATAACCTTTCAAAGTCTCTTTATGTAGTTAGGTAACGCCTCAAAGCTTCTCTATGTAGTTAAAAGACATTTAAAAACTCTTCTACGTAGTTTCAAAAATTGTAAAGGCCATTCTATTTAGTTAGTGTACCTTTAAGTGCTCTTCTATATTGTTAGAAGGATCTTTAAAAGCTCTTCTATGTTCTTAGAAAACCTTTAAAATCTCTTCTATGTAGTTATAAGCTTTCAATTCTCTTTGTAGTTCTAAAACCCTTCAGAAACTATTCTATATGCTTAGAAAATCCTTAAAAGCTCTTCTTTGTAGTTGTAAGACTTTTTAAAGCTCTTATATGTAGTTAGAAATCGTTTAAATGTTCTTCTATGTAGTAAGAATACCTTTCAAAGCTCTTCTATGTAGTTAGACGTCCTTTAAAAGCTCTTCTATGTATTTAGAATACATTTACAGGCTTTGCTACGAAAGTAAATAAATTTAATTAAATTGAAAACTATCCACTAAATTTAGGAAACCATCAAAAGCTCTTCTATGTAGTTAAAGACTTTTCGGAGCTCTTATAAGTAGTTAGATGGTCATTCAACGCTCTTCTATGCAGTTAGAAGACCTTTTAAAGCTCTTCTATGTAGTTAGAAGATCTTTCGAAGCTGTTATATGTATTTAGATGACAGATCAAAGCTCTTCTGTGTAGTAAGAACTCCTTTCAAAACACTTCTATGTAGACAGAAAAACGTTAAAAGCTCTTCCATGTAGTTATTTAGTTAGAAGACCTCTCACAGATTTTCTATGTAGTTAGATAACCTTTCAAAGCTTCTCTATGTAGTTAGGTAACGCCTCAAAGCTTCTCTATACATTTTAACACTCTTCTATGTAGTTTGAAAAAGTTTAAAGGCCATTCTATTTAGTTAGTGTTCCTTTAAGTGCTCTTCTATATTGTTAGAAGGATATTTAAAAGCTCTTCTATGTTGTTAGAAAACCTTTAAAATCTCTTCTATGTAGTTATAAGACCTTTCAAAGCTTTTTTATGTAGTTAGAAGACCTTTCAAATCTTTTTCTGGTTCTAAAACCGTTCAGAAACTATTATATATGTTTAGAAAATCCTTAAAAGCTCTTCTTTGTAGTTGTAAGACTTTTCAAAGCTCTTCTATGTAGTTAGAAATCGTTTAAATGTTCTTCTATGTAGTAAGAATACCTTTCAAAGCTCTTCAATGTAGTTCGACGCCCTTTAAAAGCTCTTCTATGTATTTAGAATACATTTACAGGCTTTACTACGAAATTAAATAAATTTAATTAAATTGAAAACTCTTCTGTAAAGTTAGGAAACCATCAAAAGCTCTTCTATGTAGTTACAAGACATTTCGGAGCTCTTATATATCTTATATGTAGTTAGATGGTCTTTCAACTCTTCTATGTAGTTAGAATACCATTAAAAAGTCTTCTGTGTAGTAAGAACACCATTCAAAGCTCTTCTATATAGACAGAAAAACATTAAAAGCTCTTCCATGTGGTTAGAAGACCTCTCAAAGCTCTTATAGTTAGAAACGCTTTAAAAGCTCTACTACATAGGTAGAAGACCTATCACAGATCTATGTAGTTAGATAACCGTTCAAATCTTTTCTATGTAGTTAAAAGACTTTTAAAATCACTTCTATTTATTTTGAAAACCTTTGAAAGTCCTACTTTGTAGTTAGTATACCTTTAAGAGATCTTCTGTGTTGTTAGAAGAGCTTTCAAATCCTATTCTTTGTGGTTAGAAAATCTATGAAAGCTATTCTATGAAATTAGAAGCTCTTCTGTGTAGTTAGAAGACTTTTGAAAGGTCTTCTTTGTAGTTGTAAGACTTTTAAAAACTCTTCTATGTAATTAGAAGACATTTTAAAGCTTTTCTATATAGTTAGAAATTGTTTAAGAGTTCTTCTAGGTAGTAAGAAGACTTTTCAAAGCTCTTCTTTGTAGTTAGACGTCCTTTAAAAGCTCTTTTATGTAGTAAGAATACATTTACATGCTTTGTTACGAAATTAAAAGCGCTTACTTGTACTTAGAAAACCATCAAAAGCTCTTCTATGTAGTTACAAGACATTTCGGAGCTCTTATATATCTTATATGTAGTTAGATGGTCTTTCAACGCTCTTCTATGTAGTTAGAATACCATTAAAAGGTCCTCTGTGTAGTAAGAACACCATTCAAAGCTCTTCTATATAGACAGAAAAACATTAAAAGCTCTTCCATGTGGTTAGAAGACCTCTCAAAGCTCTTATAGTTAGTTAGAAACGCTTTCAAAGCTCTACTACATAGGTAGAAGACCTATCACAGATCTATGTAGTTAGATAACCGTTCAAATCTTTTCTATGTATTTAAAAGACTTTTAAAATCACTTCTATTTATTTTGAAAACCTTTAAAAGTCCTTCTTTGTAGTTAGTATACCTTTAAGAGATCTTCTGTGTTGTTAGAAGAGCTTTCAAATCCTATTTTTTGTGGTTAGAAAATCTATGAAAGCTATTCTATGAAATTAGAAGCTCTTCTGTGTAGTTAGAAGACCTTTGAAAGCTCTTCTTTGTAGTTGTAAGACTTTTAAAAACTCTTCTATGTAATTGGAAGACATTTTAAAGCTTTTCTATATAGTTAGAAATTGTTTAAGAGTTCTTCTAGGTAGTAAGAAGACTTTTCAAAGCTCTTCTTTGTAGTTAGACGTCCTTTAAAAGCTCTTTTATGTAGTAAGAATACATTTACATGCTTTGTTACGAAATTAAAAGCGCTTACGTGTACTTAGAAAACCATCAAAAGCTCTTCTATATAGTTAGAAGACCATTCAAAGCTCTTCTATGTGGTTAGAAGGCCTTTCAAAGCTCTTCTATGTAGTTAGATGATCGTCACATGTAGTTAGATAACCTTCTATGTAGGTATATAACCTTACAAAGCTTCTCTATGTAGTTAGATAGCGCCTCAAAGCCTCTCTATGTTGTTAAAAGACATTTAAAAACTCTTCTATGTAGTTTGAAAACGTTTAAAAGCTATTATGTTTAGTTAGTGTACCTTTAAGTGCTCTTCTATATTGTTAGAAGATCATTAAAAGCTCTTCTATGTTATTAGACAACCTTTAAACCCTCTTCTATGTAGTTAGAATACCCTTCAAAGCTTTCCTATGTGATTAGAAGACCTTTTAAATCTCTTCTATGCAGTTTCAAAACCTTTAAAATATATTCTATATACTTAGAAAATACTTAAAAAGTCTTTGTAAGACTTTTCAAAGCTCTTTTATGTTGTTAGCAGGCACTTCAAAGCTCTTCTATGTAGTTAAAAATCGTTTAAATGTTCTTCTATGTAGTAAGAAAACATTTCAAAGCTCTTCTATGTAGTTAGACATTCTTTTAAAGCTCGTACATGTATTTAGGATACAGGTTTTTTTACGAAATTAAAAAAAATTAATTAAATTGAAAGTTCTCCTATGTAGTTAGATGGCCATTCAAACCTCTTCTATGTAGTTAGATTATAATTAAAAGCTCTTCTATGTAGTAAGAAAACCTTTCAAAGTTCTTCTATATAGACAGAAAAACATTAAAACCTCTTCCATGTGGTTAGAAGACCACTCAAAGCTCTTATAGTTAGTTAGAAACCCTTTAAAAGCTCTACTACATAGTTAGAAGACCTATCACAGATCTTCTATGTAGTTAGATAACCGTTCAAAGCTTTTCTATGTAGTTAAAAGACTTTTAAAAGCACTTCTATTTATTTTGAAAACCTTTAAAAGTCCTTCTTTGTAGTTAGTATACCTTTAAGAGATCTTCTGTGTTGTTAGAAGAGCTTTCATATCCTATTCTTTGTGGTTAGAAAACCTATAAAAGCTATTCTATGAAGTTAGAAGGCTCTTCTATGTAGTTAGAAAACCTTTGAAAGCTCTTGTATGTAGTCAGAAGGCTTTTAAAAACTCTTCTATGTAATTAGAAGGCCTTTCAGAGCTGGAAAAACTTTAAAACACCTTTTATGTAGTGGGATGGCTTTAAAAAACTCCTCTATTTTGTTAGAAGACCTTTTAAAGCTCTTCTATGTGGTTATATGACCTTTATAAGCTATTCTTTGTGCTTAGAAGACCTTTCAAAGATCTTCTAAGTAGTTAGATGAGCTTTCGAAGTTCTTCTAAAGAAAGCCTTTAAATGATCTTCTATGTAGTAAGAAGACATTTTGAATCTCTCTATGTAGTTAGAAGAACTTTCAAAGCTCTTCTTTGTAGGTACAAACGCTTTAAACAACTTTTCTCTGTAGTTAGAATACTATTGAAAGTTCTTCTGTGTAGTTAGAAGACCTTTTAAAGCTCTTTTTTTGGTAGGAATCCTTTAAAAGTTTTTATATGCAGTTAGAACGCTTTTTAAAGCTTTTCCATGTATTGAGAAGGCATTTAAAAGCTCTTTTATGTACTTAGAAGACGTTTAAATGTTCTTCTATGTGCTTTGAAAACCGTTAAAAGCTATTCTATGTTCTTTAAAAACCCTTAAAAGCTATTCTATGTAGTTAGAACAGCTTTAAAACTCTTCCATGTACAAGGAAACTCTTTAAAAGCTCTTCTATGTTGCTAGAAGACATTTAAAAGTAATTCTACGAAAATCTACGAAATTAAATATTCTACGACCCTCTCGCAGGGAATTTTCAAACCATTTAACTTTATTTTGAGGCAATTTTTCTGACCCACAATCAATGAAAATAATCTTTATTTTTTTGTTCTTCCTAGGTCAGAAAAAGGCAACAACAAAAGGATCTCACCTGTCAAATATGTAATCGTAAATATAACGCCATCAAATTATTCAACAGACACATGTTTGCGGTTCATCAAATAAGAATTCTATCGCGAAAAGTTAATTACAAATATAAATGTGATGAATGCGATCAACAGTTTCGAATAGAACGTGATCTTAAAGCGCACAAACTCAAACATCAAAAGGCAATGGAAATAACATCGATAATTACAATATTACCCAATAGTGAACATCGTGAGCAAAAAATCGGACAACTTGTGCCTAATGTTGTGAAAAAGGAGCAAGGTTCGAATACAAACGAAGAAGAATGTACTAAGGATATGCAGCAGTTGGCGGCTCAAGGGGAAGATGGTGATGATAATGTTGTTAGAAGAGCGACAGACAGCGATGATGATCCAGATTGGTTGGAAGCTGATGTGGAAAATGAAAAGGATAAAGATGTAAGTTTTCACAATATTTATCACCTAGATATTTGTCTGTCCAATATGTAAATTATATACTGTCCTCTATAAACTTCATAATTGTTATATTCGACAAAAAAATTTATCATTTGAGGCTTTCATCCATCCGTTATTCATCATATATGGTGGTACTCTGAACGAAAATTCCACGTGAGTTTTCTCACTCTCACCTTTACTTAAATAATTCACTATCCTACCACAAAAGTGCTCTTCGGGCGTCCGTATTACCCAAATACGTTATGTTCAACTTGAAATAAAATATTCTAGGTATTTCGGTAGTATTCATAAGAATACATGTGTTCTACTTTTTTGACCACCACTCTTTGGGTATACGGACGTATTTAGGTATGCGCCTCAGAGAGACAAAACTCACGGGGTGTTTACATTCAGAATAACCCCCATAGGGTCGTACTGGTATTTTTGTTCTAAAGACAAATTTTGATAATGCTCCAACTAATTCAAATAAAAGCCATGAAATTGATTTGATTTGTACCAACATATTTAAAATCTCTTAGTGATTTAGTGAAATTGAAATTCTTTCAAAATAAAAGAACTATAAAGAACGAGCCCCCCTTTACTAGGTTTGCATATCAGATATCACCATCTTTATCAAAAATCTTTTCATCATTCTTTTTTTTCTTGTAGATAAATGATGATACAAAAGAACTGCGCTGTAAAATATGCTTGCGTACATTTAAAGCTTTGAAATTTCTCAACAAACATATGTCGCTGCGACACAAAATCAAAGTACTGTCGAGAAAAGTCAATTACAAATACAAATGTGATGATTGCGACCAAATGTTTCGTACCCAACGCGATCTCAAGGGTCATAAAGTGCGACAACATTTGGGAATTTCATGTGATATTTGTGGTAAAATGTTTGCCCAGGCTGGTAATATGCGAAGACATCGTGTGCGTCACAGTGGCATTAAAGCCTTCAAATGTACAGAATGTCCTAAGGAATTCTACACGAGTAAAGAATTAAAATCCCATAGCATTTGTCACACTGGAATATTACCCTATATTTGTGAAATTTGTGGTCGTAGATGTCGTGATGGTGGTGATTTATCGGCACATATGCGACGCCATACCGGTGAAAGACCGGCAAAATGTGATGTTTGTGGTAAACGATTTTTCTCTGTTCATGATTTGAATACTCATTCTGTTATGCATAGCAGCGAACGTCCATTTTCTTGTGAGATTTGCGGTTCCCGTTTTCAACTTAAGAAAACTTTGCGGGTCCATAAGTTAATACATAAGCCACCGCAATATTTTTGCAGTATATGTGATAAGGCGTTTGTCCAATCCGGACATTTGCGTATACACATGCGTAGACATGGTAATATTAAGGAAAAGACGGCCACCAATGAAGAGGAATCATATGTTCCAACTGTGTTCGAAGGATCACCAGATGTCCCAACTATTAATAATAATAATAATGATCCAGGAGGTGTTTAAATTCTTTTGAAAAATAATGTATTTAAGTTAATAAAATATAAAATACAATGAATTTGTATTGAAAACTTAAAAACGAGATTTATTTCAAAAAGTGAGGTTATGTTTTGATCAATTGATTTAAAGGATTTTTAATGAATAAAGTATTCTTTTTTACTTCGAGATTCTCGTGGCTTAGTAGCCAGGCGCAATTTGGTTCCATGTTTCTGGTTTGGTATCTCGCTGGATCTGATCTTGTGATTTTCGACAAGGCAGTTTCACGATTTTGTACAAGGCGAAATATGTGTTTTAAGGGCTTTGCCATTTTATCTCACGGTATCCGATCTTGAGAATGCTTGCCTCGTGGAGAATGCTTGCCTCGTAGGTTTGGACGAAATCCGTTTCAGACAATTTGTCCGTCCGTCTCTCAATCTGACTGGACTCGAATATTTTGTCAAATCAAAGATCACACACTTGGGTTCCCTTTTTTAATTCGGTGCGCACGATTTGGATGAAATATTGACTTTCAGGTATGTGATGGAAAACGATTTGACTCGTATTGCCATAAATCGAAATCGGATATTTCTAATTTTGGTGAATATTTTAACGAAATTAAAAAAAGGATTTTAAAAATATTATTCAAATAAGGGACGTTTTCGAAGCAAAACTATATATGTATATCGTCAAAGGCAACCCGATAATATACCATTTCGATTCTGTAAATCGACTCAATTCGTTTATCATCACATACCTGTATATATTGGTCTACTCCTTCAGATAGTACCTCCCACACAAAATTTCAAAATTGTTCGCCAAAGTGCAGTTTAAGGACATGTCTCGAATGATTTTGAATATTTACGCCTATTTCAAACTTCCTGAGATAAATGCACGATAATTTACGAACTGAGTATACGATTTGGCCGAAACTTTGAACATCGTAAAATTTCTTCCAAACGTACAACGTCCTGTTTATAGCGTTTTATGTTTTTCGAGGGTAAGTCTATGCATCCTGACATCATAATGGTATGTATATCCCTGTCGGCAAAGCAGACTGATACTTTTTTAGTTATTAATATCGCGGTTTATTCCGATGTGGATTCTCCTCTCAAGCTTCGCACCAATTATTCTTACTGCAAAAGTTTTACTGAATTCTCACCTTGCAATAGTGCCAGACAAGACCTGTCTCTCTCTCTTTGTTCTCCAAACCCATTGGCTTTTAAATTGAGGCAATTTTTCTGTTCCACAAACTAATTTACTAATGTGTTTCATTTTCTCCTTTCTAGGTCAAAGAACCGCAACAACAACAACAAAATGAACTCACCTGTCGAATATGTAGTCGTGAATTTAACGCCATCAAAGTATTCAACAGGCACATGTTTGCGACTCATCAAATAAGAATTCTATCGAGAAAAGTTAATTACAAATATTCATGTGATGAATGCGGTCAACTCTTTCGAATAGAACGTGATTTTAAAGCACACAAACTAAAAACAAAACATGGAAAGTCAAGTAAAATATTACCCAATACGGAACATTGCGACAACAAAGCCGTACAACTTGTATCTACTGTTGTGAAAAAGGAGCAGGTTTCGAATGCAAATGAAGAGGAATGCACTAAAGATATGCAGATGCCTTTGGCCCAAGCAGCAGAAGATGAGGTTGACGATGATAATGATGGTAGAAGAGAAAACAGCGATGATGATCCAGATTGGCGGGAAGATAATGAAAAGGATAAAGATGTAAGTTTTGTATAAATTTATCAACTAGATTTGTTGTATTCTATAAAAAAAAGTTGCCAATTGAGGCTTCAATTAGCACAACGTTAGGGAAAAATCATCCATAACCTAATTTTTTGAAAATTTCGAAAAACTGGTAAATATTGCACAATTCTTTTTTAATTATTTACCACGTAACAAATTTAATTTTTATGAAAATTTTTAAGGTTTCTCAATAAAAAATCCGCCGATAACCCAATTAAAGCCACTGGTCGTTCAAACGCCACAAAAAATGGTTGCAAAAATTGACGTAAAACTCCGATTTTTTCGAATATTTTTGGGGAATTTTTTGCATTTTGTTATAGTATTGTCTGTTATCTGTCATTTCACGCTTATAAAGCTGCATTAGCTGCATAGGTCAATAGGTCAAAGCAATTAAAAAAAAATCGATTTTTTTTTTTTGCAATTTTCGACTTTTTATGAAAAATTTAAATATGCGATAAAAATTTAATCATAAATGATGGAATCATATATTTGTTAGGAATATAGTAAGATTATTTTCTTAATCAAAAACCAAGGGATTGGCATATAAGGATACACCTATATTGCCCTCCGAAATTGTTGGCAGTTTCAAAAGAAAGCACGATTGCGGGAAAACTATACGTTTTAGAGAAAAAAGTTATTTTATAAGAAATGCTTAAAAAGTCTCAAGAATATAATTTTCATAAACAATTTTAGGGTTTCTCGCAAAAAAATTCTCGGCGCTAAGTGGTTTCAAAAGTGAGGTTATGGTACATATGTTTTGAAATTCGGTGACATCTTGTGCTATTATTTAAGATTATGACCATTTATCGCACAATTTACATTATATTTAAAGAAAATTCTTCAATTAGTGTGTGTTTTGGAAATTAAGTTTCCATAACCTAACCTTTCTTAAGGGAAATTTGAAATTGAAGAAGGCGCGATTACGGGAAAACTATGCGTCTTAGAGAAAAAAGTTATTTGTTAGACAATGCTTAAAACACCACGAGAATTTAATTTTTATATAAAATTTTAAGTTTTATCGAAATTTTTTTCAGTTGATTTAAAGAGTTAGAGTGAGGATATGGTATTTTTTAATATTGTTATTTTATTTAAGAATATGCCCGTTTATTGCATAATTTACATTATACTGAAAGCAAATTGCTCAAGTAGTGCGTAATTACGGAATTTAATTTGCATAACCTAACTTTTCTTAATGGAAAACAAATAAAAAATAACAATTGAAGATATATTCGTATAAATGTTGGTATCTATAAGGAATGCAGCAAGAATGTTTTCTAAATAATAATAATAATAATAATAATAATAATAATAATAATAATAATAATAATAATAATAATAATAAAAATAATAATAATAAATAAATAAGGATTTTTAATTGGCCTGTTCCTGTACTTTATAAAGTGGTAAAAGTTGTAAAATTCGTAAACGATTTTCATATAAATTTCGTGTACGGGAACGCAAAATGTGTAAAAGTGGTAAAAATTGTAAAAACTTTTTAGTTCTGGAACAGAGCTAATGTAAATATATACCTACATATATTTGCTCTGTTCCAGAACCTGCAAGAAGCTACTATTTTTTACTACGATAACATTTTTTCCTTTATGTTATCGGAAAAAATAGTAAAAATTAGTAGATTCTTGCAGTACTGGAACAGTCCAATTAGTGGCAAAAGTTATTTGTGAAAAAACTCCTTCAACATTTATTTTTTATAATCTTTTTTTCTCTGCCGGCGTTAAGTGGATTAAAATGTAAGGTTATGGTATTTTTTAATTTGTTAAAATATTGTAATTTTATTTAAGAATATGCTGTTTATTTTACTAATTACATTGTACTAAAAGCAAATAGTTCAATTAGTGCAATTTTAGGGAATTAAACACAAAAGAATCTAAAAATTGTTTTCCATAACCTAACTTTTTTTCCAAAGTAATGCAACATAAATTTTGTTTCCATTTCTTTCAGGCTAACAATACCAACCTATTGCAATGTCCTGTATGTCCGCGAACATTTAAGGCCACAAAATATCTCAATTGTCACATAACCACACAGCACAAAATAAATATCCGAAAAAATATCCCAAAAGAAAACTACAAATATCCGTGCCCAGAATGTAATGAGAAATTTCGTTGTGAACGTGATTTGAAAGGACATCGTGTGAGAAAACATACTGGCATTAAATGTGATATATGTGGTCAATCATTTAGCCAAATGGGTAATTTGCGACGTCATCTGGTACGTCACACTGGTATTAAGGAACACAAATGCCAACAATGTCCCAAGGAATTTTTCACTATGAAAGAACTGAAGGCGCATATGTTGTGCCACACCGGCATTTTTCCACACATATGTGAAATATGTGGTAAACGTTGTCGTGATGGTGGTGTTTTATCGGCTCATATGCGTCGTCACACCGGTGAAAGACCTGCTAAATGTACGATTTGTGGAAAAAGTTTCTATTCAATTCATGATTTGAACATACATTCAGTTACACATTCCACGGAGAGGCCATTTTCGTGTAATCTATGTGGTTCAAGATTTCGTTTACGTAAGGCATTACGTATACACAAGCGCACCCACCTACCACCAGAGGAGAGGAAACATGTGTGCAGTGTTTGCAATAAATCCTTTACACAAGCGGCATATTTGAAAAAACACATGCTTATACATGGTGCTGGAGATAATGGTGTTGTGACGGCAGCAGCAACAGCATCTGAAGCAGTTGTAGTTGGTGATGGAATGCCAATGATTAGTATAGCTCACAATTTTTTGCAGATGTTGTAAAAAAAACTTTTTAAACTTTGGGCGTGGGGTTAGTGTAGAAAATATTTTGCATCAAATTTCATTGAAAATCACCGGAATAAATAAAATCTAAAGGCATTGTATATAAAAGTACAATGTAACCAACAATTTTGCAACAAAAGAAATATGTACATATGTAAGTCTAATATTTATTAATAAAATAATATGTACTGACAAATTTGGTAAAATAACCATTAAAGTTTATACTGTTGTTTTTTAAGTATAACTTAAATTTTTGTCAGTTTCTTGCAGAAAACTCAGTTTAAGTTAGTTGTTTCCAAAGGAAAAAAGATTCTACATCGAAATAACTAAGTCACCCAAGAAAAGGAAAAGTTAAAGTCGAAATTTTTCGTGTTTCGTATGCGGCCATTTGTCAGAACACTGTGCAATATGTTTCGACAACAAAAATTCCAAAAGTAGCTCAGTAGTGCGATTCTCTAACTCATTTTTTGAGATACCGACAAAAATCGGTAACATTAAAACGCAAAATTATGAATGAAATGTTCAAATAAAAGATGACAACACTGTTGCTATCGGTAGAACTTTGCGACTACTTTTTATTGGTCGCCAACTTACCGAATAATATCGTTAACTACCGAAATTAAAAGCATTTGAATTGTAACGATTTTTGTCGATAAGCAAAAAAATGCGTTAGAGAATCCCACTTCAGGTTGCGATATATCAGGTGAAAACAAAATATTCCAAAAAAATTTTCTCTTTCTAAAGCTCATATCTCAGTTAATTTCTTTAAAATGAGCAAAAAAAAAAATTTCGATTTTGTAAAATTTGTAACTGACCATAACCCCCTTAAGTTCAAATTTTGCAAAAGAATTTTTATTTGAATTTTAGATTCTATATCAAATTTCATCATGCATAACTCACCAAGCAAATGAAATCAGTGTGTTTAAGTTAGAATTGATTATTACATTTAAATTGGTCCTATGAATTGCATAGACATATTCGTTGAAATCTCCTCATTCCCATTTATTACACCCCTGTAATAGTATGAGAGATTTCAACGAATATTCACTTGACAACCGCCCTTTTGAAGCATCTATGCAGATGTCTGCACAAAACATAAAAATAAACAAGAGAATCGATCGACAGCTTGACTTGCAAGCAACAACTCTCGCGCTTTATCGTAAGCTTCACGTACATATCGTTGTACTTAATTCCTAAAGGTAATATTGTTTACCTATAATAAACACCGGCAGTTGAGCCAAACCTTCTTACTAAACTATCGTGTTTTATTTTATTTTCATTATATTGACGGCCAAACGTACGCATTGGGCGTACTGGCTCCATTGGGGAGTCTTGATACACTTGTTCCCCCCAAGTCCCTATAGTGCGGACTAAACATTTGGTCGCTTCGGGCCGAATAAACATTTCTGAAATTTCTGCTTAATCTTCTGAAATCAAGGGGGTTATCATGAATGGCAATTCCCCGTGATTTTTTTCACTTTCTCCCTTAAGTTGCAACGGCGGAAAGAAGAAACTCATGGGGAAATGTCATTCATGATAACCGCCTAAACATTTGTTGAGATTAGAACAGTCATTTTTAAACATTTCCCCAAGAATAAAACTCCTAATGGCCACAAATAAATTAAAAATTGTGTTATTTATAACAAATGAAATTATGTTAAATAGTAAATTCATTTAAAGCTAAAACATCATTGCCAAATGCGATATTGTTATTATTCAATGATCCCGCTCCCGCTGAGTCTCCTTGACTTTGTGCTAAATGTTTATCATTTGAAGAACCTTCTACCTCGCTCCCTCCTCCTCCAGCCTCTTGTTGTTTCTTTGCATGTATACGCCGATGAACACGCAAAGCTTTCTTTGTGCCAAAACGTGAAGCACATATTTCACATGAAAAGGGTCGTTCATTCGAGTGACCCACAGCATGTATACTCAAATCATAGAGTGAGAAGAAACTTTTATTACACACTTCACACTTGGCCGGCCTTTCACCAGTATGACGACGCATGTGGGCAGTTAAGACTCCTTTATCACGACATCTCTTTCCACACAGCTCGCACACGAATGGCATACCTATATGACTTATAATGTGGGATTTCAGCTCCTTGTCGGTATAAAACTCACGGCCGCATTCTTTACATTTATGCTGTTTAATGCCAGTGTGACGTATTTTATGCTGCAGCATGGTTCCAATTTGGCGAAAAGGTTTTTGACAGATATCACAAAATATACCCGTATGTTTGTATTTGTGATTTTTTAGTATTGCTGCAGTACGGAAAACTTGCTGACATTCATCACATTTATGTTGGGGTTTATTGGGATCTCTACGTTTGGGTTTATTCGGATTGTGGGCACTATAGTTGTGTTTTTGTAATGAATGTTTTATGGCATAAGAACGTGGACATAAGGAGCATTTAAAGGGTAGATCTTCATTGGGAGTACTTTTTTTGGTTTCCTCCTACGGGAAGAATTAGAGCAATTAAAGATATTCTAACATAATTTAATTCCTTACTTTTACTTTTGCCTTAGCATCATCCATTTCATCTGGCCATTCATAATCGTCATCATCATTTTCCTCAGAGTTGTGGTTATTTTCAGGTATATTTGTTGTTTCCTCTTCCACTTTATCTTCTCCTTCATCCTTCATAGCCTTCTTTTTACGATAATCTCTATTTCTATCAATAATATATTGAAGAGGTTTGTCATCATCTTCTTCGGTTATTAAATCATCACTAAAGATTTCACTTTTTCCCACATCCGATAATGGATCCACAGAAATAAATTCTTCCTCAGGTGCTATTGCTATTTTTTCTTCCTCTATGAGTTTTCCATCTTCTTTTTTGATTTCAATGAGATCTGTGTCGTCATCTGCTTCCGTTTTAAGCAAATCCAAATGAAGTTTCTGAAAATGCTCCTGAAATGTATCAAAGGATATGCTGTCCTTGCAAATGATACAAGAAATGTTGAATACGATGTCTGGAGGAGATGCATAAAATACTTCTCCACATTTTATTCTATCACAGGATATTTCGTAGCTACTCGGTTTAACCATTTTATCATTTGTTCCACACTATATATTTTGTATTTTTTACAAGGAATTTGTTATTGTTTTAGCTAATTCTGTTTTGTTTACTTTTGAGAGATTCTAAGCCAGCAATTAAAAATGAGAAACGCCGTGAAAATAATCGGAAGTCACAAAATTTAAAACGTCGTTTGCATTAGAGCTTTTTCTTGGGCATGGTACAATAATACAGGTAGCATTATCATGCCAGCTGATGGTAACATAATGTGTCAATTGCCTTGAATTGATGTCAAATTTTGACATCTTATGTTACCAACAATTGCCGATGCGGCTACCTGTGTATTTGTACCATGTTCTTGGGTCATGAGAATTTATTTTGACGTGGAGAGAATGCTATTTTGGTTTTTGTATGGGAAAGAGAGTTATATGGCCTGTTCCCGTACTTTATAAAGTGGTAAAAGTCGTAAAAGTTGTAAAAGTCGTAAACGATTTTCATATAAATTTTGTGTACGGGAACGCAAAATGTGTAAAAGTGGTAAAAATTGTAAAAACTTTTTAGTTCTGGAACAGAGCTATAGTTAACTTTTTCGTAAGTCCCAATTTACATTAGGCGAGTTTACTTGCGGCAATTGTCAGTTTGATGGAGAGAGAGGTGAGGCATATGGTAACACTTTGCCTCTCAGCCCCCTCTCTCACCCGCAAACTGACAATTGCCGCAAGTAAACTCGCCTAATGTAAATTGGGACTAAAGACGAGTGCATGGCTGGTTGAAATCGAGTGGATTTCGTAAATGTAAACATAGTATAACACTAACTGCGGCAACAAATAATTTTGGACGCCGTTATTTGTCGACAATAAGTGGACTGCGGCTTTCAAATTGGTGCAAGATTGCTTTTGCATTTAAATAATAACAAGAAAAAGAAAATCTTCAGAAACTATTAAAAAATACATGAAAAAGAACTGTGGATAATATGCTTAAAGCAATCGAAAGTCTACCAACCTATGAAAATGTCAAATGCGGCGAGATTTTCTGTGTTTCCTCAACACCAATGGCATTCCATGTTACCTGCTGCATATGCGAGGAGAAAATTAGCTTCGAAAAATTTGTATTGCACTTCAAGTCACTGCACTCGATATTGACCGAAGAGAGTTATAGCCTGCAGGATCCGCTGGTGACAAAGCCAACGACAACAATATCCATTGAACCTGTCAACATTAAACTAGAACAAGAGCTATCCGAAGTTGAGACAGATCTAGATGATAGTACATCATTGTTGGAAATACTCGGAGAAAGTAAAAATACCCAAAAACGTAACAAAAAATCCACACAAGAAGAAATTACAGACATTGAAGAGGAAGAGTCCATAAATGAGGAGGATAATTCACTTAACTATAACAACTTACATGAGATAATCGAAGATTGGATGGCAAATGATGATAGTTCTCGTGATAGTGAAGTTGATAATAATGTTCAAAATGATAATGTTGATGATAGGAATAACATTAAGGTGTTGGATGTAAGTAGGAGTAGTCTTGCAAATTCATTGTGGTTAATTTATTTTTTGTATTAGGCCAGAAATAAGACTTTGGCTGAGCTGCAATGTGAAATTTGCCATCGCCAATATACAACATTGAAAACTTACAACAGACACATGTGTTACAGCCACAACATTAAGTTATATTATCGGAAAGTTAATTACAAGTATAATTGTAAAGAATGCGCCAAGGTTTTCAGGACTCCACGTGACCTTAATTCACATACCAAGAAAATACATGGTTATTCCGAATCAAATCAGGAGGAAGAGGTACTTTAGTTACGCTGCTTTGCTGGTTTAACTATCTTCTATACAAAGCGTATCCTATTTCCAGATTAAAGAACATCAATGTGATATCTGTCAGCGTAAATACAAATCTTTGAAAAATTTTAACGCCCACATGAAATTACATTCAAGAAAAATTAATTACAAATCTAAATGTGAGTACAAATACAAATCTTTTAGAGGTTCCCGCGATATCAAGACACATCAATTAAAACATAAAATGCAACATTTACAACATGAAAAAGTCATTGAGAGTGCTCTAGAGAACATAGAGCCGGAAGAGCTTGAAATGGAGGCTATTGAGGAAACAACATACGAGGAAAAGCAAACACATGAGCAAGCAAATGATAATAGTAGTGCCCGTGAAAGTGAAGATGACATAGATGATGATAATAATGATGACGATGATGACTGCAATAACATTAAGGTTTTGGATGTAAGTAGGAGTAGTCTTGCAAAATCATTGTGCTTAATTTATTTTTCCTTTTTTAGGCCAGAAATAAGACTTTGGAGGATCTTCAATGTGAAATATGCCATCGTCAATATACAACAGTGAAAACATACAACAGGCACATGTGTTATAGCCATAATATTAAGTTATATTATAGGAAAGTTAGTTACAAGTATAAATGTGATGAATGCCCCAGAGCTTTTAGGTCTCCACGTGACCTTAATTCACATACAAGAAAAATACATGGTAATTCCGCATTAACGAAAACTGAATCGAAGCAGGAGGAAGAGGTATTTAAGGTACGCTGCTTTATCTATCTTTCTTACAAAACGTATTGTATTTTCAGTTTGAAGTGGTATCACCTTACCAAGTACATCAATGTGATATCTGTCAGCGTAAATATAAATCTTTTGAAAATTTTAAAGCACACATGAAATTACACTCAAGAAAAGCTAATAACAAATATAATTCATTAAGTACTTCACGCGATATAAAGACAGGTAAATTGCAACATTTACAACAAGAAAAACACATTGAGAGGGCTTTAGAGAACATAGAATCAGATGAGGAAATGCCAAATAATGAAAGTTCTTCTGATGATGATGGAAAACCTGAGGCCAAAAAGGTGAGTTCCCTTTTACTAATATTACTTACATAGATAATTGCTTTACTTCCCATATATTCTGTCAGGCTAAGCTACAGCAAAATGATCTAACCTGTCGCATTTGTGGTCGCCAATATGCATCTGTCAAATTGCGTAATAAACATATGTCAGTTACACATCAGATTAAAGTACTATCACGAAAAGTTAACTACAAATATAAATGTGATGAATGCGAAAAACTATTTCGAATAGAACGTGACATCAATCTACACATACTAAAGCATCACAGGGAATCGAAAAATAAAGATATTATTACAGTTTTAACAGACAGTCAATACACAGAGCCAATATAAAGAGGGAGACCTAGAGCGAAGCAAGAAGAAGAAATACAAGTCAAGAAGACGGAGATAATGGAAATAACCAAACAATGCCGGAGGAAGAGGAGGACGACGATTTTTGGGATATGGAAGTGATATTATCAACATCAAAAGCTTTTCTCAGTTGACATTTAATATCCATCGGATTTATTAAATCCTGTTATATGTAGACGTACTATTAGTAAAGGTCCGCTAACTCTAGGTCAAAGTCTGTTTAACAGATCACTTAATGAGTACAACAACTCTTATTTTAAGCTAAATTCCTTTAAGCTGTCAAAATGTTTGTTTACGTTTTCATACAATCCACAATAAATCAGCTAGTCTTTTTACGCCACCTTGGTTGCTGGTAGAGGGTCTTCTGAGGAATGTCATTACTTCCGATGATGTGGATGAAAGGAAGACCGGCTTTGGCAGGGCATCCGTATACAAGGGCGTCAAGGTTATCAACTGCAAGGATGAGGAATCGCGTGATTTCCTCACCCAAACAGTAAATAGCTCTGACGCTCTGTGGGACGGATGCAAGCTGGCTGCGATTCCCATCGCCGAGATCCCATCAAGAGTAGCGGCTACAACATGGGTGCCACCTCCTGCTTCGGATGTGGCACAGGTGTTGAAGCTGATCAGGAAGCAAAACAGGCCCATCCAGATCGACAGCTGGAAAATGGTGAAATCCTATCCAGAAGGCGGAGGCACGGTGATGAAGTTCACCATGGACAGTGCTAGTGCAGAGTTCATCAAGAATTGTAAGGGAGAGCTGGACTTCGGGTTGGGTTGGCTTCGGTTCCGCTTCTCGCAGCCCCAGTAAGGAGTTCGGGCAGCAGGGCCTTCGCGTGGTGCAGATCAATCTGCATCACTGCAAGGCGGCGGCTGCAGAGCTCCTTCTCTCCCTTACAAATTCGGTGATTGACATCGCTTTGGTCCAGGAACCCTATCTCTACAAAAATAGGGTTTCTGGACTAAACGATGGGCGATACTCTCTGTTCTATTCGTCGAACGGGGAGAAGGTAAGATCTTGTATTATAGTGAAGAAATGTTTAAATCCAATTCATCTCTATAATTACAGTGATGGCGACACGGCGGTAGTGAGGCTGGAAGTAGGCCCCGGAAGGGCCTTGGTGCTAGCCTCGGTCTACATGCCGTATGAGGTACCTGACCCACCTAGTCGATTGGTGCGCAAGCTAGTGGATGAGATTTCGGGCACTTGTAATCTCATAATGGGCTGCGATGCAAATGCCCATCACTTCCACTGGGGCAGCAGTGACACTAATACGAGAGGTGAGTCCATATTCGATTTTATTTTAACTAATAATCTACGAGTGTGTAATAGGGGAAATACGGCCACCTTCCAGAATAGGGTAAGGGAGGAGGTAATAGACCTCACCCTTACAAATATGGAGGATACTTCCATAACGGACTGGAGAGTATCGGAGGAATGTTCCTTTTCGGACCATAGGACGATACACTTTCGAGTCCCGAGTGGAAGTAAACGGCAACAACCTCATAGGAATCCCAGGAGAACTAATTGGGAGAAATTCAACTCCATGGCCTCTTCAAGACTGTGTGAAATATCTGAACCTCACACAGAGAGGGAAGTGGACAGACGGGTTGAGGATCTCACAAATGTCCTCAGGGATTGCTATGAAAAGACATGCCCATTAACTTACCCAGGTAGGAGAACACAGCCCGCTTGGTGGAACAAAGATCTAGCTAACCTCAGAAAGGTTAGCAGGAGAGCATATAACAAAGCGAACAGGACCAAACTTTGTACGGATTGGGATCTGTATAAGAACAGTTTCAATAAGTACAAAAGTGAGGTCAGGAAAGCTAAGAGAAACTCCTGGATTAACTTTAGTGAGTCGATAGAGGGAGTAAACGAGGCGGCAAGATTTCGTAAGGTAATCTCAAAGGACCCCAAACCTATTGGGAGCATCAAACGAAATGATGGCACGTGGACGAACTCTGCTCTAGAGACTCTTGATCTACTGGCAGAGACTCATTTCCCGGGATGCAAGGACGCTGTTTCGTATCCGAGCTCGGAAACGAACAGAACCTATACACCCGATGAGAGGTTCTTCGTCAATAGGTTGATAAGTGAATCAAGGATCTCTTGGGCGATCAGCACTTTTCAACCCTACAAATCTCCTGGCCCAGATGGTGTCATTCCGGCGATGCTTCAGAACGCACCGCCGGTATTGATCACCATACTGAAGGTTATTTTTAGGGCTTGCTTATTGCTGTCGCACGTACCGGCACTGTGGAAAGAGGTAACAGTGACTTATATCCCCAAGGCTGGGAAGCCAAGCCACGCGTTGCCGAAGGACTACAGACCGATAAGTCTTTCCTCCTTTCTATTAAAAACCTTAGAAAGGCTGCTCGACTTGGAGATCAGATCGTACATAAATAGTGACCTTATAAGCAGATCTCAGCATGCTTATATGAAGGGGAAATCGACGGAAACAGCGCTACATGAGGTAGTGAGTTATATAGAGAAGAACATGGATAACTCGGATCACACATTGGCCGCTTTTCTTGACATAGAGGGAGCGTTCAATAATGTGAAGCTTGAATCCATTCATTCTTCTCTAGAGCTTCTGAGTGTCCCCTCTATCTTAATCAACTGGATTGACAGAATGTTGGAAAGCAGACTGATCAACTCCAGTATTGGAGAGAGTTCCGTAAGGAAGTCAGTCACTAGGGGCACCCCACAAGGTGGAGTCTTATCTCCATTGCTGTGGCTTCTAGTGGTGAATGGGATACTCAAGGAGTTTGATAGACTAGGGACTAAAGTTGTAGCATACGCTGACGACGTCCTTCTAATCAGTGGAAAATTCTTGTCGACGCTGTCGGAACTGATGCAGGGTGCGCTGGTTAAGCTCTCTCGCTGGGCTCACCACAATGGTCTTGGGGTGAATCCTGCGAAGACTGAGCTGGTACTATTCACCAGAAAAAGAAATATTGCCGAATTTGTGCCGCCAACGCTGGATGGAGTGCGACTGGATCTCTCAACGGAGGCGAAATACCTGGGAGTGATCCTGGACCATCGGCTAAGATGGAACAGGAACACGGAGGAGCGCACCAAGAGGGGTTTAATCGCGCTTTATTCCTGCAAGAACTCCATAGGAAAGAGCTGGGGCCTCAGACCACATGTAATACATTGGCTGTATAGGACAGTGGTCAGTCCCATTCTGACCTACGGTTGTCTCGTTTGGTGGCATGCCCTAGGCAATAATTCCAATCTGTCCAAATTAGCTACTGTGCAAAGAGCTGCGTCAGTACTCGTTACTGGAGCAGCAAGAAGCACCCCTCAGGCTGCATTGAATGCCATACTGAACGTCCAACCTTTGGACATACTTGTACAGTATCGAGCTTCACGATCTGCCTTGAGGCTTAAAGAGCTAAATCTGTGGCGTGGTTCACATCTTGGACATGCTAGTGTTCTACAGCGGATTTGTAGCCAGATTGGACTAAGAGCCAGGGGAGATGAGACTGACTACATCTCATCAAGCCTGGACTTTGACACAGCTGACGTACTAATCCCCGACAGAAGTGAGTGGACACGAGGCAGACCACTTCCCGACAGCCTGTCGATCTTCACCGACGGGTCGAAGATGGAGGAAGGCACGGGATCTGGCGTGTTCTGTGAAGAATTAGACATCAGGAACTCATATAAGCTTAATGACAACTGTAGTGTTTTTCAGGCAGAAGTTTTTGCGGTTTTGAAGGCCTTGGAGTTAATAGTGGGAATGACGGACCTTATAGATAAGGCAGTCACTGTTTACGTGGACAGTCAGGCTGCCCTAAAAGCGTTAGGGTCATACAGTATTAAATCCAGGATTGTTCAAAGATGCAGGTCTCTCTTAAAAACATGTAACATTGTTGTTAGGTTTTGCTGGGTTCCAGGGCATTGCAATGTTGAGGGAAACGAGATAGTTGATGAACTGGCTAGAAGAGGATCCCAATCCTCGGACCTCACGGTAGAGGATAGTGTCAAGCCGCCTCTCTGCTTCTTCCTCGACAAACTCAGTAAGCTCTACGCAGAGGAAACCGTTAAAGTTTGGCAGGATGTGCCTGGTTGTAAGGTATCTAAGTCAATCTGGCCGGTTATCTCACGGCGTAGAACTTCGTCCCTCCTCTCGCTATGCAAATCAGAAATCAGAACCGCTGTGGGGGTAATAACCGGTCACTGCGGAATAAGATCCATGACTTGCAAGTGGGATGGCAATAACATTGAGTACTGTAGGTTATGTGAGGATGAGGAGGAAACGGAGACAATCGAGCACCTTCTATGCAGATGTCCTAGACTGATGGTCAAAAGACATAGACTATTTGGTGAACATGTGATTGAATCTCTTTCCTACTTCGCCTCTATTGACCCCACAGTGTTGGTGGTTTACTGCAAGAGCCTTAGGATTCTCTGGGGCAGGCCAACACAGACCTAAAACCATTAGTAACTAAATCGTAGTTAGCTACTAAACCATCTTCTCTCTTTAAATAACCTGACTTCTCCAATATAGTCACTACTCACTCTAATTATTCTTACTCTTCTCTCTTGTCATACCAACTTCCGCTTCCCTTCCTGTCCAACCTTTCCAACCTAATCACTTTCCTCCCACACAGCACATCACATCAACAGACATATATCATCATCCACAGGCATACAGCACCACACAACTCTATCCACAACAGGCACCTCATCACTTGTCCACCACATCACAAATACATTCACATACACTATCATCATCTAAATAGCCACGTATCATCATCTACAGCCACAGTCACACAGCACTACATAGCTCTATCCATAACAGGCACCACATCACTTATCCTCCACACCACCATTATCTTCACATCAGTTACATATCATCACCATCTACAACTCAACCAACATCAACACACATAGCCATATCCAGCATCTATAATCAAATAGCCCAAACCACACACATCACACACATCAATACATCATCTTTCACCTCTACAACACGAATAATTTAATAGTTTGGATGATCACAATGGACCTCAAGGTCTCCGAGTGGAGTAGCTGTCAACATGGCAGCTGCGCATCCTGAACCTAACCTAACCTAACCTACGCCACCTTTTAATTGCGCCATGCAACCACTCATGCCGATCATGATGCAATTAATAAGGTGAACCAGAAACTACAACAACAAGACTATTTTGATTGAAAGTACTTCAAGTTATCATAATTATTTTTAGGTGTGTTTGTTTTCTTAATAATTTGTATACATATGTACAAGTTCAGTAACTTCTTGTAAACGAATAAAAATTTGTACAAATTTTGAGTAATCGAACACACACTTTGTTTACGCTTGGTCGAAGGTCACACTAGAGTGGTTTCATTGAAACTTTTAGGGATTCTTAAATCGAGTTCCCCACTATAGCAACTTCATGATTTTACTCTAGTATGGAAATCGACCTAGGAACCCTGGATTTCATGAAATTGTTTCAATGAAACCATCTAGTGTGACCAAGTCCCGGTCCACACTAGAGTGATTTCATTGAAAAAATTGCATGAAATTATGTGTCTCTAGATCGATCTCCATAGTAGAGTAAAATCATAAAATTGCTGTAGTGGGAAATTTGAAATTCGCGTTAGTGTGGACCGGGATCAAGGACTTGCATACGATTAATTAATTCACAATCTGAATTTGACACATTGGGTGAAATCAGCTGCTCTTATACTACGTTTACATTTACGAAATCCACTCGATTTCAACTGTCAATTCCTTTGCGCATATGTCAAATGAAAACTCATCTGAAATCCATTGCATTTCATTTGACGTTTAACCAATGGAATTGACAGTTGAAATCGAGTGGATTTGGTAAATGTAAACCTAGCATTACTGTTTCACGCTGATTGTATTGCACCATGCTGTTGCCGATAAACCCCTTCTTGTATGTGTGTGAATGACAGACGTGTTAAAACTTGAAATTTTGATTTTTTTCCTCTAGAAATGAATGAATTTGATGTTTCAACATTTTATCTTTTGAAGATTAAAACAGTTTTATTTATCATGCATGATCACAGATACATTCTCAAACGTTCAAAAAATTTACCATGATAATGAGTGGAGGCTAAATTAGAATGTTTTGAAAAACAAACAATCCGGTGAGTTTCAAAAGTCAAATTTATTTAATCTTGTTATATGTAAACGTACTATAACCCGGCAAAAATATCTTTTGTAAACATGTCATTTTTGACGCCGTTATTTATGGACATAAATCGACTACGTCTTGTAAGTTGAAGCAAGTTTGTTTTTGCACGTAAATAGAAGAAAATCTCAAAAATTATAAAAAGGAACACTTGAAAAACCTGTGGAAAATATGCTTAAAGCAATTGGTAGCATACCAACCTATGACAATGTCAAATGTGGAGAGGTTTTTTGTGTGTCCTCAACACCAGCTACATTTAATGTTAACTGCAGCTTATGTGAGGAGAAAATTGGCTTGGACAAATTTGTATTACACTTCGAGTCACTACACTTAACATTAGCCGAAGAGAGTTATAGCCTGCAGGATCTGCTGGTAACAAAGCCGACGACAACAATTTCAATTGAACCTGTCAACATCAAATTGGAACAAGTGCCGCCCGATGATCCTATTGAAGCAGAAACATTGGAAGAATTTATAGATATACAGAGGCAAAACTCTGTTGACGATGACGAGGAAAATAGACCTAGCGAAGTTGAAACAGATTTAGATGATAATATATCATTGATGGAAATGCTTGGAGAAGGTAACAATATCCAAGGACATGACAGAAGATCTACCAAAACATCCACACAAGAAGAAATTGCAGTATCTCAAACAGATATTGCAGAGGAGCTCATGATATCATTGCCAAAGGAAGAGACCGAAAATAAAGTAGATAACTCGCAAAACTATAGTGAAGAAGACGAGATATTCGAAAATGATGGAGATGATGAAGATTGGGTGGCAAATGATAATAGTTCCCAAAGTGATAGTGATAGTTCCCAAAGTCATAATGATGATGATAAGAAGAGCATTAAGGTTTTAAATGTAAGTGTGAGTGTTTTTACAACATCATTGTGATTAACAACGTGATTTTTTCTGTACTAGGCCAAGAACAAGTCTTTGGAGGAGCTTCAATGTGAAATTTGCCATCGTCAATATACAACATTAAAAAATTACAACAAACACATGTGCTATACACATAAAATTAAGTTGTATTATAGGAAAGTTAATTACAAGTATAAATGTGAAGAATGCGGCAGAGCTTTTAGGACTCCGCGTGACCTTAACTCACATACCCGGAAAGTACATGGTATTTCTGAACCAATAAAAATTGAATCAAAGCAGGAGGAAGAGGTATTTAAGGTACGCTAAGGTATATAAGTATCGTCATTACAAAATATTTTCTTTTTTCAGAATAAAGAGGCAACACCCCAACAAGAGCATCAATGTGATATCTGTCTGCGTAAATATAAAACTTTGAAAGTTTTCAACTCACACATGTACCGGTCTCACAATGTTAGATTATTTGCAAGAAAAGTTAATTATAACTATAATTGCGATCAATGTGGCGAATCTTTTAGAAGTTCACGCGATATCAAGGCACATCAATTAAATCATAAATGGCAACATTTACAACATGAAAAAGACATTGAGAAGGCTCTAGACAACATAGAACCACCAAGAGAAGAGCTTGAAATGGAGGCAATTGAGAAGCATAACGAAAGAACATACGAGGAAAAGCCTCTTAATGAAAGTACTTCTAATGATGATGAAAAACCTAATACCAAAAGGGTAAGTTTCGTTTTACTATTATTACTTATATGTTATTGTTTTAATATACATATATTTTTGTAGGCTAAGCTAGAGCAAAATGATCTAACTTGTCGCATTTGTGGTCGCCAATATGCATCTGTCAAATTGCGTAATAAACACATGTCAGCTACACATCAAATTAAAGTTCTATCACGAAAAGTTAACTACAAATATAAATGTGATGAATGTGATAAACTGTTTCGAATAGAACGTGACATCAATCTACACATATCAAAGCATCACCGGGAATCGGCAAATAAAGATATTATTACAGTTTTACCGAACAGTCAATATAAAGAGCGGAAAAGAAGACCTCCGGCGAAGAAGGAAGAAGAAATAGCAAAGGATTCGAATACAAGTCAAGAAGAAGGAGTAGGAGGCGATCGTGTAAATAACCAAACAATGCAGGAGGAAGAGGACGACGATGATGTTTGGGCAATAGATCGGGTGAAGAATGAAGGGAATGTGGAAGTGAGTGAAATGAATAACAAATGAGCAGCTGCACATCATGATTTTTTCTCAGCTTTTTATTATATGGTCTTATAATTTCCGCTTATCTTTTGTTCTTATTTCCAGCAAAATGATAATGAAGAAGAACTACGTTGTCACATATGCCCACGGACATTCAAATCACTGAAATTACTCAACAAACATATATCAGCAATGCATAAAATTAAGGTTCTTTCAAGGGTAGTCAATTACAAGTATAAATGTGATGATTGTGAAAAGATGTATCGAACGGAGCGTGATCTTAAAACACATCGATTACGAGAACATAAGGATGTAGACGGTGGCGTACCCTGTGATATATGTCATAAATTGTTCGCCGATGACTCTGTTATGCAACGACATCGTCTAAGACATAGTGATATTAAACCATTCAAGTGTTCAGAATGTCCCAAGGAGTGTACAACTAAGAAAGATTTGAAAATTCACATGATTTGTCACACCGGAATATTTCCACATATTTGTGAAATTTGTGGTCGTAAATGCCGTGATGGTGGTGATTTAACGGTGCACATGAGACGACACACGGGCGAAAGACCGGCACAATGTAATATCTGTCATAAAAGATTTTTCACTGGTTACGATTTAAACCAACATTCTGTTATGCATAGCACAGAACGCCCCTTTTCATGTGATATATGCGGTTCGAAATTTAAATTAAAGAAAACCTTACGTATTCATAAACGTATACATTTTCCACCACAATATTCGTGTAGTATTTGCGGAAAAGCTTTTGTCCAGCCTTCATATTTGCGAACACATATGAGACAACAACATGGTGCTATGCCGGAAAATATTAATACCAGTGAGACAGAAGAAGAACAACAGCAACAACCTTCACATTTAAGTGAAGATATGAAACAGCATGGCGGTGCTATGGCAGAAAAGATCGGTGCCAGTGAAACAACTGCGGAGGGAAAACAACAATTAGAGTTGTTTGTGCCGACAGCTTTCACTGGTTTACAGGATATAGTTTATACAATTATGCATAAGGATTAAAATATAAATTAGTGGATTTATTTCATAAAATCGTAAGTAAAATAAAAGTTTTTTTAATTAAACAAATGTTGACTTAAGCACGAAAAATGTATGTATATCACTGATATCTGCGCACCAAGAATAATGGACAGAAAAAAATCCCAAATCGATACGAGTGGAGGACTCTAACTGGAATTTTTATTTGCTGTGCTCTCCCATTTCCGAGCAAAAGAAATCTATCAGCCCAATCATGAACATCATCTCACCGTGAGTTTTCTCACTCTCGCCTCCTCCCTTATTATAAACAGCATAAGGGAGAACAAAACTCACGTTCGTGAGAAAAGTGGCTATCATAAATGTCAAAAAAGTGAGAATGTGTGGCAATTTTCTCTCACCACAGAAATCAAGGCGAGTTGAACAAAAAAATGTAACTATGGACATTTTTTATAGAAAAAATCGACAAGAAACGAATCTTTTGCAATGATTATCAATTGTATTTATTTGTGTTTTACGTTAAAGGTAACAAATAAAAAACAATTAGAAATTCTTTTGGCAACTATACATGTTTATCCGTGTATCAATGAAGCAAGGAAGACCTCAATCGAGTTTGGCGTAATTTGGAGGTGGAGTTGAAGTTGGCCAAAATTTTTCAGATATGGGAAGCGGTTCAGAATCATATGATGAAAACAGGAATGGAAGAGGATCCTATCAGGAGCAACACCTTTCTAAAAATTTTTTTGTAGGTACTTCGCTAAGGTTCCCAGCAAAATATTCGATGCCAAAGATTCTATTCAAGCATGAGTGCAAGTTATATGTCACCTTTTTACCACCTTCGCCCATTCTTTTTACAAGACTGTGACCCCTAAAAGATCCAAATCATTTTGGATGGCATCTTCAATAACCCAGTGGAATGGTATCTTAACAACCACCTTGGCATGGCATATTCCACGAACAAGCCACAATAGGAAGGATTAAATTAATAAAAAAGAGCATATTTATATTATATAGCCTTTTGCAGGGTTAACCTTCTTGAAAATTGAGAAATTGTATTTAAAATCCATGAAATTGGTTCAAATGTTGAATAGGATCCGAATTTCACGAATTGTACTTAGCATTCATATGATTGGTCCTATTGCTGGAGAAGAGATCGGATGTTTCACGTATTGTATTTATTTACAATTCTTGAAATTCCTTCCAAATGCTGAAAATGGGATCTTTCACAACTTAATTTGAACTAATACAAAAGATCCAGTGAGATATTGGCATCGCATGGAACGACTTCCACAAAATTTTGCTTGGTTTTCTTTGTATTCCTCAGCGTTTGTCGTTTCGCACATCATTCAAAATGCAACATTTAATGACCTTTAAACGGTTTTTGTTCACTTTTTTGCAAATTGCGGAAATTCTTCGGGCGTAAATAAACAATTTTTACATATGTATGTATGTATCTGTCAAAACAAAACAAAAACAGCTGTTACAGATGTTGCCACATATCAAACATTTAATATTTTTATCAATTACCAAGTATTTTTAAAGTGGATTGTTGATAAAAATTATTTTTCGTTTTAGAAATATTAATTTAATTTAAAATAAATTAATGTTTTATAAAAAAAATTACGAATTTAGTTATTGCAAAATAATTTGTAAATAAAATAACGATATGGCAACGCAAATTATATTTTCAAGGGTTCACAAAATGCGGCACTATTTTCAATTTTCAAACTTGTGAAACCCTCTTCACTTTTTTCGCTCCTCCCTTGTCATTTGTGATAGGTCGAGACGTGAGAAGTGAGCTGCAACTCACTCGTGAGAAGCTCCCTACGTGAGTATTCATGATCGCTATGTATAACTAAGCAAAATGTCAACAATTTCAAAAAAAAAAAAAAAAGAAACTTATAGGTAGGTTATTTTAGTTGACTACCCAAATGATACAAAAACATAAGGAAGGAAAATGTATTTTGCATAAATATGTATATCGTCACCACAAAGACGTAACCCACAACATAACCTTTCAGTTAATCTGAGTTAATCGAAAAATCTCAGTATCACATTGGGCAGGTTAGGTCACATTCTACTGTTTAAATTTCTCACTATATTTCTCTTTCGAGTTGTATGGTGTCGATTTGTCGTTAAACATTACACGTGAAGTGAATATTAAAACTGCAAATTAAAAATAAAAATCTTTGAATTATTTATTAAAATAATCTTATCTAAATATATTCTCACAAGTCGTAAAACATAAGTTTTGACAGTTGTACTTTCTTCAAGTAATCTAATCGCCAAACATTTTTTATTAATATTATTTAAAACAGACACTCAACGTTATTTGAGTAGTCTTTCTCGAAATAATCGACGATGAGGACGTTATTGTTGTTGATTGTTGTGTTGGCTATTAATTTGGGTAATTATCAAAATTTAAATATCACAGTGGGAAGTAAAATTCAATTTTGGGTTTCATTTAAGCTTTGGTTAGCTCTTCTCCTTTGAGGATTAGTAGCTATGATTTAATAGAACCAAGGGCCACAGGGGCTGTTAAATTTTATCTATATACCCAAAGTAATCCCAGCACGGCCCAGCAATTGTTTATAAATAATGAAGCATCAATAAAGAATTCCAATTTTGAGAAATCAAGACCCACAAGGTAAGTTTAAACTAAAATAAAATATATATAAAATAAACAAAATTTGTTGCTTATTCCAGAATTATAATTCACGGCTGGGGTGGCTCCTATACCTCCACACCAAATAAACCCATACGTGAGGCCTATTTGTCAAAGGATAATTATAACATCATTTCCGTAGATTGGAATGAATATTCTCAATTGAATTACATTTCCGCCCGTGCCAAAGTCCCGGTGGTGGGTGAAGATGTCGCTGAGTTCATTGATTTCTTAAATGAAAAATTTGGCATGAGTTTTGGTAATTTGGTGGTGATTGGCCACAGTTTGGGCGCCCATGTTGCTGGTTATACTGGTAAAAATGTCAAACGTGGCACATTACCAGCCATTGTAGGCCTCGATCCCGCATATCCTTTGTACAGCTATGAAAATAGTGAAACACGCTTGGCCAGCACCGATGCTAAATATGTCCAGACAATACAAACGAATGGCAATACAAAAGGCTTCCTTAAGCCAATAGGTTCTGCCTCATTTTATGCTAATTGGGGTCGCCTGCAACCAGGTTGTGGCACCGATTTGGATGGTAGCTGTTCACATGGTCGTTGTGTAAGCTATTATGCTGAAGCAATTAAGGGTTATTCTTTTGCTCCGGTCTACAAATGTTCGAGTTATGATAATATTTCGAATAAGAGTGGTTGTAATCAAGTGGACGCAAGTGCTCAAATTGGTGATCCGATGTTGGTGCAACGAGTTGATGGTATATTTAATTTTGAAACAAATAGTGAAGCACCATTTGGTCATTTGAAAGATCGTTCTTCTTCTTAGGAGCCTTTGAAAAGAAAAATAAAGAAAGGCTTCAAATTCTGCTATGTATTTTTATTGTTTTGAGAAAATTATCTTGGTATACTTGTATAGTATATTACTATACTATTGTAGTATATTACTATACTAGTGAAGCATACGACTATACTATTATAGTATATTACTATACTATTGTAGTATAATACTATACTATTGTGACATAATACTATGCTATTGTAGAATGGTGGTGCTAATGGAAGTTTTGTTCTACCTTAAATTTCCGGGAGCAAGTTGAAGTTACGCACTAATAGCAAGTTTACATTTACGAAATCGAGTGAATTTCACCTGTCAATTCCTTTGTGAATACGTCAAATAAAATATCATCTGAAATCCATTGGATTTCATTTGACGTTTAAAAATAGCCGGTCTTCTGTGGGAATTAAAAATGTTCTTTTATGGACAAATGCTAAGTAATCAAGCGGGTATGTTCTGAGACAACCTTCACCTCTCACTTCACGCCTCAAGCATTTTGTACACCGCATTTAATCCTATTACTCAATTCCATTGGTTTTCATTTGACGTTTAAGCAGTGGAATTGACAGTTGAAAACGAGTGAATTTCTTAAATGTAAACCTAGTATACGATTGTGATAGTATGAGGGAGAAAGAGTTTGAACGCCGTCATTCTATTTACTAGGCGTTTACACCAGACAGTTTGTATTCAAATACAACCCTGATTTACTAACACATGCATACATTTGTCGTTTGTCTCCCAGCTGTCCATCATTTTTTCACAGACAGTAAGGAAGACAAATTTTTGGCATTTTTGTAAAAATAAGTGAGATAATAATTGAAATGTGTTGAAAATAAAAGAACATGAACAAAAACAAAATATGTGAATGGAAAACAAAAAGATGTCGATGATTTTCATTCAAAATTTAACAACTGTTTTTGCAGTTGTCGGGACGCCTACGTCACACGGGCAAGTTGTGGGATTTTGACAATCAATACATGAAGTCAACTGTCCTGTCATTTGTAAACGCAGGGTTATGTTATGTTAAAACGTCGGTTATGCTTGGTTTACATTTACGAAATCCACTCGATTTTAACTGTTAATTACATTGCTTAAACGTCAAATGAAATCCAATGGATTTCGGATGAGTTTTCATTTAACGTATACGCAAAGGAATTGACAGTTGAAATCGAGTGGATTTCGTAAATGTAAACCAAGCATTAGACTTTACTCTTATAACATGTTTTAGAGCATTATCTCGATTTATTTGACATATATTGTATGAAAATGACAACTTAAATTGTTTGGATTTGCTAAATCCACCGTAGTCTAAACGTACTATGAGAAAGGGAGTTTGAACGCCGTCATAATATATCGATGTTTACGTTAACGGCGTAACTATGTTTTAATCGGCGGTGATTATTATCAAAACAGCTGAGATTTGTTTACAAATGTAGCTTAAAATAAGAAAATAAAATTAATTAAAAATAATAACTGTTTTGCTCGTGAACATGTTAGCAACAATTGCAAACATACCACCACCCTATGATAATCTTAAATGTGGTGAGATTTTCTGTGTGTCCTTGATGCCACCTGCATTTAATGTAACTTGCAGTCTATGTGAGGAGAAAACAAGCTTCGACAAATTTGTTTTACACTTCGAGTCATTACACTTGACATTGGCCGAAGAAAGTTATATCCTACATGAACTACCGGTGATAGAGCAAAATCCCATAGATATTGTGGATATTAAAGAGGAAGAAGATACACCACAGAACCCCATTAAAGAAGAAGAGCTTTTAGAAGTCAATACTGATAATATAGAGCCAACAAATTTGATTGATAATGTAAACGATGATAATGAAGACAATTTAGATGAAAATAAATCCTTGCTGGAAATTCTTAAAGAACGTAAAAAATCCCATAAACAAAAAACGGAATCTAAAGAGAAGGGACGTCCCAAAAAGTTGCAAAAGGAGAAATGTAAAACAAATGAGGAATCATCGCCACCATTAACTAAGGATGAAATAGATGGAAATATATCCTTGTTAGAAATTCTTAAGGATAATAATAAAAATAAACAAACAAAAACAAAAAAGAGGTGTAGGAAACCAGAGAAAAGTAAAACGAGTATTGAAAATGAAAGTAAAACGGAGCAACCAAGGACATCATTTGAAAAGGATGAAAGTAAGGAAGAAATTTCTGATTTCCATTATGATGATATTGGGGAAGAGGATGATGATAGCATTAAGGATGCCGATTGGATTATGACCAACCAAAGAGAAGGAAAAAAGAGGGGTAGGAAATCAAAGCTAGAGACAGGTGGAAAGAATATTGAAAATCCTCTACTTTGTGGCATCGAGGAACAAGAGACATCATTTGAAAAGGTGGAATTCAAAGAGGAAAGTTCTGCTTTCCATAACGAGGAAGATGGAGATGATAGCCTTAAAGATGCCGATTGGATACAGGATAGTCATAATGAGGATGAAGACGTATGTATAAATGTTAATCTTAATGTTATGAAAGTAATTTACTTTTTATTGCTTTTACTTTCTAATTTCCAGTCTAATGACATGCCTGAGGTGGAATATCCCAAAGAAATAGTACAGGGACCTCAGTTTGAGTGTATTACCGGTTTGGAATGTAATATATGTGGTCAACCCTTTACCCATATATCGAATATGAAACGTCATAGAGTTCGCCATAATAGTAACCGGGAATGGAAATGTCAACAGTGTCCCAAAGCATATTATAGTGTCTTCCAACTTAGAGTTCACATGTCATCACATAAAGAGAAACCTTCTGAAACTAAATATGTGTGTAAATGTGATATATGTGGTCAACAATTTACCCATGTAAGTAATATGAAACACCATCGTAAGCGCCATTCCGGTATTAAGGATCACAAGTGTACAAAATGTCCTAAGGAATTTTACACTCCAAGAGAATTGAGAATTCACGCAGCATCCCACATCGACAAACCTAAAAAAATAGTGTATAAATATGAATGTCCCGATTGTGACCAAAAATTCCGAGTTCCGCGTGATTTAAAAGGACATCAATTGAAAGTACACATTGGCATCAAGTGTGATATATGCGGTCAGTCTTTTTCACAATTGGGAAATTTGCGTACCCACAAACTTCGTCATACTGGCATTAAGGCATATAAATGTCAAGAATGCCCGAAAGACTTTTTCACTGGCAAAGAACTGAAAGCCCACATGTTGTCTCACACTGGCATCTGGCCACATATTTGTGAAATATGCGGTAAACGTTGTAGAGATGGTGGTGTTCTATCGGCTCATATGCGTCGTCATACTGGCGAAAGACCAGCCAAATGTTTGGTGTGTGGTAAAAGCTTCTATTCGATACATGATTTAAATGTACATTCTGTAACGCATAAATCGGAAAGGCCGTTTGAATGTGATGAGTGTGGTTCAAAATTTCGTCTACGCAAAGCTTTGCGTATCCACAAACGTACTCACTTACCACCGGAAGAGAGGAAACATGTTTGCACTATTTGTAATAAGTCATTTACACAATCGGGTAATTTGAAAAAGCATATGCTTGTACATGGTGCCGGCAACACTGAAGATATTGCAGTTGAGACAATTGTTATGGCCGAAGATATGCAGTTGGATAGCTTATTACAATTAGAATGAATGTAAATTTGTTGTATAATACCACATTATTAAATGATAGTTAAGAATACGAAACAATGAAAGATGTCTTTTAATTTTCTTCTTCTTTGTGTTCAGTAAAGTTTGGTTAAATCGTAACTCAAGTGGCCCGGTTTTTACGAATTATAGAGGTTTTGGATTTACATTTGATTGACTGATTGAGGTCTATGATAAATAATGGAATTGCTTGTTGAATTAAACTTCTAACTTCTTCCGAAAGAATTTTAAAAATTCACGCTGCTCTACCTTTCTCCAAAAATAAATATTTTTAAATATTGACGATGTTCCAGAAACCATTAACCCGTTCGCGGAAGAAAAAATTCAGAGAGTCGCACAAAATGAATTTGCATGTGAATGCTATAGCACCAACGTCATCTTACGTCACCATGAAAATGAATGCCATAGCTTCCCGTCCGCGAACTTGTTAAAATACACTAAAAATCGTGCTAAAATGTATTAAAAGCCATGTTTTTCCAAAAATTTATGAAAACGTTATTTTTAAATACTCGCGTTGATCCAAAATTATTTTAAAAATATTTAAAATTTGCACGTTGTTCCAAAAGTTCCGAAAAATATTTAGAAGTCCACGTCGCACAGTGGTACAGAATCGTCAAAACTCTGCAACTTTAGAACGGATAGAGATATTTTCATAATTAGTTTGTTGTTGTTAAAACACTTCGAATTCGGTCTATTAGTTGCAGGGGAATTCAAGGTCAAAGTTAAAAATTTTAGTTTTTCATATGTTCTAACTATTTAAACAAGGTCAAACACCAATAAAAATAACCATAAAAATACAAAAATTAAAAAAAAATCAATTTTTTTCAATTTTTTTTAAATTTAAATTTTTTTCCAAAATTAAAAAAAAAAAATCTTGCTTGGGTTTTCATAAAACTCATATAATAGGCCGTTTATATATAACAAGGTTAACCCAGTGGGTCTGGGTTTCAAATGTCATTTCCATTGTATATACTTCAAACAAATCCTCATAAAGAAGGTTAACCCTGCAAAAAACTATAATATAAACGCCGTATAACTCTTATAAAAACTTATTCACGCATTCCGAATTTCATCGAAATCGGCCGAAAATATATATGGGAGTTATATCCAAATCTGAACCGATTTTCACCAAAAGCAATAGCGTTCTTCCTATGGCTAAAAAAAATTTTGGGGGTCATCATGAATGAAATTTCCCCGTGATTTTTGTTTTTCCGCCGTTGCAACTTAGGGGAGAAAGTGAAAAAATTCACGGGGAATTGTAGTTCATAATAACCCCCTTTATTCTCCAATTTCAACCAATCAGCTGAATCGGACAATAAATACGACCTGTACGTTGCGAAGGGACGGACGTGTATAAATCGATTCAGAAAGTGATTCTGTCAGGCATGTCACAGAAACCAATTCCGATCGAAAGTGGAATTGATTCCGTATTTAGCTTCTTCAGAAACCGAAACACGAAAATTTTTGGCTTAAATGTCGTTTAGAGGCACCTCTCGGATCGGGCTGAAATTTTTACAGTAGATAGTCCTTGGCATCCTGAATACAACGATATATAATTTTCCGGGGGAAGTCCATACTTCCCGAGACATGGGTCTTGATATTTCGGAAAATTCGTACTTTCACACCTTTAGGTTGTTTATGGGCACCTCTCAGATCGGGCTGAAATTTTTACAGTAGATAGCCCTTGGCATCCTGATTACAACGATATATAATTTTCCGGGGGAAGTCCATTCTTCCCGAGATATGGGTCTTGACATTTTACAATTCTAACGTGGGCAATATGGGCATCGTTTTAAAGCTTATGGAGAGTACTTTTATGCACGCGACCAATTTTTACACCTGTTTATAGGAGAATGTATAAAATTCCTGTTCAAAGGAAACTTTAAATTTACAAGGAAGTTTTGTTTGTCCATAGGAGAAAGTCTTCAATCCCCGGCCGAAGGCCGTCTACTTAAGAACGCTTCAGCCCGATCCCAGAGGTGCCCATAAACAACCTATAGGTGTTGAAAGTACGAAATTTTCGAAATGCCAAGGCCCATATCTCGGGAAGTATGGACTTCCCCCGGAAAATTATATATCGTTGGAATCAGGGTCCCAGGGCTACCTATGGTAAAAATTTCATATGGTTCCCCTAAATGACACTTGTTCCAACTTTTTTTCGGAATGAAACCACTTTTTATTTCTCAAGTGGAATTGTAATTTTTTTGGAAACATGACACCTTAAAACACTTAAAAATAATAAAAATATTGTTTTATTAACAAAACCACATTTGTTCCAGAACGGCACTTATTAAATGTTTACATTTTATTCATAGGTGTGTCTGTTAACACAAAAAACCAGCAAAAGAGAGCGATTCGAGAGAGACATTTTGACAGTTCTTTCACTGAGAGTTTGCAAATTCTTGCTGGACAAATTTCTTCTAGCAAGAACTTTTAACTCTTCTTCTTCCTGAAAACAATCAATCAACTGTTGTTATGTTTGTGAAAATTAAAATCATTTTTTTGTTTCATTTACTTTTTTATTTGTAATAAAATACAAAGTGTTTGCTTCCTTTGTTGGCGGACAAATTGTTGTTTTGGCAATTCAGCTGATTGCTTGCTGGTTTTTGCTGGGAAGGTGTCTGTTTACTTTTTACAATTTTCTAGCAAAAGAGAATAAAAACCCCTTACTCTCTGAGAAAGTTCTTGCTGGGAAAGTAACCAGACAGACTTTATTTTTTATTGACGTTGCCGCCAAGCGCTTTTATTGTGTTTGCGATCGATACTATTGATATCGATCGTCATTGTAATTTATCATGTTTTCTGTTTGTGATGTTGATAGCAGACAACGAAGCGAATTGATTTTTTCGGCGGCGGCGGCTCATCACTTGCAAGGACGGCGGCGCCGCGCCATTCGTATTTTTGTCGGCGGCGACTGAATTTCGGCTCAATTTGTTAAAAATCAAATATATACATACTCTAATTTTCTTACCTCTTGGAACCTCAAATATCGAAATACTGCTATTTTTTAGAAGGCCAAAACTTAGAACTATGCGTGTTGCGTATAAAAATACAAAAACAAAATACATGTATTTCAATTGAATTACATGTATTTTCTTTTTGTATTTTTATACGCAACACGCATAGTTCTAAGGGGTAGTTTAGACTACATGTAAATGTCATATGACATGAAATTTTTCATCGTTATATATTCGCTAATACATGCAATATTGGAGATTTTCCTTACGCCATTTACTCTGTGGGCCCACACCAGCAAAAATGTAAAAAAAACTAACCTGATCACAAATATATAAAACATTTGTTGCGGAAATCCATACTTCCCGAGATAGGGGCCTTTGAATTTCCAAAAGTTCCCTTGTAAAAAATGCCACCTAATAAGACAAAAATTTAAAAATAAAAAAATGTTGTTCCCTTGTCCTAGGTTTGCACCTGTCCAAAGGATAAAGTCTTAAAATGTCGGCCGAAGGCCGGCTAATTAAAGAATTACAATTGAACCAATTTTTTAGCATAGTGCTCCGTATTCTGAATGACCAATCTTCTGTAGACCTTGGTGGAGGGTATAAAAAAGTTGTTAATGTATTAAAACTTCATATCATTCTGTTTTATATAAGATACCGAGTTGGAACTGATCCTCACAAGCATGGTACAATAATTCTTAGGTAGGCCACAGCTAACAGCTGATTACAATTTTTTTTTTGTTATGGCTTAATCTGTCAAAACCGTGTTGACATGCAGAGTTGATATTTATTATTGATCAAAAAATTCAACTCTGTTTTGTTTTCATTCCAACATCTCGTTCTTCTTCTTCTTTGTTTACTCATCCGTTATCATTCATCAAAACAATTTTGACGTTTTAAGCCATAGCGACAGGGTTGTATTTTTTTGGCGATTCTCATACCTGGCCTACCTATGAATTATTGTACCATGCTCACAAGTGATATAAGATTTTTTTTTTAAAAAAGTGGCAGTCTATTTGCCTAAAACATACCGTGTTGAAACCGCTTTACCACTTTTGGGAATTATACAACTTTTACCACTTTATAATGTACAGGAACAGGCCAATATTATAGCTTCTTGCCGGGTGAACCTTTTTTACCGCGATTTTTTGACATATGGAATGATATTTGAAACGCAATGTGTTTAATAAATCCGGTTATATGTAAGCGTACTGGATTCATTGCATTTTTTGCAAGATTATTTTTCGTAGCCAACAAAAAATTAGTCGACATGATATCCAAAACTTCAAAAACTGAAGGCATTACAATTCATGAAGGAAACCCCCCTTCGATTGTATATGTGTATGTATTGAGAAAATGATTCCTAGAGAAGACACTAGGGTGACTTGATAAAGAAAAAGACTTCAATAAATACTTCATAATTACAAATTTGTAAAAATGTTTGTATAAATAGAAGTTATCAAAATCAGCCTTTGTCTTCTAGCCATTAGCATTCAAATACGATACTCAGATACGATCGTAGCGTAATGGTTGAGTGTGTGGTATTTCGCTAGAATTCATTTTTCAATGCAAAACTCCTTAGGCCATGTTAGCTCGATTAATCCAATTAATTAATTAAAAACTTTCATAAATAACGGCCTTCGTCCTAAAAAGACAATAATAAATAAAAAAAAATAATTAATTCACTAAAAAATTTCGGCGCGCGCCATCCTCGCTCGAATTGACAGCTGCGCATTTTTAGCCGATTTGAGCCGATATAGTCGGCGGCGGCTAAACCCCTAAAAAATGATCGGCGGCGACGCGCCGCCGACTGAAAGTCGACTCGCTTCCACCTCTGGTTGATAGTTATCGCAGTTTCCTCCATTCTCTCTCTTTGACAATATCTGATTAAGGGGTAGTTTACACTATATGTAAATGTCATATGACACGAAATAAAATCATTCTATATCTACCCACGCAGGCAATGTGGAAACGTAATTTTTTACATTTTTGCTGTTGTGGACGCACAAAGTAAATTGCGTAAGGAAAATCCCCAATATTGCACATATTATCGACTATACAATGATGGAAAATTTCATGTCATATGACATTTACATATAGTGTAAACTACCCCTAAGGCATTTGATATTTGCAATGCCATTATTCTTCGTATTTGTCTTTTTGCAGTCAAAGGAGAAGATGGAAAACTGCGGTAAGTAGTGATATTTGTTATTGTAATTTGTGTTAATGACTTTACATTTTTAGAAATAAACGGGCATGCTACTGTATGAAGATTTTGACGTTAAACTTTATCCATAACAACATTTAAATTCATATTTGTTATTATTATACCCTCAGCATTTATGCTAACGAGGGTATATACACTTTCATACGGGCAAAATGTGCCTCATCGAAGTAATGGTTTTACACCCCAAGTATGTTCGGACGAAATGTGTTTCAGACAATTTGGAGTCGATTGAGCAATGTCCGTCCGTCTGTCTGACTGGCTGGAGCGCACGATAACTCTCGAACGGATCAATCGATTCGATCCAAAATTTGCCAGACTTAAATGAGTTTCCAATATGGACTCAATGGGTCCACTCCTTCGAGTACCTCCCACACAAAATTTGGGATAAGTTCCCGAAGTTGCAAAAAAAAAAATCCTATGACACCGTGTGAGGTGGTTGGAGCGCAAGATAACTCTCGATCTCTCGGTCCAAAATTTGGCCTCAGTATTATTTTGTCCAAATATAGTTTAAGTTCGAAGATAACTCCTTCAGGTACCTCCCCCATAAAATTTCAAAAATGTTCGGAAAAATTGTTCGTACGGTAACTTTTGAAGGGAGTGGCCGATTGGTCCATACTTTACACATCCTAATATATCTACCAGATATAGTTCAGGTTCAAATATGGACTATATTTGTCCACTTCATCCAGTACCTCCCAAACAAAATTTCGGATATGTTCACTTTAAGACCTGCTATCGAATCACTTTGATTTTTGTTGAAGCAACTTGCATTCGCTGCCTCAGAACCCCCTATGGCCCATATGTAGTGGCTGGACCATAAAGGTCAATGTCGATCCATTCCCTTAAGTATTTCCTGCGCAAAACATTTGTCTTTAATCCTAATCAACATTTTTGTAGGTTCATACGCCCAACATTTTTAAAGCCCTCTAAATACATACGTTTTTTTGGGAAAAATTGTTTTAACATACACATGCTGAGGGTATATCTCTGTCGTCTAAGCCGACTGATAGTTTTTTACTTGTTCAAAAGAAATTTAAATAAATAAAGATGGTCAAAAATATCCTATAAAAATAATAAAAAAATATTTTGTTTATATTTATGAAACATACATAAATATCAGTTTTCATTTATTTTTATATGTATATTCCTTTTTTATTTTATACATGTTTATGTGTGAAAGTTTGGCAATTTGTTTTTTGTTCATACATACTCATGGTACAATTAAAAAAGGTAACCTTATGCAATCATATGTTTACAATTTTTTCTAAATTTAAACTTTGACAACATTTTATTGTCAAAACGGATTTGACAATAATTTTCTATGTATGTGTGTGCTTATCATTGCATACACATTTGACAGTTACGTTTCAAATCTAAAATTCAATGTTTTTAATATAAATAAAATCAAAGAATAATAAACGACGCTGGAGGGAAATGATTTTTAATTTTAAAGGAGCTCGTAATACAAAATGTTGCAGATGGTAGCAGTTGTTCGTTATAGTTTTTAGAACAATTTAAGTTTGTGAGAAATATTAATATATGCAAAGGTTGACCAATGTCAGTCAACCCTTCCGATAGCTATCATGCCTACCAGAAATTTTGGACCATTATGTCACGAAGCCTGGACTAGCCACTAAAAAATTTACATTGTTGTAAACTATCCTCGTAAGTTGTCGTGCCCATTAGTCATTTTAGTTAGTGCCGGAAAAGATTTTTTAAAAGCGTTTCTTCTATTATTACAGGGAATGTGGACTTGCCCCGAAAATAATGTACCATTATAGGAGCTCGTGGAGAACCCACGAACAATCCGAGACATGTCCTTAACATTTTGAAATTTTGTGGGGGAGCTACCTAAGGGAGTTGACCGTTACCCAGCAAAAGTTCAATGCCAAACATGAGTGCAAGTGATTTGGCATATTACCAACTCTTTAGGCTAACAATGGGCTCCCTTCCGAAATGTCAGCTGATTTGTAAATGTCTAAAAAATTCTGTAAGCATCCTATTCCATATCGCAGTGATACAGAATTAATGCGAAGAAAAAACGTAGTTTTATAACGTGGCGGAAGTCAGCCATTCATTTATACTATGGTAAATAAAAACAACAAATAAAGAAACAAAGTGAAAATTGTGTTTAACATTCATTAAAATTAGTCCATATGTTGAAGAAAGGATTCGACGTTTCACAAATCACTTGGACATTCATTTGGTCTTCGGCCACTTCATAATATACCTTGAAATTTAACGTCGGCACCAGACTCGTCATTTTTATTCAAAGAATTTTAAAATTATTCACACAGAATATTATCCAGTATTGTTTTTCTTTTCCCTGACGTGCAGGGGTGGATACGTTCAATTAGTCTGTAATTGAGCATGTCAGTAAATCCAGAGATGTATCTACGATTTTTTTAAATGAGGTTACCTTTTATTATTCTACCATGATACATACTAAGTACATTTATAAATTTGTATAGGTATTTTTTTATAAAACAATAAATATTAAAGAAAAATATTAAAAAATATACAAAAATTGGTATAATTCTATAAATTATAATATAATACATATATGTAGTGGACTTTCTATAGTTATGTATAATTAAATAACAAAAAAAAAATAATAATAATAATAGTAAAATATAAAATAATAACTAAACATGTTTAGAATTGTGTAGTTTATTTTAGTTATGTCAAAGAGGATATTTGTGAGATAGTATATAGCCTTACAAATGTTTCAGATAAACAAAAACTTATGGCCTGTTTCCCAAATTCTTTTCAAATACTAACAAACTACTGTTCTTTTAAACATTTTTGTTTGATAGAAAACAGATATTTTTTAAAAGTTCAAATTGGGTTTGCAGCGTATTTGAATCGCCTTTGAAAAACAGATCACTAATAAAAGAAACTGGAATGGATATATCTTAAAATAAGTTTTAAGATTGTTGAGGAATATAACACTTGCTTGTAAGACTTTATATAATAGTTTAAGTACAATATTACACTAAGTGATTGAGATTATATATTTTTGAGGAGATTTATTTATGTATTTTCTTTTTTTGAAAGCATGATTTCATTATATGTATTTATTTCTGTTATATTTGTTTAAAAAAAAATTCCTGTATTTTTTCATTGTTTTCTTTTTTTATTTTGTTTATTTCTTTGTCAAGTCCTTTACAGGTAGTTTGTGTTTTTGTTATTTTTGTTAATAGAAAGGACATTTAAAATTGCCTTACGTATATTATTATTTGTGTATTGTGGGAAGACTTGAAATTTTGTAACAAATGCTGCCAAAGAAAGTTCTTTATGTGATGATCGATATTTGCTGAAAAAAATGGTAAAACTATTTTTTTTCTAACTCTATGGCCAATTTCCTACTGTTTAGATGAGAGCCAATTTGAAGCAGCTTATATATTCTCCTCCTTACCCATCCGCTTGACCATTTCTGACTTCACACAAACCAATCACATTACCATTTCCCTGAAATCTGGTTCTTGCCTCAAATTCCGGTCTAACAAATAACGGTATTGATAAAAATTGCACAATGGCCAATCTATGAAATAGTGCAAATAGTTAATAATGACGATGCCAATCCCATGATTTGATTTTGTCTAAAAAACACAAATACGTAACATTAGGTCTTTACGATAACCCAAAAGTGTGTACAAATTTGTACAAACTTTTACAAAATGCTGTTCGATAACAAACTTTTGCAGTAAAATAGAACTGAGAAGCATTGCAAGTAGTTGCAAGAACTTGCAAATACTTTTTACTTGCGAAGTTATCGAACAGGCATATTTTCTCTTTGTTTTCACAACAAAAAAAGACGCTTCAGTGCTGCCTAATTCAATGATTATTTTTCTCACATTATTCATGAGAGGAGGAATGTTTTCTCGAGAAAAATCTATTCCGCGAGAGTGCTATAGGTTTCGACCCAGAAACAAAGCAAATTCTTCAAGGCTATTTCTTCCAAAAATCCTTAAACGAATCACTTAATTATTACAATGTGATGTGATGAATGCAACAAATAATAATACGAAATGACAAGCATATGCCAACACATTCCACAATTGAACACCTTCCTAATCCAATGTGGCTTATAATTTGTATGGGTGGCTCTGTGTTTGCGCAAATCTGAGCCACATTTAAAAGGTCTGGGGCATTCGGGTCACGGTTAGGTTGCTTGGCCAGCATGTCGTGTCATATGTTCACATAAATTACTTGAACTACGAAATGTTTTACCACATTGTGAACATATGTAGATATGGGAATTGTGTATTATAATATATAATACTTATTTATAACATTTTTTGCATGCTTATTTTTAAACATACATATAAACATACAATTTGTTTACTAGGTATTTTTTGCTTTTCTTTCTTTGAGTAGACACACCACCCTGCTTCCATAACTATGTATTATCCAGACATGGTGGCTAATTTCTTACAAAATACATCTCTTTACCTTAAACCATATTAATTTGTATTTTAATTAATAAACGATCATCTTCACAAAATCCCCGCTTTATCATTTCCGTTATATTGGCATATTCAACAAAACCGAATCCTCGAGTGCTGATACGTTCTTTTGGCTGATGAAATGCTAATATCTCTGGCTTTGTCATAATGGTGTCGTGTTGTGACAGCTTCATATCACGTGGATGTACCATACACAGCTTGATGCGTCCAATAAATGGCCATTCCAAATGATGATCATTTTCTGATTGCATAAGATGGACATGTAGACTAAGAAGATGGGGATTTTTAGGTTGTATATTTAGACGTGCACAAAATTTATAGCCATACGGAGAGGTATAACATTCACGGGAATACACCAAATTATTTGTATTGGCCCGTAGATGGTCAATGAGATTGTGGAAATTGACAATTTCCCAAAGTATGGTACCCTGGCTGTAACGTGGATCAACCTGGGTTCTTTGTGTCGAAAGTTGCTTAGTGAGATTTTCTATTTTAACATCTTGCTCACAGGCTCTTTGCTCAAGCACAACAATACGTTGATACATTGCTTGTATTAGTTGCTCCTCTGCCCCATTCGCATATTGAGGTGGTGGTGGTACACCACTTGCACCTCCGGAAGCGTGGCCATTTGTTTGGGCATTCGATTTATGCGGCTTTTGTGGATTCCATGTAGATATGGCTGTGTTTTGTAAACTCCTCAACATCAGCTGTAAATGATGTGGCATATCTTCTTTCAAATGCACTTCCAAGGCATTGGTTTCTGGCCTTCCCACAAATTCACATTTAATACTGGCAAAGGGACATTTCTCTTCAGCAGGTTCATCATTTACACGATATGGGCAATTATATTTGTGATGTTCCATTTCTAAAGGTGATGAAACATAGTTACAGCCCATATTCAAATTAGGACATTTCAATTGGATCTGTTCTATTTCTCGTTTGGTATAATTATCTGGAAAAATGTCTTTATCTGTGATTTTCTTATTATCCATGGGACACCATTGACTTTTATTCCTAAGCCAAGAGTGTAGGCATGATTTACAAAAACGATGACCACACGAAGTTAGAACAGGTTCATTTAACCAATTCATGCAAATGGCACATTCATATCGGGATTCGGGTTCTGGTTCTTCTGTTGTTGAGCTTGCACGAGAGTTTAATGATAACTGTTGTTGTGGTTGCTGTTGCGACTGTTGTTGTGAACGTATCCTTGCTGAGGCTACTGGTGGTGGAGGTCGTGGAATTCTTTCCATTTCATCATCGTCATCCTCTTCTCGTGATAATTGTTTAATTGCTTGAATCGCTGGAGTTTGCCGTTTATCATCATGTAAATTCATATTTTTGGATTGTTTTCTGTTTATTTTTAAACTTATTCTTGTTGTAATATAAAAACACAATAGAAAAAACTTGAAAAACTTTGTAAAAATTCTAAAAAATAACTTTTTTCGCTAAAAATAATAAAAATGTATTGCAGTTACGTAGGGTTACGTAGATTGACTTTGGAACTAAAGTAATTTTTGGGGATCTTCTTCTTTTCGATAAATTAGACATGCAAAAGGAATTGTTAACATAGAACGTTTACAACAAGGCAAATTTATATAAGGTAACCCTGCGTTTACACATGACGGGACTGTTGAGTTCATGTATTGTCAAAAAATCAAAACTTGCATGTGTGACGTAGGGGTCCAGACAACTGCAAAAACAGTTGTAAAATTATGAATGAAAATCATCGGTTTCTTTTTGTTTTCCATTCACATATTTTGCCATTTTCCATATTCTTTTGTTTTCAACAAATATGTATCAATTATCTCACTTATTTTTACAAAAATGCCAAAAATTTGTTAACCAGATTGTCTGTGAAAAAATAATGGGCAGCTGGAAGACAACAGACAAATGTATGTATGTGTTAGTAAATCAGAGTTGTATTTGAAGACAAACTGTCTGGTGTAAACGCCTAGTTAATGCATGAATTAGGGCCAAACCTATAACTCTGCGTGTTGCGTGTGCGTTCAAAAATACAAAAACAATATACATGTATTTCAAATTGAAATACATTTATTTTGTTTTTGTATTTTTGAACGCACGCGCAACACGCAGAGCTATAGGTTTGGCCCTTACAACAAATTTACAAAAACAACATTGTTGTTAGGCGTAGTTTACACTATATGTAAATGTCATAAGACACGAAATAAAAACATTCCATATCTACACACGGACGCAATGTGGAGACGTAGTTTTATTACATTATTGCTGGTGTGGACGCACAGAGTAAATGGCGTAAGGAAAATCTCCAATATTGGATATATTAGCAAATATATAACGATGGAAAATTTCATGTCATATGACATTTACATATAGTGTAAACTACCCCTTATTGAAAATTAATTGTCAAGGAAAATATCGAATAATAGGGTCGTTCCAAAAATTGTTTTAGGAAAAACATAAATACATTTTGAAAATCCTCTAAAATAGAACAAATTTGAATCAAAATGTAAATGTAAAGCATTCAGAACTCTGGAAGGTAATTTTTATTACATGTTTATACTATGTTTACATTTACGAAATCCACTCGATTTCATCTGTTAATTCCTTTGTGTATACGTCAAATGAAAACTCTTCTGAAATCGATTGGATTTCATTTGACGTTTGAGGAATGGAATTGACAGTTGAAATCGAGTGGATTTCGTAAATGTAAACATAGTATTAGGATGAAAAACAGTATTCTATGATAGCAAAACTCGAAGTTTCAAATGTCATGAGTAGACTCTACTACATTTTGAAAACCAAATTTGCAAAAAAAAAAAACGTAAAAATACAGCTGATTGTCACTTCTACTTTCTGTGCCTTAAAAGCGACAAAAAGCTCTAATGCAAACGGTGTTTTACTAGGCCAGCATTCAAAGTTTCAGTAAATGGCCTGTACCTTTACTTTAAAAAATTGTAAAAGTAGTAGAAGTTGTGAACTCGGGCTGGATTCTTGTTCTATGAAAATTTGAAATGAAAAATATTTTCTTTATAATTTTTTTCATTTGACAGTTTTTTCCTTTATAAAAGTTTTCATTACACATTTTCATAGAAACAGAATTGAGCCTCTGCTCTAATAACAATTATATGCTTACATCAAGTAAAGGAACACTTTTCGAGTAAAAAGTGCTAAAACTTGAAGATTCTTCCACGTAAAGGAACAGAGCTAAAGTTGGGCATCATTCCTGATAAAATAATAAAAGAGCAAGGGCAACATATGCTAAGGTCATGTTTATATTATAGCTTTTTGCAGGGTTAACCTTCTTTATGAGGATTTATTTGAAATATAAGCAATGGAATTGACATTTGAAAACCAGTGGGCATGGTACAATCAAGTATAGGTAGGCCAGGTATGAAAATCACTGAAAAATGCCACCCTGTAGCCATGGCTTAAAACGTCAAATGGCATGGTACAATAATAATGGTAGATGTATCTGAATAGCTATCCCCTTTTACAAAAACATATGGAACATAGAGCTTCACTTTTTATATGTTAAAAGTACCAAATAGAGTAAAAAACCTTTTTTAGCTAGGCTCCAGAATATTCTTGTTGGAAAAGTGTTCCAAAAATAGCAAAAGTTCTTCCCAAACTTATGACAGTGAAAACATACACATCGTGATTGCTGGCATCCGACTTGCAGATAAATGTCAGCAGAATTTTTACAAAAATTGTAATTTTTACATTCCCGTACTTTTGAAATAAATTTAAATTAATATCAATATTTAATGAATCGTTCAATCGTAAGTTTTGCTAAGAAAATCAACAATTTTATTTTGCCACGCGAATACACATTTTTGCCCTTGTTTTCAATTTTAAAATATATTGTTACAGCAGAAGTTTTTTGTTGGAACAATTCAGCGATGCATCTACGTTTATGATTGCATAATGTCAAAAACAGTACAAAATGTCAACCCTGCTTTTGACAGACTAGGTCATGAAAAGAAAAAAATTGTAATCAGCTGTTAGCTGTGGCCTACCTTTACTTTATTCTACCATGCCAGTGGGTTTGTTAAATCCTGTCATATATAAACGTACTATAATGTCCAATTTACATTAGCAACTTTTTCGTCATTTCGAGCTGTTTCGTCATTTATTTGCTAAAACAGGCAACATTTTGCGTCATTTACCATACAAAAATAAATGACGATAGCTGCGTCATTTGTTCTAAACAACGCACGAAAACACCATACTATTATAAGCAACCCTGTTTTTTGTCATAAACTACCAAAAAATGCAACTGTTTTATGATGTCTTTGTTTGTTTGTGTGTGTTGTAGAAAAACAAAAATACTCAAACGATGACAAAAGTGAAAATAAATGTTTAAAAAACTTGCAAAAATTATGTTTTTTCGTTTTTAGAATTAATTTAAGTTATTTGACACACATTTGTGTTGTGAAATTCCTATTTTTCTGAATAAATATATTGTGTGCGTGTGTTTGTGTTATTGTATAAGTGTGTATGTGCGATTGTGTGCGTAAGCAAATGACGCAAAAAAACAGATGTAAATACGCTTCATTTGATTCTAGGATTTCGTAAAACGAAATCATTTAATGTGCATATGTAAATTGGACTTATGTCAAGTTTACATTTGCGCTCCAAAATCCACTGGATTTCACGAAATCCTGAAATACACCCCGGTGTTTACACTTATTTTTTGTTGATTTCAAACATATCACAATGATCAAGGTAGATGCATATGCGCAGCTGATCGAACATGAATTTTCAAAACAAGTTGTTGTAAATTTAATTAATCATCAAAAATATACGACAATATAGAACTTTACAACTTTATTTGGAAAATTATCGTAAAATTATCTATATATACATCGTATTAATTGTGTATAGTACTAACAAATGAAAAATTAAAAAAAAATGATTTTATCGTTGAGACATAATACTAAAAGTTGTGCTCAGAACCTGCACAATATTAGTACTTGCAGTAGTTTTCCCGTTTAGTGCTAAAAATGCGTTCCCGTACTCCGAAATCTAGCAAGACTTGCACTTCTCTTTAAACATTGGCATTTAATATGATATCTGATACGTTGATTTTGACATTTATGCTGGAGTTTTTGCAATTTCCGCCATTTTTTCGTTCCCGTATTTTTTAAGAAATTTGTATGGGGAAGCAATTCGCTATTTTTCTAACATTGCCATTAAAAAAGTACGGAACACAATGAAAAATAGCATTGTAGCATAGTCGTTTAATATTTTTTTTCACATTGTTTACAAATTTTGATACTAAAATTTTTTGTTGCAGGAATTGACCATCTACCTTATTTATTGTGATACGTGAAAAGTGTTGCAACTTTTGGTACTTTTTTAGGCAAAAAACAGGGTTGTATATCATGTGTACTGTGATTTCGATGTTGATTTCGCTGAAATCACGAAATGAGATGATTTCATTTTTGTATGCGAAATCATGATAAATTTTGCTTGATTCCGCGCGAAATCACGAAACGCCTTCGAAATCACGAAACGACGCCGAATGTAAACCAAGCATTAAGTTTACATTTACGAAATCCACTCGATTTCAACTGTCAATTCCACAGCTCAAACGTCAAATGAAATCTCATCTATGGTCTGTTCCTTTACTTTAAAAAATGGTAACAGTGACAAAAAAAGGTAAAAGTGGTGAACTGGTCTCATATAAATGGTATGTTTGTTAAAGTAAAGGAACGCTTTGCAGGTAAAAAATGGTAAGAAATGGTAACCTCAGGCAGGTAAAGGAACAGAGCTCTAGATTTCATTTGACGTTTAACCTATGGATTTGACAGTTGAAATCGAGTGGATTTCGTAAATGTAAACCAAGCATTATATCGATTTTTTCTTTATTCTTTTATCAGAAATGACGCCCAACTTTACTGAAACGTTTGTTGTATTTATGGCTTATGCCCGTAATTTCTAGCCCTAGGTAACCGGGTAGGTAGCTACCTATTAGTTATCTTTAACTACGCGTTTGGTAATTTCTACGTGCCATTTACCGAGGCGTGTAAATTTTGAAAACCTGTTGTAACATTGGTGATTTTCATTCATTATTTCATAAAAACATTGCCAAATATAAGTGTTTTACAATTTTTAACACATTGGCAACGATCAACCAGTCAAAATCCTTGGTGTAAGTAACACGGCCGTTTTCGAAATTGATTGAAATTATGAAATTTTGCTTACACGGGGATATCTATTAGAGTTGCGTCGTTCATGAACGAACCGGCTCAAATGAACGATTCCGTGAAAAGAACGAACGGATCCGTATCCAGCTTATTCTTTTATATCGTTCATTTAGATCACTGTTGGGCAGAAATGCTCGGCCTCATACAAAAAAGTGTAAAAAATAAATGAGTCTCTCGCAATTTGCCCACCATTGATTAAGATCCCCGATGAACGAGTCATTGCTGCTTACAAAATTAGCAGCATTGGTTTTGCAGTCAAACTCTAAACAAACGCTGCGTTAGCGCAAGCAGCACAGATTTCCACACAAAACAAACAATGATTCAGAGAGCTACTCTCGCTCAGTCACTCACCTCATTCAGTAGCACATCTCGGTCATATCTTTCTTTTGCATCATTCGTTCATCTGGTTCTTTCATATCAAAACCACCATCACTACGTTCAGAAACAAAACCACCCCCATTAGCACACAAACAAGCAAGTAACACAACAGTTGTGTCATTCGTGACCGAACATTATCAAAAGAACGATTCAGTGAAAAGAACGACGGAGTCATATGCAGCAGAGAACGAACGACTTCAAAAGAAAATAATACATTCAAATGTATTGTTGAACGAAAAAGAGCCAACGAACGAACGAAACGACCCGGATCTTTTTGGTGAACGGAATGAAAAAGAACGATCCGCTCAATGAACGAGATTGCCCAACACTAATATCTATGAACTCATAGATAACTACGCGTAGAAATTACGGGCATTAATAAGAAAAGATCTTTTTCTTCATAACAATTGGTATCTTGTGCTTTTTATTTTTACCCTGCGTTACACATGACAGGGCAGTTGAGTTAATGTATGCCTATGTGACGTAGGCGTCCCGACAACTGCAAAAACACTTGTAAAATTATGAAAGAAAATCATCGACTTCTTTTTATTTTGCGTTCTTATCATGGTATAAGTAAAGAGGTAGACTTAAATGAAAAAAAATCTATAAAACCCTTGTTTTTCCTGAATTCCTAAAACATCAAAATTGGTAAACACAAAAGCAACATGTGGGTTTGTTTACAATACCAATTTTGAGCATTTTATAAAAAACACGAAAAATGAATGAAGGGCCAAGGTTTCTCCACATAATCGAGTTTCGGATATGATAAAATGTTTGTTTCAATGATAATAGCTCATTTAGACTAGCCATAAATCCTCGACTGGATTTAATAAATCTAGTACAAATCTGATTGCATTTAGATATACATTTTGAAGGATTTAAATGGCAATCAGCTGATTCTTGTTCATAGCGCAATTACCAAGGTAGATGCCTCAGCCCATCTGATCGAATTTGAAACGTCAAAAGAATTTTTTGTAAATTGAATTCGTCTCAAAAAACATACGTCAAATTACAAATTTATTGTTTAATACTGAAAATGTTAGCACATTATGCTACTAATGCTAACTAAAGAGCAAATAAAAATTATTTTATCACAGTTTGCCCATCTAAAATAAATAAACGAATTATTTTATCGTTTAGACATCATAAATATTAGTCTTGGTTGATTAAAATCAACTTTGTACATCAAAACAAATTAAATTTTTCCGCCTTGTTTACAAATGTTTACATTTTAAATTATTTTTAGTGTAGCAATTCACCGATGCATCTACCTTGTTTCTTGTGCCAGCTTGCAACTTTTAGTATTTTCTAGCAACATGTTGCAAAAAACAGAGTTGTATACGAGGATTTATGCCAGATTTAAAACAAATCCACTCAATAGGAGGATTTATTTTTGTATGGGAAATCTGGTAGATTTTGGCTGGATTTAGCAAATAAAACCTGATAATGGGCTAAATCCGGCTAATGGTGTCATATCTAAATGGCATATAAGCTGACAAATTTCTTTCATATTAATAGTCTAAACACAAATTTAAAAACCATTGAATTCGATTGTTTTTAAAATTGTTTGGCATATTATTCAAACAGCACACACATACAAAGATTGTGTACATTGTTTTGACGTTTTAGGAATAGTCGAAAGAAAAAATTTAAATTAACAGGAAGCTTTGGCTAACCTTTCTTATTAAACCATGGTTCTTATATTTTGTTTTTGTTCATATTCATACCATGTGCGGATATTATTCGAATGTCCGGCACAACTTTCGAAAACGATATCACTGTCGAAGGATTGGCAAATGTTTTTCGGGTGTACACAAGCACGTTGTTCTTTTGTTCGTCAAAAGTTTAAAAACGATATCATTTTTGAACATTTTGCGAATGTTTTTTCTTACAAGAACAATTTTTTCGAGAAACATTTTTTACTTCGGAAACTTTTTACGTTTTAAAAAATAATTTTGTGTAGTTCGTGAAAAGTTCCCATTTGCTTTTTTCAAATATTCTCGATATAAATGCTACTTGTAAAATTAATATGCTGTTTATATTAGAGCTTTTTGCAGGGTTAACCTTCTTTATGAGGATTTGTTTGAAATATAAGCAATGTAATTGACATTTAAAACCCAGTCGGTTTGTTAAATCCGGTTATATATAAACGGGGTATAACAAGAAGTGATGATAAACACAACATATATGGTCTGTTCCTTTACTTTTGAAAATGGTAAAACCGGCAAAAGTAGCAAAAGTTGTAAACGGCATACATACGGCATACATAGCCATATGAAATGTATGGTGTCTGAAGTAAAGGAACGCTTTTCGAGTAAAAAGTGGCAAAACTTGAAGATTCTTGCACGTAAAGGAACAGAGCTATAGCTTGGTTACAAATACAAGACAACAATGTTTATAAACTGTTACACGCATTGAATCGCAAACATTACAAAGAAGAAAAGGTACATAACAGACAAATCAAGAGACGTCAGATAAAGTTAAACATGTCATAAAATAGCTTGGTTACAAATACAAGACAACAATGTTTATAAACTGTTACACGCATTGAATCGCAAACATTACAAAGAAGAAAAGGTACATAACAGAACAATTAAGAGACGTCAGATAAAGTTAAACATGTCATAAAATCAAAACTCCGCCAAAAATGCTTTTTCGGCACTATCGTAAAAACTATCATATTTCCTTCGCTAATAATATTATTAACGACATTCGAATTCGAAGGTTTTTTGCCACAAACTGAGCGACGAATGAATCGTTTTTAATTTGTTCTCGAGTGTCGTTTTCGAACAAAATATCCGCAAGACTATCGAAAAACATTCGAAAACGGATCGTTTGCGATAGCAATGGTATGGGGGGTTGTTCGAGTTGTATTTGTTGTAGTATTTACTTTACCTTATATTTGTTCTACCATGTTCGTATACTTTGACTTTTGACTTAAAGTCCCAATTTACATTAGGCGAGTTTACTTGCGGCAATTGTCAGTTTGTGGGTGAGAGAGGGTGTTGAGAGGCAAAGGGTTACCATATACCTCACCTCCCTCTCCATCAAACTGACAATTGCCGCAAGTAAACTCGCCTAATGTAAATTGGGACAAAGCGGAGGAACATGCAACTTATGGTCTGTTCCTTTACTTTTAAACATGGTAACAGTGGCAGAAAATGGTAATATGCTGTTTATATTAGAACTTTTTGCGGGGTTAACCTTCTTTATGAGGATTTGCTTGACGTATATGTAATGTAATTGACATTTAAAACCCAGTGGGTTTGTTAAATCTGGTTATATATAAACGTACTATAAAAGTGGTAAACTGCTATAATATAAATTGTATGCTATTAAAAATAAGGGAACACTTTACAGGTTAAAAATGGTAAGAAATGGTAACCTCAGGCACGTAAAGGAACAGAGCATTAATGAATTAAGCCAGAAATCCTCTTATGTGACGAGGCCTTTTATCAGATATGACTTCTAGCTCATTTAGACTAGCCATAAATCCTCGACTGGATTTAATAAATCCAGTATAAATCTCATTGCATTTAGATACACATTTTGGAGGATATAAATGGCAGTTAGCATCAGCCCATCTGATCGAATTTGAAACGTCAAAAGAATTTTGAATTCGTCGCAAAAACATACGTCAAAATACAAATTTATTGTTTAATACTGAAAATGTTAGCACTAATGCTAACTAAAGAGCAAATAAAGAATTATTTTATCGCAGTTTGCCCATCTAAAATAAATAAACGAATTATTTTATCGTTTAGACATCATAAATATTTTTCTTGGTTGATTAAACTCAACTTTGTACATCAAAACAAATGTTTTGTCTACAAATTTTTACTTTTTACCCCAGTTTATGTATTTCGAAACAAACATGTGTGCGCATGAAACACACCCAAACCTTAGTTTTGGAAACAATATTTCCTTTGCTTTTACTTCAAAACAAAAACAAATTTGAAAAGCACACTCAAATTTGGTAGTTTTTCTTGCGTATTCATTTTCTTATCGACATACATAAACAGGCCCTTTAAATTACTTTTAGTGTAGCAATTCACCGATGCATCTACCTTGTTTCTTGTGCCAGCTTGCAACTTTTTGTATTTTCTTGCAACATGTTGCAAAAAAACAGAGTTGTTTAAGAGGATTTATGACAGATTAAAAACAAATCCACTCAATAGGAGGATTTATTTTTGTATTGGAACTCTGGTAGATTTTGGCTGGATTTAGCAAATAAAACCTGATAATGTGCTAAATCCGGCTAATGAAGTCATATTTAAATGGGCTATAACGATAGGGAACCAATTATTTATTCCACCATTCTGATTCCTAAAATGGCATACAAAGCGAAAACTTTGGAAATTATTAATCGATTATTGTGGTGCATCATTTTAAAAATGCCAATTTTTTGTTGTCCGGTAAAATTTTTGTATAGCGGTACTGTAAACGGAATATTTTTATATGCCATCTTCAAGACAACATTTCAGTCTACAAATTTTTTTTTGAATTGTTAAACAATTTCAACTCGTTACTAAGTTATCAACGTTTACATTTTTTATTTCAGGTTGCATCATTTTAAGTGACAGTCACTGTATATCTGCTATGTCTTAAAATTTATTAATCTAAATACATTTGAACGATATAAAAGTTTGTTAATTTAATATATAAGAAGATGAATAACATTCTTATGACTAGAAAATTGTTTTACACATCGATTAGCGCAAGTTAAAATTCTAAGAAGGTTAAAGGAATTTCATCTTTTGCAAATTATAAGCAAATGCCATTAGTTTTTACAGAGATCTGATTTATATATCTTATTTTGTAAATAATTGATAAATAATTACTAAAGTATATTAAATATATACAGCTATAGAGAGTAATATAAAAAATATATGGCTGTTAAGTTAAACATTCGCCCAAGAATATTCTATTGTTACATTGGTTTTCTTATGAATTACTTTTTGAAATACTGATATAGACAACAATATACCTAATTTATCTTCGGTTTATATATGCTTTGTTCCAGAACCTGCAAGAAGCTACTATTTTTTACAACGATAGCATTTTTTCCTTTATGTTTTTGGAAAAAATAGTAAAAATTAGTAGATTCTTGCAGTTCTGGAACATACCAATAATTTCATTTTAGGAGTACATGTTGGGGAAATTTCTAATGACTTGTTTATAGCTTTATACATATTCAAGACTTCTTTTTAAGTTCGATACTTTTTAAGGTACATTTCTTCTTATCATAAATTCTTAAAATTTCTTATTATCCCTAAGACGAGCATGGTATTTACTATTTTCCTTGATACATTCTCCTTGTGAATTACGTTGTTCACAAATCGCCTCCTTGGTTAGTGTAAAACATTTCATTTGGACAATATTAAAAAAGAATTGACCAATTGCTTTGGAATATTCATCACTAGACATCTTCAGGCAGGTGCGAAAACGTCGGTCACAATTACAATGTGAAATTGTGTATGGACGAAAGTTGAAAATTCCATAACGGCTACTCATTGTCGGTATAAACAGTTTACAATGATCATGTTTACGACAGCACTTATCGGCAACGGATGCACCTCCCAAATTATTATAACTGTCATTAGCATTGTTACCACGCCCACACCATTTTGTATTTGGGGCGATTAACCAATCGGATATTTCACGACGTTCGCGATTTTTGATTAGTTCGGAATTTTCATTTATCTCTTGATTTTCTATTATAATATTCATTGCATTTAATGACTGAAAGCTGCAAATTAAAAATATTACGCAAATTGTTAACTTTAGAAACATTTTTAGTTGCAGAGTTTAACTGTTTCACTGTTGTGTTTTCTTTAAAATTTTGTTAATATGGAGCGATCTTCAAAGAGAATTAAGTTTATTCCTTTTCTTTTAAAATTTTGTTTCACTACCGTTTATTGTTGGATTTGATTTTGTTGTGCTTAGCTTTCAAGTTTGTTATTGACTGCCACTGGTTGGTTATTGATTGTTCATTTATATATTGTTATGAGATTGTTTATAACATTACTCTTTTACGCTTGTAATATATTTGTTTACGTATTTGAAATGGTGAATATTTACCCGGTGTAGATTATTGCCTCAAACAAATCCCCTAATCAGTATTAAAATTTGCAAAAACCTCTATATGATTAGGAAAAACTACGACTTTTACAGACAATAAATACGAATACTTTTCAAGTCTAAGGGCCATTATTCTGAGACACACTGCACCTCTCACTTCACGCCTCAAGCATTTTGTTCAATCCATTACCTCCTATTTTATGTAAATTTCTTGAGGCTAAAACTCATTAGGGTGTTAAAAAAGAAGTGTACACTCTAGTACTTCCATAAACTCTTGAAAACTAAGCGTAAAGGCTGTCAAAAAATTCCTCTCATTTTGCACAAGAGGTGAAGTGTGTCTCAGAACATACTCCTATATCTTTTCTTTTGCTATTGAAAACGCAAAATAAACCATTTTGAAAATACTTGTTAAATGTAATATTTGTTGATATTGCAAATTAAGTTTTTTGCTGACTCAAATTAAAATGAATGTACAAATGTGTATATTCGTATGTACTACATACATACATACATATGTGGGGACGTACATACATATGTATGTAATTTCTTAATGTAAAAATTTCTGACCAGCCCCCACATTCATACAAATGACTTTTTTAAATATTGCATTTCAGCAGAAAATAAATCTCAAGCCATTTTGTAGTGAACTTACACAAATTTTGCATTGTTGTTTTGTATTCCAGACACGTTTTTTGTATAATGACGTGTTATTTGTTTACTATATAAAAAAGAAAACATTCAATAGAAATAAATATTTCTCCTAAAAAATATATACTGATAAGAAAGAAATTCCTATTAAAGACGTCATCGTCAAGTACTCTTATTTTGCAATTTCATATCGTACGACTATTTTTGCTTTACGACAAATAAAAAGTTAAAACGTATTTTTTCAAAATTTCCGAAGTCATAAATAACTATTAAAAGATTAGTAAGGGCTGTAATCGTTAATTAATCAATAATCAATGTGGGTGAATTTTTTATAAAGGCCTGGGTACATAAGCTGCTTTGCCTGGTTGCCTTGCTTTCCTGCTTCATTTTTGGCATAATAAAAATCAAAGAATAAAGAAGGCCGAGCAAATTTCGAACTGGGTTGCACTTTTATTTTTTATTCTTTTATCAAAAGCAAGCAAGGCAACCAGGCAAGGTAACTTATGTACGTAGGCCCAAGGCCATGGTACAAATACACAGGTAGCCGCATCAGCAATTGTTGGTAACATAAGATGTCAAAATTTGACATCAATTCAATGCAATTGACACATTATGTTACCATCAGCTGGCTTGATAATGCTACCTGTATTATTGTACCATGCCCAAGGCACATTTATAGAAGGTAGAAGTGACAATCAGCTGTATTTTTCCTTTTTTTGAAAATTAGTTTTCAAAATGTAATAGGGTCTACTCGTGAAATTTGAAACTTCGAAATTTGCTACCATAAAATACTTATTTTCGTCATAAACGTGTAATAAAAATTACCTACGAGAGTTCTGAATGTGTTATATTTACATGTTGATTCAAAATTGTTCTATTTTAGATGATTTTCAAAATGTATTTATGTTTTTCCTGAAAAAAATTTTGGAACGACCCTATTATTCAATATTTTCAATAAAAACAATGTTGTTTTTGTAACTTTGTTAGTTGTTGTAATTCATGCACATACCTTATATGAATTTGCCTTGCGTAGGCCTTAAGGAAGGTAGAACTTAAGGCCTGCGTACATAAGCTGCTTTGCCTGTTTGCCTTGCTTTGCTGCTTCAATAAAAAATAAAAGAACAAAGAAGGCCGACCCAATTTCCAACTGATGGCAACCCAGTTCAAAATTTCGTCTTTATTCTATTATTTTTATTACGTCAGAAATGAAGCAGGTAAGCAAGGCAATCAGGCAAAGCAGCTTATGTACGCAGGCCTTTAAAACGTTGTGCTACAGGGGTGTGGTTGTTATTGTTGTAGCAACGCAAATATCTTCTTTTGGGTATTATTTCAGTTTGTATCCAGACTCAAAAAGTCTGCAACCTGAGGGCATATTCTGTAACTTTTTAACAACTTTACTCATTGGTCCCGGTCCACACTAGCGTGAATTTCATTAACAAATTTCACGAAATTAGGTGTTCTTAAATCGAACTCCCCACTACAGCAATTTTATGATTTTACTCTACTATGGACGTCGATCTAGAGACGCATAATTTCATATCGAAATTTCAGTGAAATTACTGTAGTGTGGCCCGGGACTTGTTGATTTTACAACAATTTCACTTGTTTGTTTTAATGTTGTTACAAAAACAAAAGAAATTTAAACAATATCGATAGTTGTTGGAAGTTACAGAATATGCCTACTGGAGTGGTTACATTATAAAGTATCAAGAGACAGACGTGTCTGCCTTGGGCTGGCCTTCTTTTGCTGCGATGGATAGTGGGTTGTCTCCGAGTACGGCATTGTATCTCTGTACTGCCTGTGCAACCATATCAGTGTGAATGATATCCAAGCCTGCCAGATAGGCTCGTTGGTCTAGAGGTTCTCTTTTATACCGTAGCACCCCTCTCTCCAGATCATGAATATCTATCCTAATGTGGATGGGTAAGGGAAGCCTGTCTATTTAATCCTGACAGAGATGATAACGGCCATAACACCCAAGCAGATACTGCATCAACAACATTATGTTGGGCTGGCGCACCGGTAAAAGTCTCCTCATGAAGATGGTCTACTGGTGTCATGAGGAGGCAACCTGTTGCCGTTCTCAGAGCGACATATTGCCAGGTTTGAATATTCTTCCACTGTCTAACATTTGCATTCCACGCTGGCGCCGCATAGCTTACCGCAAACCGGCCTATTGCGTTGTAAGAGATCAGCATCCTAAGTGCTGACGGCTACCGACTTGAGGACTTTGTTCCTACTTCTAATCTTATCGCAAATAGCTGTGGCTTGCGCGGACCACTTAAACATGCTATCGAACGTTACACCCAATATTTTGGGGTAGTTAGTGGTCGGAATCAATACATCAATATGTTCAGTGGGAGCCTCATTTCTCACGCCCAAGTGATGAACAGTATGACCACAGTTTATACAGTTGGCCATTCAGCCCAAACTAGTTAGCCCTGACTATTTAGTTTGCTGTCAAATACATAAAATACAAAGGAAATCAAATCACAATAATGAACAATCTATTATGTTTGTTGTCAAATGTTGTTAACAGAACTCTGAATGGCCAACTGTATAAACTGTGAGTATGACAGTGGATTTAGGGCGGATATTTTCATATTCTTAAGTCCCAATTTATATTGGGCGAGTTTACTTGCGGCTATTGTCAGTTTGTAGGAGAGAGAGGTGACAATTGACAAACTGACAATTGCCGCAAGTAAACTCGCCTAATGTAAATTGGGACTAAAATACACAAAAAAGTTGGAGACACACTGGGAGATGTTTTTCCGCTGCAATCAGTGCCTGTCGCAGTAGTGCATATCATCGACGTTGATGCGGATCCATACTCGCCCTGGCTTCCGGATGATCTTCTATTTGGATACGATTTGGACATTAAAAACAAAACATATCAAAATGGGTTTGACACAAGTCGGTCACCAATGGAAAAAATTGTAATCAGTTGTGAGCTCTGCCATACCTTTCATATTATACCATGGTATGAAATCATACTAATGCTAGGTTTACATTTACGAAATCCACCTGATTTCAACTGTCAATTTCATTGCTTAAACTAATGGATTTCAGATGAGTGATACGCAAAGGAATTGACAGTTGATATCCGCTCGATTTCGTAAATGTACTATAAGTATAATATAAATGAAAGAGTTCTTAAAGCTGTTTTATACCCCGGTTACACCATTGAAGGTTAACCCACTGGGTTTAATAGATCCAGTGGGTTAATCTTTGTTGGTTACACTTAGCTTTTCGAGGATATAAACTGTCAGCTGATGTTTGTTTACGTATACATACAAAATAACTAATAAAGTCGTGTTTTACACTTTTACAATTTCTCGTATGAGATATCGTCCCCTCTTTCCTCATATTGGTATATTTTACACACAGGGATGCAATTTTGTATCATGGTAACAAGCGTACATTTTGTTAAAAAAAGTGTCTAATGTAAAAAAATAAATAATTTTATGATTTTCAAATAACTTTAGATTTATTAACTACATAAAACCTCATGCGATCAATTGTAAAAGTGTAAAACACGACAAACTCTGTTGCAAAAACAGTTGCAACTTTTGGTACTTTTTGAGTAGAGTTGGAATTTTTTGCACAAATACCGAATACAACACTGTATTTTTGGTGGATTTGTGCCGGATTTAAAATAAACCCGGTCGTGAGAGGATTTAATTTTTGTATGGCAAATCTGGTCAGATTTGACCAGATTAAGCAATAAATCCTCATGAAGTGGGTTAACCCGGCAAAAAGCTGTAGTGTAACCGTGCTATTAGATTAGCGCCTTATATGATTTCGTTTTACGAAATCCTAGAAATAAATGAAGTTTATTTACATTTGCTTTTTGCGTTATAGTTCGATTACCGAAAAAATCCATAACATTGCTTGACCGATTTTAATCTAGTTTTATCATGCCGTTTTTTATCATATCGAAAACTTATTCACGAGAAAATTCTCGATCGAATAATCATATAAATAGGCCACAGATTTAATAAACATATTGGATTTCAATTGTCAATTCCAATTCAACCCGGTCAAGGCATATTTTTATAAGGTAGATGCATGAATTACAACAACTAACAAATTTACAAAAACGAAATTGTTGTTATTGAAAACTAAATATCAAAGAAAATATTGAATAATAGGGTCTTTCTATTCCAAGAAACACATAAATACATTTTTAAATTTCACTAAAATAGAACAAATGTGAATCAAAATGTAAATACAAAGCATTCAGAACTGCCATTCATTTCATTGTCATTACACGTTTGACCGTGTTTAGACATTCAAACTGGAAAGAAAATTTTTCTTCTCAGTTTATTTTAAAATTTCCTTGTTGTTTAGACACGGAAATCATGTTTGTGTCAATTTTATAATTTTTCTTATTCTTCTTCACACTCATTTTCTCATTGCGCCGTTCAAAAACAAATCCAAGGAAAAATTGTAATGAAAAGTAAAGGCCTACGTACAAAAGCTACCTTGCCTGGTTGCCTTGCTTGCTTCTGATAAAAGAATAAAAAAGAAAAGGGCAACCCAGTTCGAAATTTGCTCGACCTTCTTTATTCTTTTATTTTTATTATGTCAGAAATGAAGCAGGAAAGCAAGGCAACCAGGCAAAGCAGCTTATGTACCCAGGCCTTAAAAATGGACGTGTGTGATAAACAATTAATTATTAAAGGAACCCTTGAATTGCATTTTAATTTTGATATTTCCACGTATTTCGAATTGTTTTTGCTTAAAAAATAGTTTTTCCTCCAAATGGTTTTTTTCAATTGTCTCCGCTGTTGTTTGTTTCTCGACAGAGAAAATAAAATGAAAGAAAATGCAAAAACAAATCTGCAGCCAACTTCAGGTTGTATACGAAGAAAAACGAAACAAAACAGAATTTGCCAGTACAGAGGTGTGTGTACCCCCTCTTATTCCTCTCTACTCCCTCGCCCATAAACTCAATTTTCTTTCCCATCAACTTTCCCTGTATAAACAGGGACTTTAGGATGAAAATAAGTATTTTATCACTACTGTCAATTCCATTGCTCAAACGTCAAATGAAATCCAGTCGATTTCAGGTCTTCATTTGACGTATAGGCAAAGGAATTGACTGTTGAAATCGATTGGATTTTGTAAATGTAAACATAGCGTATGATAGCAAATCTCGAAGTTTCAAATTTTTGGTCTGTTCCTTTACCCTGCGTTTACAAATGACAGGACAGTTGAGTTCATGTATTGATTGTCAAAATCCCACAACTTGCCTGTGTGACGTAGGCGTCCAGACAACTGCAAAAACAGTTGTAAAATTATGAATGAAAATCACCGATTTCTTTTTGTTTTCCGTTTACATATTTTGTTTTGTACATATTCTTTTGTTTTCAGCACATTTGAATTATCATCACACTTCTTTTTCACAAAAATGTCAAAAATTTGTCATCCCGGCTGGCTGTGAAAAACTGATGGACAGCTGTGAGACAAACGACAAATGTATGCATGTGTTAGTAAATCAGAGTTGTATTTGAAGACAAACTGTCTGGTGTAAACGCCTAGTTACTTTTAAAAATGGTAACAGTGGCAAAAAATGGTAAAAGTGGTGAACTGGTCTCATATAAATTGTATGCTTTTTAAAGTAAAGGAACACTTTGCAGGTTAAAAATGGTAAGAAATTATAACCTCAGGCACGTAAAGGAACAGAGCTTTTATGAGTAGACTCTACTACTACATTTTGAAAACCAAATTTGCAAAAAAGTAAAAATACAGCTGATTGTCACTTCTACCTTCTATAAATGTGCCTTAAACCCGACAAAAAGCTCTAAAGCTGAAAACACATCCAACGTTTGAGTAAAGTTTTGTGTCATTTCTTGTAAAAGAGTAAAGAGAAACAGAAACTTGTCTTTTATACATCTACCAGAAATGTGCTTTTGTTTTTAAAACACTTGCTTTATTGAAATGTCAAAAATTTGTTAACCCTACCGTCTGTGAAAAAATTATGGACAGTTTGGAGACAAACGTATATTTTTTGTTTTAGTAAATCAGGGATGTATTTTGAGACAAATTGTCTTGTGGAAACGCCTAGGTAATTTTAGTAATCACAAATACGTCGAAATTCGGCTAGCGCCGCCGATAGGTCTACGTTGGTGAGCCGCCGCCGTAAAATCACTCTGCTTTGTTCTCTACAGTTTTGTTTTGGCTACTCATTTTTATTGGTTACTCTCTTTTATATTATTATTTGTATCTTCATTCAGCAAAGTAAAGTGGGCAAGAGGTTTTGATTATTTTACATCCTTTCAATCCTTCTAAAAACGAAAAATAGTTTTTAATTTATCTAATTTAGTAAGAGCTACTAGGTAACCAAAAACCTTAGACAATTTGTGTATAATATCTTCTATTATCATCTCCAAAAGCTATCGAGGTAGTAATCGAAATAATCCATTAAAATGGGACGAGCAGAAGTTGGAACCCCCAAATATTTGGCCAATAAAATGAAAGCCAAGGGTTTACAGAAACTGCGTTGGTACTGTCAGATGTGTGAGAAACAATGTCGTGATGAGAACGGATTCAAATGTCATACCACAAGTGAAAGCCATCAACGCCAATTGCTACTGTTCGCCGATGCACCAGGGAAATTCTTGCACAGCTTCTCCAAAGAGTTTTCAGATGGCTATATGGAACTGTTACGAAGGCGTTTTGGTACCAAACGCGTAAATGCCAATAAGGTATATCAGGAGTACATTGCCGACAAGAATCACATACACATGAATGCCACACGATGGCTAACACTCTCCGACTATGTAAAATGGTTGGGTAGAACGGGGCAGGTTGTTGCGGATGAAACCGAAAAAGGTTGGTATGTTACCTATATAGATCGCAGTCCCGAGGCTTTGGAACGTCAAGCCAAGGCCGAACGTAAGGAGAAAATGGAAAAAGATGATGAAGAGCGTATGATGGAGTTTATTGAAAAACAAATTGAAAAGACCAAGAGAAAAGAAGGCGAACCCAGCAATGAGGAGGAGAAATATACTGAACTTAAAAGAGATGAAGAACAGCCATTAAAGCTAGATATACGTTTGGAAAAGAAATTTCAACCTGAAACAAAATTGCTGGCCACATCTGCCTTGGCGAAAAAGAGGGTGAAAGAAGAAAAACATTATAATGAAGACAGCGGTTCAGAGTGTGAAGAAGATGCAGAGGGTTTTAAGAAACCCAAGTCCATTAAGTTGGAGAACAATAAACACAAATCATCCTCCTATAGTTCGTCAACATCTTCCACTTCAGCCTTGGATGAAATAATGAAAATGGAGGAGCAAAAAAAGGAAAAGGTCAATCGTAAGGATTATTGGTTACACGAGGGTATTGTGGTGAAATTCATTAGCAAATCATTGGGTGATAAGTTCTACAAACAAAAGGCTGTGATCCAAGAGGTGGTGGATAAATATGTGGCCAAAGTGAAATTCTTGGAAACGGGAGAGAAAGTTAAGGTGGATCAGGCAAGTTTTACCCCCAGTTTATGTATTTCGAAACGAAAATGTGTGCGCATGAAACACACCCAAACTTTAGTTGTTGAAATATTATTGCCTTTGCTTTTACTTCAAAACGAAAAACAAATTTGAAAAACACACTCAAATTTGGAGGTCTTTCTTGCGCATTCATTTTCTTATCGACATACATGAACAGGCTGTTATTGAGGTTTACCCCCAGTTTATGTATTTCGAAACGAAAATGTGTGCGCATGAAACACACCCAAACTTTAGTTTAGGTAATATTTTTTCCTTTGCTTTTCCTTCAAAACAAAAAACAAATTTGAAAAACACATTCAAATTTGGTAGTTTTTCTTGCGCATTCATTTTCTTATCGACATACATGAACAGGCCCTTAAAAAAAAAATTTACCCCCAGTTTATGTATTTCGAAACGAAAATGTGTGCGCATGAAACACACCCAAACTTTAGTTGTTGAAATATTATTGCCTTTGCTTTTACTTCAAAACGAAAAACAAATTTGAAAAACACACTCAAATTTGGTAGTCTTTCTTGCGCATTCGTTTTCTTATCGACATACATAAACAGGCCCTTATATTAACTCCCAGTTTATGTATTTCGAAACGAAAATGTGTGCGCATGAAAGACACCCAAACTTTAGTTTTTGAAATTTTATTTCATTTGCTTTTACATCAAAACAAAAAACAAATTTGAAAAACACACTCAAATTTGGTAGTTTTTCTTGCGCATTCGTTTTCTTATCGACATACATAAACAGGCCCTAAATAAATATCTTTCTTTATTTTAGGCTCATTTAGAAACCGTTATACCAGCCCTGGACAAACCCATATTGGTGGTTAATGGCGCCTATAGAGGCTCTGAGGCCATTTTAAGAAAATTGGATGAAAAACATTATTGTGTAACGATTGAAATTGCCCGCGGACCATTGAAAGGGCGTATTGTTGACAAAGTACAATATGAAGATATTTCAAAATTATACTGAAAATGCATTTATAATGAAAATTAAGTTATATTAACAATATATAAAGGTAATTTTATAATTAATTTTTTTTTATTAAACATTTATGTAGATAACTTTATACCTAAAATTCCTTTTGTTTTTTTTTTTTTTATGCCAGAATCTTCAATAGTACTTCATTTTATTGGAAATGTGTTAATGGAAAAAAGATTCTACATCAAATTTGGCTATAGGTCACAGAACAAAAGAAATCGATAGCTAGAATATTTATCAATAAAAAAGCTCTTACAATTTGTTTCCATTAAGAATTTGAGGTTAAATTTTCATGTGGAATCTCCAATAATTCTTAATTTTATATAAAAATTGTCACTCAAAAAAAGATACTACGTCGTATTTTACTATATGTCACTGAACAAAAGAAATCGATTGTTATACTATTTAGCTATGAAAATAAAATAACCTCAATTTTTGGAAAAATATTTTTTTAGCTTTTTATAGGTTATGTACTTCAACCTGAATCTACTATAATATTACAATTTATGGACATGGTGCCTAGGGAAAACACTTTCTATACAAAATTTTATTATGGGTCACCAAACAAAAGAATTTTCTAGCTGTACTATAAACCGACAAAAACTTACAATTTAAATTAAAAGATAAAATTTTTTCTAAGGACAGCTTTGTAATGCAACTTTTATTAAGTATTTCATAGCAATCTATTCAAACTACATATAAATATTGTTAATTTAAACCATAGCGCTCCTTGAGATCCATTTCCTTTATCAACGTATACAAAGAAAATGAAAATTTGGCAATCTGTAAAAAGAAAACGAAATAAAAATTTTAATATAAAAAAATTGTTCCCTTCTTCCCCTCTGCTTACACTCAAAAAACTACTCAATGTAATGGGAAATAGTTTTCCTGCCGAAAATTCGATGACCTTTTGTGAACGTTGCATAAAAAATATTAACATTTTACGATAGCGTTTACTTTGATATATCCAATTGGAGTGAAATATAACTTCCGATAAACGATTATTTTCATCCATTAGACATTGAGCATAATAGCAAAGAGGAAAAACTTCCACTACCACGGCGAGAACATAAAAACATGAAGCCACCATTGATGCTGTATTTGTTGCAAATATCAAAATATTTATCAATGTTGAACCTAACAAGCTAGCAGTTATGGTGAATTGCACGAAAATTGTTATTGATATGACGGGAGCCACACGGTTATAGAGTCTGGAGGGATAAAGAAAAACAGATGAAATGTACATTAAAAAATGCTTTGAAATCTTGGATATTTCTATATATCTAATCGTAAAAGAAAAGGAATCAAATTCAAGCAAATTTGCTATTGGTTTGGGGGTTTTCATTTTAAAAAATAGGACCTTAACTACCGCCAATTGTGTTTTTAAAGTTTGAGGTTATGTTAAATTTTGCTTTTCAAAATAGTCAAGCTTAATCCCAGAGTTTAGGGAACTGATGAGTATCTGTGGCGAGATCCGAAACTATAGTCTTCCCTGCCTTACCCCTTGGTAAACATTGCCAAATTTTCTCACTAATAAATAAAAGTTGTTTTAATAAAATATTAACACAACGACTATGGGATTAAGCCTGACTATTTTGAAAAGAAATCCCAAATAAAAAACGCCTACCCTCCTAGTTATGTTCAATATTTTTTTAAAAAATACTTACTCAATAATATTTTTATGATCAATAATACACTGTTTTAACTTTTCAAAATTTCTTTCCTCCGCAGCCAAACCTCTATAATGCTCCCCATTCTCGTCATCATCATCTTCATTATTTAAATGTTGCAATCGTATTAACAATGCCTGTAGATGAGTCCTCAATATCTGGGTATATATTACAGCATATGAATCATCAACTACTTGCTGAAAACATGCAATATCCATTGGTACCATTTCCATTAGCACTGCCAATATAAAATTACCCCTTGAAGCATGAGGATCAATAAACGGATTATAAGTATTATAAGGTAAGCGGCCAAATATCACTGCACTAATACAAGTACTGCTTGAGTAGGACCAATAGGCAATGGCAAACAGAACAACCAGACGATTACCATCATGATTGAAACGTCGTATCAATTCTTTTTCTTCTGGACTCGTACAACGTTTATCCAATCTTTCAAAAATCGGTTCACATTTAAGTAATTGTGGCAATAGGAAATACATGAGAATGATTTTAATTGAACAACCCACAACATTTATGGCAACTTGGAGTGATGTTAGTAAATTTCCAATTTCCACATTTTCATCGGTAACATGAATAATGCCCATTATAAATCCTGTTGGTAAATAAATGGTTACATACAGATTGACAACTATGGACCATAGCAGATATAGAGCTCTTCCTCGTTGGGGAAAGTAAATGCCCAAAAAACGAAAACCATTGTAAAGATAACGCAAACCTAGGCGGGTTTGGACCGGCTCTTCTTGATTTACATCTGAAAAGAAAAAAATTTTAAACATTTGTTTGATTCTTATTTTTTTTTTTTATTTTTAATACCCCATTGGTTTTTATGGCCCGCCGCTTTGGGGTTCTTTTTGGTTGCTGCTTCGTTTTCTGGATTTTCTTCTCGAATTTGCTGCGGCAGCACGAGTATTTCTTCAGCCATTTTTTGCAAACTCTATTCTCAAAACGCCTTAGTTTTTAGCTAAACCTTTAATACCATGTCCTGCTGCTTTTATAGAAAACCGCATCCTTGGCAAAATACTCATCACCGCTACTCTTTCTACGGATTTTTCCAGAATTTGCTAAACGAAAAACTTTTCGGATTTATTAATTTGTGCTAATTTATTAATAGCGCTGAATGTTGCACAGTGAGAAATTTCCAAGATGGAACGAAAACAAGTTTAAAAAGTTTAGATTGGGGTTCTTTGAAAAAAAATGATCTTTAGCAGAGTTCACCATACTGAAGTAGGAGTATGACAACACTAAATTGCTTTCCTTCCTGCCATCAAAGTCCTCACCATATTCAGTATCTATTCAACTATCTCTCCACAACAAAAACGGGGCTGAATCTTATGGATTTGTGGTTAATGTCAAATGAAGCAAATTCTTCAAATTCCATCCTCTCCACACTGCACATTGATTTTATTTCAATATTTTATTCCCAAAGTTTGCACGGAAGAGCAACATTGTTACAACATTCAATAGAGTTAAAAGTTCACATTTTTGTGGCTGGAAAACTTGTTAGCTAACTCTTAGCATTACAGAAGATTTGTTTCCAAAGGTATCCATACTTCCTCTATAATATCATATCACTAATATTGGGTGCTACTGTTACAGGTCAAGTTTCAAGTCTTTCAATCTACGTCAACCTCATTGCCAAATTATTGGTCTTTCCTTTTGCTTTTGGATACTACATTCTCATAATCAGAATCTCATTAACTTGTTAAATATTCCTATTGAAAGCAGTTTCAATTAAGTAAGATTTCCAAACCTTTACTTCACGTCTTTCCATCAAAAATTAATGCCAAAGTACAATTATATTCCTTAATAAAACGCTACATTGACAACACATTGTTTTTATTTCCGTTTCTCTTATGACTGTCGTGTGGAGAGAAAATGTAGGTTCTGGCCGAGGAGAAATAAAAGAAACGGGGTTTTTCATGTCAAAAAACTCGGCTTTTAATTGACTTCGGGAATGTTAAAGGGAAATAGTTTTTTTCGTTTATGTCATCAAAAGTTCGTTGAGAGATCATATCAGTGATGCCAACTAACAGCGTCACTATGTTTATCTACCTGAACCTCATTGCCAAAGTATTGGAATTTCATTTTGCTTTTGGCTACAACATTCTAATAATCAGAATCTTATTAACTTGTTAAATATTCCTATTATATAGCAGTTTCAATTAAGTAAGATTCCCAAGCCTTTACTTCACGTCTTTCCATTAAAAATTAATGTCAAAGTACAATTACATTCTTTAGTAAAACTCTACATTGACAACACATTGCTTTTTATTTCCGTTTCTCTTATGACTGTCGTGTGGAGAGAAAATGTAGATTCTGGCCGAGGAGAAATAAAAAGAAACGGGAATTTTCATGTAAATAAACTCGGTTTTTAATTGACTTCGGGAATGTTAAAGGGAAATAGTTTTTTCTTCGTTTATGTCATCAAAAGTTCGTTGAGAGATCATATCAGTGATGCCAACTAACAGCGTTATTATGTTTACATTCAAGTTATTCTAATTAGGGATGCCAACTGTTCCGAGTTAAAAATCGCTACAGCCACATACGCACCATAGGTTTGTAGCGATTTTTACCTTAAAACAGTTGACATTCCTGTCTAAACAGTTGTTTTTGTAGCGGGAAAACTACCAACTTGGCACCCCTGATTCTAATGGGATATTTTCGTCCAATCACAGGACATGACATGCAGGTCACTGCATGTAACGACATGTCAAAGAATACCAAAGAACTATAGGTAGAAACAAAATGAAATACGCCGCTTTTTCACGCTCAGTTTCATGTAAAAGATTAAAGGCCAAGGACTACCCAATTCAATGAATTAAGTAGCATTTGAATTAGGTAGTACTTGGCCTTTAATCTTTTACATGAAGCTTAGCATGAAAAAAGCGGCGTATATCATTGTGTTTCTACCTTAACTACGTCAAACCTGGAAATTGATAAACTGCTATATTCAGCGCGTCTAGATTTAAAATCATAAGCAAAAAGTGTCCTTTGAAATAGGGAAAAAAACATTAAAATCCTGTGGAGAACCCCGGATGATGACAAAACACAGAACCTACTACTATACAAGATAGAAGACCGTATGGGTCTTCCACAGAAAATAAGAACGACGAAAGCGTCTTCTTTAGAAAAGAATACTACCGTAGAGCAACATAGTGGACGTCTATAGTACGGACCACAGTAGGGGTATTCTACGGAATTGAAGTCTTCTATAGAATTGAGGATCACCATAGGGGTCTTCTGTAGAATATAAGACCACCGTGGGGTGTTCTATGGAATATAGACCACTGCAGGGCTCTTCTATTGAATATAAGGGTCTTATATGGAATATAGGCCACCGTTGGGGTCTTCTATAGAATAGAGGATCACCATATTGGTTTCCTATAGAAAAAAAGGCCATAATATGGTGTATGATGGACTTTTGTGTGTTTTTGAAAATAATATTTTGAAGGACCATCACCTTTCAAAACGTTCCAAGTGCATCTGCACAAAACAGGTTGTACAGGAAAGTGAATGTAGGGCATGCCGAGTCCAAGACCAAAAGTTGGGAATCTTTCTCTGTCATTGCCCAGGTTGCGCAAACGTGTAAACACAGTTCTTGGAGAACTAAAGATGAAAACACATCCAACGTTTGGGTAAAGTTTTGTCTCATTTTGGCTGTTTTCATGATGCCGAAAAATTCAAATTAATTTAAAATATATGCAGGCAAACAGATCAACGCTGGACTTTGGTGTCGGCGTCGCCCTCTTGTTGTTGTTTTTTTCTCACCGCCCAACACAAAACTTTACTCAAACGTTGGATGTGTTTTTAGCTTTTGTAACTTAAACAAAACAGGGCAAACGATTTTACAAACTTAAGGGATTTCGCCAAGGTCAGAATTCCTAGAATGATTAAATTTTGATCTAGAGCTCACAACAGGAGATTACTCGTATCATCAGTTTTTTTTTTTCAACCTAATACTCAATTCCATTGCGTATGCTTTAAATAAATCCACATCATAAGTCCAGTGCATTTTATTTGATGTATATGCTAAAAACTTGTCTTTGAAATCCAGTGGATTTGCTAAATGTAAACTTACTATAACCTATATTTCGTACACATAAAGTCCATATTTATATTAGGCAATTTTCCTTGCGGCAATTGTCAGTTTGAAGGAGAGAGAGGTGAGGCATATGGTAAGCCTTTGCCTCTCAACACCCTCTCTCACCCACAAACTGACAATTGCCGCAAGGAAAGTCGCCTAATGTAAATATATGGACTTACTTTTGGGAATTTTTCTTGCGACAATTGCCATTTTATCGGTTGGCGAGAGTGTTGAGAGGTGAAGGGTTCGCTTATGTCTCACCTCTCTCTTCAACCAACTGGAGATTACAGCAAGCAAAATTGCCTTATGTATTTCTGGAAATACAAAACAACTTAAAATTCCACATAAAATCATCACCTATAGCAATTTTCACCGTGTATTTCTGCCAGGTGAAATGCGAGTGTGAGGTACATGAAGCGAAAAATTTTCTTTTGAATTGTAAAATAATTACAAAAATAAGTTTTATTCTTGCAATATTAAAAATGCAAAAAATTACCAATTCAATTGTCTTGAGAGTAATTAAAATTTACACCAAAAACAAAAAAGAACAATGAATAATAATTTGAACTGTGAATGAATCAAAGACGAAAAATGTCCTTTACAAAGCAAGAAATTTTAGCAATTAGTAGTTATTAAGAATTCAGAGGATTTATAACAGTAACGCTGGAGAAAAAAAGTTGAATTTCAATCTAACCTTAAAATAAAAAAGTACAAAATTGCATGAAATGGAAAACTGGTGAAATATTTTGCCTTTAGTTGCCTATAGGAGTAAGGTGTATAGTTTTGTCAATTGATTTTGTGACCATAAGACCATAAACTTAAACTAACCTCAAAATAACCTAACATTTAAAATTAAAAGTTTAGTTTAAAAAAATATTAGTTTTTACAAAAAACATCAATTTATTTCAAAAGTAATTTAACAAAAATTTTATTCTTTTCCTTTATAAACCCAGACGTTCCTTAATACCCATTTGCTTTATGAAAGTGTAGAGAGAAAACGAAAATTTGGCAATCTGAAAAATATTAAACAAAAATGTGCAACAATAGTGTAGTAAATTATTAAATGAAAAGCACAAATGATTTATCTAAAACACAATTAATCCATCTCAACCAACTTACACTTATAAAACTATTTAAATTTATGGGAATAATTTTTCCAGCCCATAGTTCCATACTTTTCTGTGTGCGTTGTATAAAGAATACTAACATTTTGCGATAACGTCTATCCTTTAGAATCCACGATGAATGAAGAATTTCCGTTGCCAGTGTATCACTATCGTACAGTAAACATTGAGCATAGTAGCATAAAGGGAATATTTCGACGATTACGGCCAAAAAGTAAAATGACGAGGCGACCTTGGATGCTATATTCGTGGAAAATATAGCAATATTTACAAGTGTTATACTCAGGATTGCAGCTGTTATAGAAAATTGTAAGAAAATGGTACGTGAGATAACGGGCGAGATTACATTGTACAACCTGGAGTGGAGTCGAAGGGGAGAAAGAGAAAAGTGAAAGTGTATATTTCTATTAGGATTATTATCTGAGGGCTAAAAAGTAAAGGTCAAAAAAGTAAAGGTCAAAAATGTAAATGTCACGAAGTGCAATTCTATTAGAAAAATTAGTCGAAGCTCCTCTCATATAGCAGAGAATTCTTAGAGGTTGTTTACACTATCTCCAAATTGCCAACGGGGAAAGATATGGAAAGTTATTTCGGGTCATATGATATTGGTATCTAGTGTAAACTACCTCTTATTAATATTTTTCATGACTCTTTTTAATGTTTTTAAGTCTTTCTGGTTTGTAAATGTGTATAAAAAACGCTACATTGGCATCACGATGATTCAAGTTTCCGCTTGTTTTCTCTCTCACTCTATTCAACATATTGGTGATGCCAACTAATTATGTAGTGCCTTGACATTTTTAGTAAAATTTGGTCTGTCCCCGTACTGCAAGAATCTACTAATTTTTACTATTTTTTCGATAACATAAAGGAAAAAATGTTATCGTAGTTAAAATGGTAGCAGGTTCTGGAACAGATCAATAATTTAAAGAATCATATTGGCATCACAAATCGATCGATTTTCTAAGAACATGTTCCAAGTCTTTTTCGAATTTTGCTACGATTTATAAACTACTAAAAAAATATTTACTCTATCAAATCCTTATGATCCTTTATAACACTCTTCAGCTCTTCCAAGTTTTCCTCAGCCGATTGTTCCAGACGCGAACCCATTTTACGTATTCTCAACAAAAGTATGCGTACATGAGCCCGCAGGATGCAAACATAAACAGTGCCATACGAATCATTGGCGACCTGTTGAAAACAAGTCCAACTTATCAGAAAATATTCAATGGATGAGGCCAAATAAAATTCCATTTTTGAACGTCTCCAATCGATGACAAAAAGATTTATCGAATATGCTGGTACACCAGATACCAATGATGAAATAAATGTCATCGTTGTATATGTCCAATAGGCGGCACAATAACCAACAACTATACGCCTTCCTAAATTGCGTATATTATGTAGTTCCTGAACTTCATCCTCGGCCTGGCAATGCTTATCCATTTTATCCATGAGTTTCTCAGCCGCCTCCAGTTTACGTTTATAATAGACAAGAAGTATAATTTTTATAATACAACCATAGACATTTATCACTCCCTGAATGGAGGATAATACAACACCATAATTAACGGCGACATCAGATTTTACAAAATAACTGGACGTAAAGCTGATGGGTACAAAAAGTGTCGTCAAACAGTGAATAATTATGGCGTAGACAATATATAGATGTGGATTCTTGTTGGTAATGTGTAGACCTATTATGCGGAAACAACCATAAAGATAGGATACAGCTTGCTTAGTAGCCACCGTTTTGTTGGGAACTCTTTGAACTGTTGTCACAAATTTTATTGGCAATTTTGAATCTGCAGATGTAGAATATGTTAGAAGAATAAACTTTAAGTGCAATAAATTGTCTTCTTACCGTTAATCTCTTCTTTGGCCATTTTGTTAATTTGGTGGGACCAACATCAAAGTTAATTTGCAGAATGAGAACCACGGAAACAAAACGCCTTTTTATAAGACAGGTCAATGCTTTAAAAATTACATATGTTTGCTATTGTAGTTTTTCTATTAACTGAAGTAGGAGTTGTTTGGTAAAGTTTTATTATAGTAATTATAGCGAGCAATCTTCTTTTAATAATTATACACTGAGAAAAAATGTATGTAGAGGAATTTATATATTTCCTAAATTGTGCATAATTAAAAGAAATAAATATTAGATTTCAGTTTTCTTGTGACTCTTGGGGGAGCAACAGTATGGCTACGCTGAAGGTCGTTTTAATGCGATAGGTTAGGTTAAGGATGCGCAACTGCCGTGCTGGCAGCCACTCCACTCGGAGACCTTGAGGTCCATTGTGATCATCCTGGCTATTGAAATACTCAATGATATCATCATCCCACTTGCATGTCATAGATCTTATTCTGCAGTGGCCAGTTATGACTCCTGTAGCGATTCTGATTTCTGACTTGCAAAGTGAGAGAAGGGACGCAGTTCTACGCCCTGAGATTTACCTCTCTTTCTGCCGATTTACCTTTGGTATAAGCATGTTGTGAACTACTTATAAGGTCATGATTCATGTATGATCTAATTTCCAAATCTAGTAACCTTTCCAACGTTTTAGAAGAAAGGAAGAAAGACTTATCGGCCTATAGTCCTTAGGTAACGAGTGGCTTGGTTTTCCAGCTTTGGGAATATAGGTCACAGTTACCTACTTCCATAGTGCCGGTATGTGCGACAGTAGAATACAGGCCCTAAAGATCCTTTGCAGTATGGTAACCAAACTAGTCGGTGCGTTCTGGTGCATCGCTGGAATTATACCATCAGGTCCAGGAGACTTGTAGGGCTGAAAAGTTAGCTCGTCAACAAGGACCGCCTCCCCCGAGGTGTAGGTCCTGCTCAAAACCACCCTTTGCGGGCCTGGATTGGCATCCTCACACCCTGGAAAATGGGTCTCTGCTAACAGGTCAAGAGTTTCCGAAGCAGAGTTAGTCCAGGTACCATCGCTCTGCTTAATGCTCCCAATGGGTTTGGGGTCCTTTGAGATCACCTTACGGAACCTCGCTGCTGCACTAACCTCCTCTACGGCCTCGCTAAAGTTTATCCATGAGTTTCTTGTGGCCTTTCTAATCTCACCCAATCTCACTCTTGTACTTGTTAACGGCATCTCTGTACAGATCCCAATCGGTACTGAGTTTAGATTTACTAGCTTTGTTATATGCTTTTCCGCTGTTCTTCCTAAGTTTGGCCAAATCTTTGTTCTGGCTGAGCTCTCCTACCAGGATATGTTAATGGGCAGGACTTCTCATAGCAACTCCGAAGAATACCTGCGAGACTTTCAACCTGTCTATCAATTTCTTCTGTTGTGTGAAGCTCCGGAAGCTCACGCAACCTCGAAGAAACAAGAGAATTGTAGTTTCCCATTTGGTTCTCCTAGGATTACGATGAGGCGGTTGCCTTTTACTACTAAAACAGACTCGAAAGTGTATCGCTCTATGGTCCGAAAAGGAACACTCCTCCGATACCCTCCAGTCTGCTATAAAAGTATCCTCCATATTTTAAGGCTGAGATCAATAACCTCCTCCCTTACCCTATTCTGGAAGGTGGCAGTATTTCCCTATTACATACTCGCAAATTATTAACCAAAATAAAGTCGAATACGGACTCACCTCGCACATTGGTGTCACTGCTTCCCCAGTGGAAGTGATGAGCATTTGCATCACAGCCCATCACCAATTTACAACTGCCCATCGTCTCCTCCACCAGTTTGCGCAACAATCTGTTGGGCGGGTCGGGTGCCTCATGTAGACCGAATCTAGCAATAAGGCCCTTCCGGTATCCACCTCTATAGCCTCACTACAGTCGTATCGCCATCACTCTAATTGTAGAGTTGAATAGGATTAAGACTTTACTTGGCTACAATACAGGTTTATATTATCCTCATTGGTTGTATAAAATAAAGAGTAACGACAATCGCTTAGACAAGAGACCCTATTTTTGTATAAATAGGGTTCCTGGACGAAGGAGATGTCTATTTCGGTTTCTGTGAGGGAGAGAAGAATTTCGGCAGCCGCGGCCCTGCAATGATGCAAATTAATTTGCACCACGCGAAGGCAATGCTGCCGAACTTCCTTACTGCAGCTGTGGGATCCGGAACCGAAGACCACCAGACCCGAAGTACAGCAATCGCTCACTTTCCCTTATATAATTCGCACTCTCATTGTCCATCGTGAAATTCATCACTGTTCCTCCACCACATTTGAAGGTGTTTATCAGCCTCCAGCTGTCAGTCAGAAGTCCTCTGCTTTGCTTCCTCATCATCTTTAATACCTCTGCCAAGTCTGAATCCGGAGGTGGCACCTATGTCGTGGCTGCGATCCTACGAGGTATCTCGTCAACAGGAACCGCGGCTAGCCTGCAGCTGTCCCACAGTGCACCAGAGCCCTCAATCGTTTGGATAAAGAAGTCCTTGCATTCCACATCCTGGCAATTTAGGACCTTGATGCCCATGTGGACAGACTGCCCTGCCAAAGCCGGTCTTCCTGGCATATGCCTCGTCTGAGGTAATGACTTTCCTCAGCAGACGTTCCACCAGGAGCCAGTGGTCGTCATCGATCATGCCGTCCGGATCAGATCTATCAATGATCGCGACCCGAAGGTCATCCTCTTAGCAGTCGGGTGTTTGTCCTCAGAAAATCTTACCCTCTTTACGCATGCCTGCGCAGATGTCTTCGATTTACCACCCTGCTTTGAGGTCGATGGCCCGTCTGACGTACTAATTACTTGCCTCCCCGCTGTACCAACGCTTATCACAGCATCAGAAGGGCAAGACTTACCAGGTGCAGGCGATCCTACAGTGGTATGTGAGCCAGTCCTCCGCACAATCAAAGCTCCTGGTAAAACTCCGCTCTTCTTTACCCCTGCAGAGCCGGAGGCAGTCGCCGACGAAACAGCCGAAGTGGGCAACACCCTGTGCGGCTGGTTGGTTTGCGACTGTCCCTTTTTCTGCGCCAACTTCGAATCGGGTTTTGGCCGATCCGCTATCTTAGGGGCCGAGGGTATCAGGTTGCCCGACTCTACCGCAGACAACGAAGTTGTCCGCAAAGGGTTCGAGAAACCTAGTACTACCGGTTTTCCTTTATTACCTGGAGATGTAGCCTTTGTCACAGCCTTTGGGCTGGAAACTGCTTCGTTTCCAGGGGTTGGAAGTTGGTCGATCGGAAGCAAGATCTTCTCAACGTGATGGTACTTGCGCTCAAACCGCCTCACAAAGCTTCAATCCGATCTCCCGAAACTCCGCCAGAGTTACCTCAGTGGGATTACTGCCTATGAACCTAGTACAGTAATATAAGCTCTTTTATAGTTGTATCTATCCTTACGCTGTCTAGACCCACTCTTCTTGGCTTCTTGGGCCGGGGTGTCGGTTGTCACTTCCTCCTCCTCAACCCCTTCTACCAAGGCATCTTGTCTAGACAGGTTGAGCTGAGGTCGATATCGAGGGTTGATTATTTGAGTAATGGGGGAGTTAAGGACAATCATGGCATAGCCCTCCTCTATCATGACTAGGGCTCTAATACTCGTTGAGGCGCCCAGGTATCACACGAGGCTCCGTTCTAATACAGTTGTTACCCTAACTGCAACCTTGGGAACAACGATGGGCACGAGGTTGCATTACACCCCGGTGTTAGGGGATCTCACCATTACTTTGGTAGGAGATCGCTAGCAAATATATGTCACTCAGTCCAGAGATACACTATGAGTTGCAAGAGGATTGTGACATCTAGCCCCCGCATCGCGCTAAGATTGTTATCCCCGGCGGGGGATAATGCGTTAAAAAAACGACCGTGAAATAATGAAAAAAGATGAGATTGGCATCACTGGCGGAATTTACATGAGGTTGGTGTTGTAACGCCTTATAGCTCATTATATATATTTCATTCGACTGGATTTAATAAATCCAGTACAAATCTCATTGCATTTAAGCCCTCGGCACATACGGCGCGTTGAGCGTCGAACTACAACAACCACATGAAAACTTCAAGAACAAACTTGGCATCACTTACACATTTTTCATGTGGTTGTTGTTTTCAACGCGCAGCGTGTCACAAAACGGACCGTATGTGCCGGGGCCATTAGATATACATTTTGGAGAATTTAAATGGCAGTCAGCTGATTTTTGTTCATAGCACAATTACCAAGGTAGATGCATCAGCCCGTCTGATCGAATTTGAAACGTCAAAAGAATTTTTTGCAAATTGAGTTCGTCTCAAAAAACATACGGCAAATTACAAATTTATTGTTTAATACTGAAAATGTTAGCACATTATGTTACTATTGCTAACTAAAGAGCAAATAAAGAATTATTTTATCGCAGTTTGCCCATCTAAAATAAATAAACTAATTATTATATCGTTTAGACATCGTAAATATTAGCCTTGGTTGATTAAAAACAACTTTGTAAATCAAAACAAATTTAATTTTTCCGCCTTGTTTACAAATTTTTACATTTTAAATCATTTTTAATGTAGCAATTCACCGATGCATCTACCTTGTTTCTTGTGCCAGCTCGCAACTTTTTGTATTTTCTACCAACATGTTGCAAAAAACAGAGTTGTATACGAGGATTTATGGCAGATTTAAAACAAATCCACTCAATAGGAGGATTTATTTTTGCATGGGAAATTTGGTAGATTTTGGATGGATTTAGCAAATAAAACCTGATAATGTGCTAAATCCGTCTAATGAAGTCATATCTAAATAGGTTATTAAATGGCGCACAACAGACTGAAGCTGAAAAAAAGAATAAAACCGAAAAGACAATAAACGTATGAGTACAGTTTTGCGTCATTTCTGGTAAAAGAATAAAAGACAATGCACAAGCAATTGACCTTACCAATTAATTTCTTTCTGTGTTTACCACCCCCCTCCCCCACCTAGACAAATCAGGTGTTAAATAGTTTCTTCCTTTTAAAAGAAGTGCGGCAAACTTTTTTCCTTTGACTTGTAAAACTTTTGAAAACAGTAATTAAATGTGTTATTCTATCACACAGCTAAATGTTGCATACGCCCCTATTATAAAGTTAACTAATTAAAAATCACAATCAATTTTATGGTTAACTTTATCTGTGTCTTTTTTTATTTGATAGGAGTAAACTTAAGGATAGGTTAGTTGTGAATATTGAAAAATGAAGGCGAAGGCGGTGAAAGACTAGATGTAAGAAAGTCTAGTCTATTGAAACAATTAATTTCATTTGCTGAAGCAATAGACATACTAACTGTACGTTTACATAGTATTGAATTAAGTAAATCCAGTGTATATTTACCCAGCAATAAGTTTGCATCCAAAAATGGAGCAGAATAAACTTTTCTGTTATACAAATTTGGCCGAGTAGAAACTAGCAGCTTGTTTGTTGTCATCTGGCTGCCTGATACGTTGATTTTGACATTTCCGCTAGAGTTTTTGCACATTCCGTCAGTTTTCTGTTCCCGCACTGTTTGAACGAATTTGTATAGGATAGTATCTTTTGACATTTCGCTTATTTGCTAATTTTGCCACGAAAAAAGTACAGGAACACAATGAAAAATTAATATTTGGCTGTTCCAGCACCTGCAAGAAGCTACAATTTTTTACTACGATAACATTTTTTCCTTTATGTTATCGGAAAAAACAGTATACCCCGGTTACACTATTGAAGGTTAACCCACTGGGTTTAATAGATCCAGTGGGTTAATCTTTGCTGATTACACTTAGCTTTTCGAGGATTTAAAGTGTCAGCTGATGTTTGTTTACGCATACATATATACAAAATAACTAATAAAGTCGTGTTTTACACTTTTACAATTTCTCGTATGAGATATCGTCCCCTCTTTGGTATATTTGTATATTTTACACACAGGGATACATTTTTGTATCATGGTATCATGCGTACTTTTTGTTAAAAAAGTGTCTAATGTAAAAAAATAAATAATTTTATGATTTTCAAATAACCTTAAATTTATTAACTTCATAAAATCTCATGCGACCAATCGTAAACGTGTAAAACACGACTAACTCTGTTGCGAAAACAGTTGCAACTTTTGGTACTTTTTGAGTAGAGTTGGATTTTTTTGCACAAATACCGAATACAACTCTGTATTTTTGGTGGATTTGTGCCGGATTTAAAATAAACCCAGTCATGAGAGGATTTAATTTTTGTATGGCAAATCTGGTCAGATTTGACCAGATTAAGCAATAAATCCTCATGAAGTGGGTTAACCCGGCAAAAAGCTGTAGTGTAACCGTGCTATAAAAATAAGTAGATTCTTGCAATTCTGGAACAGACCAATTGTAACAAAGTAATTTAATTTTTTACTTTGTTTAAAAAATTTGATATTGAAATTTTTTGTTGCAGCAATTCACCATCTGCCTTGTTTGTTGTGATACGTGAAAAGTGTTGCAACTTTTGGTGCTTTTTTAGGCAAAAAACGGGGTTGCGTATCATGAGTGGTACTGTGATTTCGATGTTGATTTCGCTGAAATCACGAAATGAGACGATTTCATTTTTGTATGCAAAATCATGGTAAATTTTGCTTGATTTCGTGCGAAATCACGAACCGCCTGCGATATCACGAAACGATGTCGAATGTTAACTAAGCATTAGAGAATCCCACTTGTACTATTAGTCCATTGAAGTAAGGTTTAAAGTTTTGTCAAGTGATGTTGAGACCATTAAGGCCTCGACACATAAGAAGCATGGCATTCTTACTTAAGTCATATCTGGTAAATGACTAAAGGCCAAGTGCGACCTAATTCAAATGTGATTCTAAATTCTTTTTATTAGGTCAAACTTGATCTTTAGTCTTTTATCAGATATGACTTCAGCAAGAATGCCATGCTTCTTATGTGTCGAGGCCTTTAATCGTAAACTTTAAATCATAAGATTTGTCTAAAAAATATTGGTTCTTATTAAAATATTTTTATTTCCAAAATAATTTAACAAATTTTTAAATCATATCCTTTATATTAAGTTTGCATATAACCGGATTTTATAAATCGACCGGGTTTCAAATGTCAATTCCATTGCGTATACGTCAAATAATTCCTCACAACGGAAGTTTACCGGTCAAAAAACTCTAATGCAAACCCAGACGTTCCTTTATACCCATTTGCTTTATTAAAGTGTAGAGAGAAAAAGAAAATTTGGCAATCTGAAAAATATACAAATATTTGCAACAACAATATAGTATACAATTAAATGAAACCTACAAACGATATATTTATCTGAATCACATTTCATCCATCCAAACATACTTACACTTATAAAACTACTCAAATTGACGGGAATAATTTTTCCAGCCCATAGTTCCATACTTTTCTGCGTGCGTTGCATAAAGAATACTAACATTTTGCGATAACGTTTATCCTTTAGAATCCATGATGAATGAAAGATTTCCGTTGCCAGTGTATCACTATCGTACACTAGACATTGAGCATAATAACATAGGGGAAATATTTCTACAAGTACAACCACAACGTAGATTGATGAAGCTGCCGTCGCTGCTATATGTGTGGAAAATATAGCAATATTTATAAGTGTTATACTCAGCATAGCAGCTGTTATAGAAAATTGTAAGAAAATGGTACGTGAGATAACGGGCGAGATTGCATTGTGCAACCTAGATGGAAAGAGAAAAGTAAAAATGTGTTTTTTTTTTCATTAAGATTTTAGATTATTTTCTGAGGGCCAAAAAAAAGTAAAAGATCAAATGTGTAAAAGCCTACAAATTGCAATTTTATTAGAAAAAATGTCAAAGCTCACATTAGAGTGGTGGAAAGTGGAAACAAGGTATGTAGTCTTTTTTTTTTGAACTTAAATTCTATGTGAGTATTCTCACTCTCTTCTTTTAGTTGAGTAGGATGGTGAATTATTTTCGTACATCGCGTTGAATATTATGTATGGGCGTAACGTTATTAACTAAAAAACCGAATTAGTCCGGTATAAAAATATACAAACAAAAGTAAAAAACGCTACATTGGCATTACATTTTATAGTAATGCAATGTGCACTTGCACTTAAAAGCAGTATTTGGGGCAAAAACTTCATTTATTTTACATACATTTAATACAATTGTCAACTTATTTTTGCTGTAAGGCAACGCTTTTTTAAAAATAACAGAATTTGAAAATTCTTGCTGAAAAAGAAACAGAGCTTCAATAACTCTTGAATGGACCATTGTTGCTGTCCCAATGTTCAACACGGCCGATCATTCAATGATGATCATTGGCATCATTTATTTCTAACTTCCATATGACGTCAGTCTTTGGAATGAAAATTACACATTGCGAAAAGTGGTCCGTTGAGGGACTGAATGAATATTTCCCTCGGAATTTTCCGCACGGAAAATAATGTTAAAAAGTTAAATTGCTTAATAGCTTTATTCCAGAACTAAAAAGTTTTTAAAATGTTTACCACTTTTACACATTTTTTCCGTGCACAAACAAGTTATAAAATGTTCACTTCTCTTTAAACAAATATGACGCTGAATGACGCTCTCTTTAAAAAAACTTTTGCACGACAAATTTGAGCGTGTAAAAATAGTAACATACATAGTTGACACCTTCTGATTGAATGGTTGGCCGACTTCGACATATAAATTTGCCTTGGTTCATTGTATCTAACAGTACATTTAGACTATGCTGGATTTAGCAAATCCAGTGCATTTAAGTTGTCATTTTCATACAATACATGCCAAATAAATGGAGATAATAGATCTGTTCGATAACTTTGCAACTAAAAACTACATGCAAGAATTTATCAGTTGTCCAACGCAGCTTTCTCTCTTGCGCCTTGGAGAGCTCCAACCTTACGGTCGGGGATCCTTCTCCCTCAGGGGCTGAAGTGTCGGTCGGTTCCGTCAAGCCTTCCCTATGCAGGCAAGATGCTTTGATGGAAGAGGTTGGGGAGGAGGAAACGACGACGGCCTCCCCCATATCCCCCTCAACCAAGGCAAAAAGGTCTAGGAAGAAGAAGATAGGTAAATTACCGCAGAGCCATCTTCTACTTCCAAAGATTCATTGGCAAGGACCCCTCCGAGGTTACTCAGTCGGAATTTAGGGAGATTGGTTTGAAGATCCAATTTGTGAGGCGTTTCGAACGGAAATACCCTCATATTGAGAAGATCTTCCTTCCAGTGGACAAAATTCCGACCCCTGTAAAGGCTGCAGTTTCCAGCCCAGCGACTGCGACAAAGGCAACCTCTACAGGGAAACAAATAAATCCAGTATTGTTGAACTGCACGAGTCCTTTGCGGACATCTTTGGTGACCGCGGTTGGATTGGTCAGCTCGGCTCCATTTGCCCCGAAGACGACGAAACGTAAGGAAAACACTGGTGTGATCCCTCCCGTTTCGAAGTTGGCGCAGGAAAAGTTGCAACCACAAGCAAGATAGCCGCCAAAGATACCGCCTATCTCGACTGTCTCGTCGGTGGCTGCTACCGGACCTGCCGGGGTAGATCGAACAGGAGCGACGACTGTGCAGAGGACTGGGCAACAGACCACTGTAAAGTCATCTGCACCTGTTGGACCTCATCCTTCTGGTGTTAAGAGCAGTGCTGACAGTGTGAGGGGCCATAGGGCAGTGGCGGGAGATGGACCATCGACCTCGAAACAGGGCGGACATTCGAAGACATCTGGGCAGGAATGCGTTATGAGGGTCAGGTCTTCTGAAGATCACATCCTGTTGCTAAGAGGGCGGTGGATCGTCGACCGAGCAACCACATGGACTCGTACACACAGGGGACCGGTCATAAGAAGGCAGGAAGGGCTCAACCAGTAGTGCGATTCTGTAACTCCTTAACGACAGAATTAACGACGAATGTCGGTAGTTAACGATAATTTTCGGTAAGTGCTATTCTGTATACCAATTTTAACAATTTTTGTCGGTAAATTTTGTCGTTAATTACCGAAAATTATTGTTAAGTTAACAACCAAAAAAAAGTTGTTGTTAAGTCTTAACGACAGTACATTATTGCAATATTTTGTTGATTTCTTTTAAAAACGGCGTTTTTATATGAGCATATGTTATGTTAATGAGGAAGTGCACAAGGTAAATTCTGCCTTATTGAGAAAAATCTTCTTAAAGCGTTTACATAAGGGTTAACTATGTATGATAACATGGGTCAGCTTCGCCACTGTTGTGCTTTCGCCAGCGCCGATTTTATTGAAACTGCATAAAGATCATCAAAGTTCTCTTTGATCTTCGATTAACTCATAAATTTCCTTTAGACCACCTTCATGTAGCATCAATTAAATCGGCGCTGGCGAAGGCGCAACAGTGGCGAAGCTGCCCCATGCTATCCTACATATGAAGACTACGCTAACCTTTGTTTTACTTACTAAAGAGGAAAAACGTTATCTAATGCTTCAAAAGAACACAAGTGTGGTACTGCTATGTAAGACCTATACCAATGTTCGTAACAATATCTTTCTAGGAGGCTTTCGTTGGCTTTAATTTAGCATTGAGGCCAACACGTGAATAGTATTACTATAACCTACTTTGTTCTGTGATAATCTTATAGATTTTAACTCAGCATCACTAACAATCAGAATGCTAAAAATGGCGTATAAGCTTGGATTTTCGAACTTTTCATACTCTCCGCTATGAGAAATTTCATTTAATGTGGGCGTGAATTGAATATGTGAATATATAAACTCAAATGACGGTAACGTGGATCCACGATCACTGAAGGGGCTTAAGTCATGTCAAATATCAAAGCTGAATTTCCATACAGAGCGCCACAACCCAAAATATGATCCCAATTTTAATTAAAAAATACAACTGCGCTTTTAAAAAAGATTAATGATGGTTTTATCACTTTTATTACTTTTAAATCACACACACAATAAAAACATCTTAAGAAATCCTTCTTTACTGGCATCCGTATTCATCCAAAAGACACACATTTGAGCCAAATTCCTTCAAAAATCTGAATTGTTTCCTCCTTAAACGCTTTATGTTTTGTACTCGCGACGAAATAATGTTTTCAGATTCAAAATATATATTTGGTGTGTCTTTTTACTTACTAAATGTTGCTGAAACATATTTTTCAGCAACTTTTTCTTTATACAACTGTCATTTTTAGAAACATTAGTAATAATTATTACAAATTATCGAGTACGCAGACAGGCATATTAATTAATATTAAAATATAATATTTGACATTTCCTTCCTATCGATTTTCGTCGGTATGAGTTAACGATTTCTACAATCGTTAACATAAAGTTACAGAATAGCACATTCGTTAACTCAACCGAATATTTTCGTTAACTACCGATGTCGGTTCGTTATTCAAAAAAGTTACAGAATCGCACTACAGGGAAGGCCAGCAAATCCGACCCAGGTCTAATACCCCCACAGCCTTCTGATGACAGGACACCGAAGCCACCGAGCTCAGAAGGGATGATCGCCTGCGGATGAGATACCCAGGAGGATTGTAGCCACAACGTGGGTGCCTCCTCCTGACTCTGATGCAGGGGAAGTGGTGAAGATGCTGAAGAAGCAGAATAGAGGTCTCTTCATCGATAGTTGGAGGCTGCTCAACTATTTTAAATAAAGATACGGCATAGTGATGCTATTCACTATTGATAGTGAGAGTGCGGACTGTATCAGAGACTGTGGGGGAGTACTGTTCTTCGGATCTGGTGGACTTCGGTTCCGGATCTCGAGATCGCAGTAAAGTAGTTCGGCTGCATGGCCTTCGGGTGGCAATTTAATTTAACTTTTTTGGACAACGCGTGTCCCAACGCGTCACTCAACGGACCGTATGTGCCGAGACCTAAGTTATCCATATTAATATTATAACGGAGAACGATTTACGGGAGAATTAAGGGTTAAGAAACAAATTTAGATGTTTATAACAATAATAATGTAGTACAGTAGAGTCGCGAGAACTCGTAGCTTGATAATTCGTAATCTTCGATAATCTATCGGTCCCTTGAAGAAATTTTCTTCGCATTTTAACCACGCTAATTCGAAATCCTCGATAATTCGTATAAAATTGCATTGAATTACGTATTATCGAGGTTCTACTGTACATCCTCTATAACTTCTTCACTGATATAGCAGAGAATTCATAATAATATTTTTTATGTTGAATATTTTTAACTTCTTATGGTTTGCAAAGGCGTATTAAAAACGCTACAATGACATCACATTGATTTAAACTTCCGCTTCTCTTTCTCTCTGTTCAACATATTAGTGATGCCAATTGATGCAGTTTTAGTAATATTAATAGCATCACAAATCGATTAATTTTCCATAAAAAACACACACACAAATATTTACTCTATCAAATCCTTATGATCCTGTATAACACTTTTCAGCTCTTCGAAGTTTTCCTCAGCCGATTGTTCCAGACGCGAACCCATTTTACGTATTCTCAGCAACAGTATGCGTACTTGAGCCCGAAGAATGCAAACATAAACGGTACCATACGAATCATTGGCGACCTGTTGAAAACAAGTCCAACTTGTCAGTAAATATTCAATAAATGAAGCCAAATAAAATTCGATTTTTGAATGTCTCCAATCGATAATGAAAAGATTAATGGAATACGATGGTGCACCAGATACAAATGCTGAAATAAGTGTCATCGTTGTATATGTCCAATAGGCGGCACAATAACCAACAACTATACGCCTTCCCAAATTGCGTATATTATATAATTCCTGAACTTCATCCTCGGCCTGGCAACGTTTATCCATTTTATCCATCAGTTTTTCGGCCGCCTCCAATTTATGTTTGTAATAGATGAGAACCAATATTTTTATAGCACAGCCATAGACATCTATCGCTGCCTGCATGGAGGATAATTTAATATCAAAACTTACGGCGGCATTTGATTTTATAAAATAACTGGACGTAAAGCTGATGGGTGTAAAAAGTGTAGTCAAACAGTTGATAATGATGGAGTAGACAATATAAAGATGTGGATTTTTTTTGGGAATGTGTATACCCATTATGCGAAAACAACCATAAAGATAGGAGACAGCTTGCTTCGTAGCCACGGTTTTGTTGGGAACTCTTTGAACTGTTTTCACAATTTTTTTTATTGGAACTTTTGAATCTGTGGATGTGGAAAATGTTAAAAGAATAAACTTTTGATTCCGATAAATTTGCCGTCTTACTATTCAGTACTTCTTTAGCCATTTTTTTATTTAGTTAGAACTGACTTCAAAGTTAATTTGCAGAATGAAAATCACGGAACCACGGAAGCCTTTTTATAAAATAAGTCAATGCTTTAGAAATTATGTTTGTTGTTTTTTGTAGTTTATTGTTTTGTTATTGTAATCATAATTAGCAATCTTTCTCTAACAAATAGTTATACACTGAGGAAAAAGTATGTAGAGTACAGTTGGGGAATCTATTTCCTAGTTTCCAAAACGTATGAGTAACGTCATAAAAACTAAAGTGTACGTAGCAATATGTATTTGAGTAACATTCATTGAAAAATATGTATTTAACTTATGTTTTCAATAACCTACACACGTACACCCAATTAATTAGGTAATTGCCTTATTGGTGCCTTCCAACAACACTTCTCCCAAGTAAAAGCTAAAAAATTTATTTCAAAACATGATCAGGAGCACATTTATGCACACCAAACGTTGTTTTGTAATTGTTAATTTCGTTGTAAACACATTTTTTAATCATAACCTAACTTTTGTTCTGAAAAATAATTACCTAACCAATTAATTTCTTTCTGTGTTTTCACCTTTTAAAAGAAGCGAAGTTTTCCCCCTGAAAACTTTATTTTTTTACTTGTAAAACTTTTGAAAATAGTTATTAAAAGTGTTATTCTATAACACTACTAAATATTGCATTCGTCCTTATTATAAAGTTAACTAATTAAAAATCACAACCAATTTTATAATTGTGTACTTTTCTTAGGTCATCTTTTTGTTTAGGGAGGAGTAAACTTAAAGGTAGGTTGGTTATGAAAATAGAAGATGAAGGAGAAAGGGTAGATTATTAAAACAATTAATAACATTTGCTGGCCATTTATGGGAACAAGAATTTCTTTACTGGTTGTGGAAAAATTTATGATAGGGATGTAAATTTATGCGCTTATATGTACTTTAAAGGACAGTGCTTGTATACGATTAGGAACTGTAAGATCGGATTAATAAAGTCTAAAAAGTATAAGTTTTGCTAGTTTTTTAGTACGGTAACGCTTTTTTTCAAAAAGTTGCTGAAAAAGCATAACTAGGAGCAAAGCTATTACGAGGGTCGCTAGAAAACTATCTGGCCTAGGCAACACACAGTGTCGACAGGCGTCATTTGACATTTTTTTTTTTTGAAAATTATAACAGTTTTTACCCTAACTAGGAGTATACACAAGACAGTCTGTCGGCAAATAACTCTAGACGCGCCGCTTTTAAAGGCATGCCATTATCTAGGCTTATCGTAGTTTGCTCCCTGGCATGCCTTGCCAAAGAGTTAGCTATCTCGTTACCCCTAATCCCTTTATGTCCTGGTACCCATATAATGTTGACCGAACCATCGTGGGAGTAGTCGTTGATTGATTTTTTGCACTGCAGGACAGTTTTTGATTTCACCGTCTTGCTTGTTATTGCTTAAATTACTAATTTACTGTCCGTTAGGATGTTAATAGTGATTAGCCTTGTGTTAGCTTTAAACCAGTTCAGACACTCTGTGATCGCTCGGATTTCGGCCTGTAGCATCGTATTATGATCCGGCAGTCGAAGGGAGATTCTAGTTTCCTGGTCTTCGATATATAGACCCAGACACGTTCCCCCACCAATAACAGCCCCATCTGTGAAACCACAGCTTCCAGTTGGCATCCAGGGTTCCATCGATCCACTTGTCTCTGTCCGGTATTAAAATTTTACACAAGGCGGCTTCAATTGTTTCAAGTATACGGCCTGATACAGTATGATATATTGACTCACCCGTTGGTATGTTTGGTGGTCTCTTACGATCCACTCGTTCATCGACTTAAGTCTTATAGCTGCGATGGCTGCCTCATACCTTACCTGAATTTCTATTGGGTGGACAAATAAAATTGTCTCTAAAGCCCTAGTCCGCATTGCCCCGCTAATACTTAAGCAGCACATTCTTTGGACTTTTTGTAGTACTTTTACGTTGCATTTCTTGTCCGTAGCTGTCCACCATACCACAGAAGCGTAAGTTAGAATCGGTCTAATTACGCTTCTGTATAACCAGTGTGTCATCCTAGGATTGAAACCCCATTTTGAGGCTGTAGCCCTTCTGCAGGTTGACCAACATCTGTGGGCTTTATTAGCCCTTTCCTGAATATGGTCTTTCCATTTAAGTTTCCTGTCTAGAATTACTCCCAGGTACTTAATTGTTGGAGAAATGTTTATCATCTTCTTCGTAAGCTCCTATTTTCGTTTTCTGTTTTTTCCGGGTTGACATTTAGACCTTTTGGTCTAGCCCAGTTGTAAGCTATTTTTAGAGCCGTTTCGGCCCTTCTACAGAATATATTTGTATTCTTTCCCCTAAGAAGTATTATAACGTCGTCTGCATATCAGATGGGTTCAAATCCCTCGTCGGTTAAGATCCTTAGTAGACTATTTATGGTGGTGATAAGAGGTGATAGTATTCCTCCCTGTGGCGTCCCCTGACCAACTTTGTCTATTTTTAATTTAATTAATCGAGATTTTTATGACCTAAGGAGATTACATTGAAAAATTGATATCTAGCGAAGTCCTATACACACACATCAACCACTATGCGACGATCGTTTTGTTAGCTGGTTAGGCTAACATCATCATTGTCTCTTTTTGTTACGTCTTGTAGCTCACAGCTTATCCATCAATTCCTTAGCATGTGGTCTATCCAGTGTCTCAAGGCCCGGTTTATCTGAAACTCGTCTAAGGAGCGGATGTCGATGTCGATGAAAACTGCGAGTGTATACAACTTCATCTCGAAGGTTCTCTCTTTATGGTGTACTACCTCATGTAATGCGGTTTCCACTGATCTACCTTTTACATATGCATGTTGTTTGTATTTGAGCATATCGTTGGAGATGTTACTCTTTATCATGGTGTCGACCGTCCGTTCCATTGTTTTGAGTAAGAATGAAGTTAAACTTATCGGACTATAAGATTTTGGTATTGCATAACTTGACTTGCCGGGCTTGGGAATGAATACTACCCTTGCCTCTTGCCAGGCCAATGGAGTATGTGCAGGGTTTATCAAGCCTTGAAAATCTCGACTAGATTGGACGAAATGTAGTCCACTTCCCTTTGAAGTAAGGCTGGGAAAATCTGATCTGGTCACGCTGCTTTGTATGGTGAGAAGCTCATTGTTGCTTCCTTAATCATCAAGTTGTCGATTTTTGGTGCTTCTTCTGATGCATAAGCTATCTCCATCGGTGACACTGTGTGTGTCGTAGTACTCGACGGGAAGTACCTTCTCACCAAAAGGCTAAGAGTTTCCTCGGTTGTTTCCAACTTTTTACCCGTCTCATCAACCATAAGCTCGGGTTGTGAGTGAGTTTTATATAGGAACTTTTTAATTTTAGAGACGTCATTTACGCTATCTACCTGTTCACAAAAAAAGTTTCTAGGAGTTCCGTTTGGCGTTTCTTGTCATTTTGTTGTATTCCTTTAGATTTGTTTGGTTGTTGTCCCAGAATACAGCTGTTTTTTTACGTTTTGCCCTATTGTAAAGTCTTCGGACCTCTTTGCCTTTGTTACGAATTTCCCCTGTCACCCAGGGTTTTTCGTAGGCAGATTTCCTCTCTCGAAGTGGACAACTTTCTTCGAAAGACCTTACTAGAGCCTCTGTTATTGACATTTCTATCTATATCTTCTTTGCTTAACCAAACCTCAACTTCTTTCCCTAGTCTATCTTTAACTTGTTTACCGAATTTAGTCCAATTTGTTTTGGATTTATTTCAGAAAGTTATCGGATTCGGCGATGGCCTTGATATTTTAAACCTAATATACCTATGGTCAGAGAAGGAGTGTTCCTTTGAAACCCTCCACTCATGTACCTCGTTTATTAGATTTTCTGAATATATTGTTACATCTAATACTTCCTCCCTAACTCTGTTAACAAAGGTTGGTGTATTTCCTATGTTAAGGGTTATCAGGTCGTTAGTATTCAAAAATTCTAGAAGGGCTTGGCCCCTCTTGTTAGTGTTAGTACTACCCCACGAAATGTGGTGAGAGTTAGCATCGCTACCTACTAGTACTTCGTTACCTGTTTGCTTGATTTTCCTCACCAGTTGCTGCAGCTCCGACGAAGGTGGTAATGTCGGCGAGTCGAACGGCAGGTAAATTGATGCTAGGTATATATTACCATTCCCTTGCTTCAACACTGTGGCGTCCGAGGTTGACAACTCTGGGGAGAAAAGATTGCATAAGTTTTTATAACATATAATACAGGTCCTCGGTCGGTTTCCTGTATTAGCGTAAAAGAGTTGGTAATTAATGTGGTTTAGTCCGGAAACCTTGTTCTTTATGGTCCAAGGCTCGATGTGTATATTACCTTTGTATATTTTATCCATCAGGGGTTGAGTTGCCGTTTCGCTCCGATGGAGGTTTATCTGGATGACCTCAATCATAAATGTATACAATGTACATAAAAACATTGATTTTATTACGCTAATTTTATAAAAATGTTCGTTCTTTTTTAAATATTATGAAAGTACTCACCATTAGCTTCCCTATTCATAATAAATTTTGTCTCACTTCTGTACATTTATGCAAGGACACAGTATAATAAAAAGAGTATATTTTACAACACAAAAACTTCTTTTAACATTTTTTTACAAAAAAAGTGCCAATTTGACACTGCACCAACTAATGACATCTATCGGTATTAACAAAAACTAATTATTTTCTGTTAAATTGAAGTGTTGTTTATTATACTGCGAAAAGAATAATTAAATTTTTGAAACCTCCAAAAAATAGTTTTGGCCAAAAATTTCTTGAATGAGACCATAGTGCAGTGGCTTGATTGAGACACCTCCAAAACATGGTTACAGCATCTTCTGACGATAGCTCATATTTTTCGGGTTCATACGCATAGTTCCTTGATTCGTCACCTGGATCAATCACATAAAAGTCTTTTGAAGCACCGTGACCGTATTTTCTCCAAATTTCTTGCACCGAGCAACACGGAATCCAACGAGAAAAACCCCATTTTTGTCGCGAAGTGTTCATGCAATATCAAATGTTATGGCTATATTACACCATATGCTTTTTCACGTGTATGTTGTCACTTTGGATATACTAATATACAGACCAGCTGATGTCAAACATATAGTGTAATATAGCCATTAGTTGGTGGACTAAAAGCCCAAGGATACCTCTATCTCACGGCTTAATTTCTTCTGACACAACGGCCGTGGACGACCCTCACAAACTTCGTTTTTTGGCGAGTGTCAGACACGATTGAATTCATTAAACCAGTATTTCATAGTGCTATAGGTTGGTCCTTTATCGACATACATAGATTTAATTTAATCGATGCACTTGTGCCATGATTATCCACGTCGAAAAATTAAAAAATTATCGGACAAACATGTTCACAATAAATTCCATTTTTTTGCGAAGTGATTTTTTCTAGTCACTGTAAACAACTCAACACATTGTCGTATGTCAAACTGTCCTAAGTACGCTTAGGCGAAAAACTGTCAAACTTTCCAAAGAAATGTCAAATGACGCCTGGCGACACTGCGTGTTGCCTAGGCCAGATAGTTTTCTAGTGACCCTCGTAAGGGTGGATTCGCTTGTAAAGTTGTAAGCACATACTATAACGTTTCTGTAATGTTGGGCATCATTTCTGATAGAAGAATAAAAGAACAAGGGCAACATAGATCGATTTTTTTCTTTACTTTTTTATAAGAACTTACACCCAACGTTGGATGTTTTGCAGCCTAATGGTGATTGAACTGCATTTTTGGATTCAATTTTGTTGCTAGTTTTTTTCCGTACTCCAAAAAGTTAAGGTATCAACTCAATGAAATACGCCGCTTTTTCACGCTCAGTTTCATGTAAAAGACTAAAAGCCATGTACTAACTAATTCAAATGAATTAGGCAGCATTTGAATTAGGTAGTACTTGGCCTTTAATCTTTTACATAAAATGAGCGTGAAAAAAGCAGCGTATTTCATTGTGTTCACACCTTTAGAAAATGTTCGTTCCACATTAAACAATAATGTCGAATTGAATAGCTTTTTCTTTGTACCGGTCCACACTAGAGTGATTTCATTGGAAAAATTGCATGAAATTATGCGTCTCTAGATCGACCTCCATAGTAAAGTAAAATCATAAAATTGCTGTAGTGGGGAGTTCGATTTAAGAACACCTAATTTCATGAAATTTTTTAATGAAATTCACGCTAGTGTGGACCGGGACTTTAGAAACTTTTTTTTACTTTTTACGATATGCTGGTATGCTGATTTTGACATTTCATAATTTTTTTTGCCTTGAGCCAAAAATACAATTAACCTTTGTGTAAAGTTTTGCGACATTTCTGATAAAAAAAATAAAGAAAAATCGAACTTTATTGAACTTTCTCTTTTATTCTTTTACTAGAAATGGTGCAAAACTTTACACAAATGTTGACTGTGTTTAGGCCGGAACTTAAGCCGAAAACACATCCAACGTATCAGTAAAGTTTGGCATCATTCCTAATAAAAGAATAAAAGAGTAAGGGCAACATATCAACATCTTTTATCAGAAATGACGCTTTGTTAATGCATATTCTTCAAATAAAACATCAGTCTTCTAAGTTTTTGTATAAAAATAACTGATTTATTTTTATATTTATCATTAAATACAGTTGTTGTATTTCGAAAGGTTTTATGTAACTTAAGTTAATTATTTTATTCACTTAATGGGTAAAGATATAAATTTGTTTTTGCTTTGTACAGTTAAAAATAAATAAGAAAAACTCTTCAATAAAAACTAAAAGCCGCGAATAAACATGAATAAGGTTAAAGAATTTTGAATGAGGCAACTAATTATATTTTTTTCATTTGCAAGTACATTTTAAGGAAGAAATATTTGTAAGCTTCTGAACATGTTGTTAGGCCTTAAGGGATGAGTACATAAGCTGCCTTGCCTGCTTGCCTTGCTTGCTTCTGATAAAAGAATAAAAAAGAAAAGGGCAACCCAGTTCGAAATTTGCTCGGCCTTTATTCTTTTATTTTTATTATGTCAGAAACGAAGCAGGAAAGCAAGGCAATCAAGGCCTGCGTACATAAGCTGCTTTGCCTGATTGCCTTGCTTTGCTGCTTCAATAAAAAAATAAAAGAACAAAGAAGGCCGACCCAATTTCCAACTGATGGCAACCCAGTTCGAAATTTCGTCTTTATTCTATTATTTTTATTACGTCAGAAATGAAGCAGGTAAGCAAGGCAATCAGGCAAAGCAGCTTATGTACGCAGGCCTTCAGGCAAGGCAGCTTATGTACGCAGGCCTTAACACCTTATTTATACTGGCACCTAAACATGCATTTTAAGCATATACGTTATTTATTTGACAGATATACAAAGAAATTGTAAATAGGCTCAAATGACTTTTAATAAATGAATGAAGCGCCATTTAGGATACGTTTGCATTTACGAAATCCTCTGGATTGCATCTGCCAATTACATTGCGTATACGTCAAATGAAATCCACTGGAATTCAAGAGACTTTTTACGTAATGGAATCGACAGATATAATCTAGTGGATTCGTAAATGTAAACATACCATGAGTGCCGCTTTTTTAATAAATCATATTTGAGTAACATCCCAGCAAAAAAGTTTGGATGTAATGCGACGCAGAGTTATGATTTCACTATGCCATTCGATGCAATCTACACCGTTATAGTTATGAAAAATGCACTCCGTTCGAAACACTTTAGAAGCACTCGCTTAAAAGTCCCTACATGCAAGCCAGTTTGTTTATCCCTACAAAAATGTCGCAGTCATTTTTCCAAATTTGTGAAAAAATAAAGAAATACAAACTAAAGTTGTGAACATTGCGAGACGGAAATTATTTTTGGAGTGAAGTTGGTGTTCATTTCGAAATCTGAACTGGAGTGGGAGGACAATACTCAGCAAAATCTTCGATGCCAAGGATGCTTTTTAGCGTTTTCACTCATGAATTTTATATGAGCGTGACCACCATAAGATGACATTCATTTTCGGATCTTAAGATGACATGTCATTTTCACCTACCCTTTGACATGACATTTTCATGTCTTGTTTGGAAAATAGAAAATTCTGTATTGAAATATGATGTTCATGACAAACCAAACTCTATTAATTCATAAAATAACTAGAACTAATTTATCAGCATAAAGTTTACACCCAAAATTTCAATTTTATCACCGCCGCTGCACCGCAACAGAGTTTACTTCGTCCACTCTCAGCCACTGATATTGTTTCATCCTACAAAAGCTTTTCTATTATCTTCTCATCACCAGTTCAGATTTCGACATGGACTCCAACAGCACTCCTTTAAGAATTTCTAGTTCGTGAACCTACATTTAATTTGTAATTTTATAACAAACATTTTGGAAATGTATACTCTTTTGTTTGTACAAATCGACTTGTTTGTTTATAGTGATCTGTACAAATGATTCAAATGCTGATGAAAATATCGGATCTTTCACGACTTCCTTTGCATGGGTTTAAATTCTAATGAAAAAATCGGATCTTTCACCACTTGCTTTGAACCAATGCATAAAATGCCATGAAATCACGTCATCGCATAGAACCCCTTCCTTCAAATTTAGCTGGGAATAATAAACACTGTTACACAGGAAACACATGAAAAATGTGTAAGTGATGCCAAGATTGTTCTTGAAGTTTTCATGTGGTTGCTGCAACGCGGCACTTAACGGACCGGACCCTATGTGCCGAGCTCTTTAGTTTGTCTATTTCAATTCAGTTAGTTCTAAACATAATATATGTGTTTACATTACAATGCTTTAAATTAACTATTTGTCTTTTTCTTTATTTACGTTTGCTTAATTATTTTTCAAATGTCATTTATTTATTGATTGGTATAAATCATTTTCTCTTATTATTAATTTATTTCAATTTAAATTTGTAATTAACTCAGTACACAGCGCCCAATGAAAATCAACTTTTCAAAAGAATGTAATTAAAATTTGAGGTTATGATTAATGTACAGATTTTATTTTTTAAGCTGTAAACAAATCCAACTTTTCAACAAAGTTGGACGTCATTGCTGATAGAAGAATAAAAGAATAAGGTCAACATAGATTGAATTCTTCTTTATTCTCCTATCAGAAATGACGTCCAACTTTACTCAAATATTGGATGTGTTAAGGACTTAATTCACCTATAATAAAATTAAATGTTGAATTTTGTTTGTGGTAGAAATATTTCCCAATTTAGATGAAGTTTGAAGACGATAACACATCCAACGTTTCAGTAAAGTTGAACATCATTTCTGATAAAATAACAAAGAAAAATTCAAAATGAAGCCCAACTTTACAGAAACGTTGGATGTGTTTTCGACTTAAACGTTTGAGTCAAGTTTTGCGTTATTACTGGTAAAAGAATAAAAGACAAAGGGCAACCTAGTTCGAATTTGGCTGGGCTTTTATTAATTATTTTTTTGGATTTTATTTTTCTAATTTTATTTTTGGGTTTAATTTATAAAAAACAATTTTTTGAAAACATAACCTCTATTTTTCTTATAAAAAATTGATAATTTTTTCTTTTTCTAAATACATAGCGCTGTGTTTTTGGTCTGTTTACATTTGAGGAGTTTATATAATAATATTAACATGGGGTTTTGAGTTTACATATTATGGAAGTTAAAATAGGAATTGGTCATCAGGACAATAAATATGTGGATTTATATATTTTAAACTGAGTTTTTTTATATATGTATGTTTATGATTATATAGCAAAACACAAACATTAACAATATCGCTAAACAATAACGAAACGAGTAAATAAATTTATATGTACTTATATTTTTTTGGCAAATTTATATTTATACATTTTTGTTTGCAGAACAAGCTTAACCTAAACTAAAACAAACATATGTGAGTACTCGTGTAAACTATATTTGTTAAAAAGAAGCTTAAAGACACGTTTAGACGTATTACCCAATAGTAAATTTACATTTACGAAATCGAGTGGATTTCAACTGTCAATTCCTTTGCATATACGTCAAATGAAATCTCATTTGAAACACATTGGATTTCATTTGACGGAATTGACAGTTGAAATCGAGTGGATTTCGTCGATATAAACCTAGCATAATATGATGATAAAGGGCATCATATCGATTTATTTGACGTAAAATATTTGAAAACATTTATAAAACAAATCGATATAAAGCCGTTATCAAGATAATGATCCCTAGTCGAAACGTGCTCTAATTATACATATATAAATTTTAAATTAACTTATATAAAGCAAGCATTTTATATTGATAATAAAAACTTTACAATTGTTGTTCTTTGCCAATTTAAGACTTTAAAATAGTCTTACTTCCATTCAAGTATCGTTCTATATTTTCTTGCGATTGCCAATGACGATTTTTTGTCTTTTTATTACAAATATTTTATATTATCTTTTCATTATAAACACAATATGCCATACAGTTTGTTTTTATCTATTTATTATATTTGGTGTTATTTATTTTTTTTTGTTGGATTTTGGAATGGGATTTTCTAAAAGTATGTTTATACTGGCATTTATTAAATGATAGTAACGCTAACTTGTTTAAACACATTCTTGAAACAAATGTGAACATGTGTGTCCAATGGTTAATTTAAACCTTATGCTATGTTTACATTTACGAAATCCACTCGATTTCATCTGTCAAATCCATAGGTTAAACGTCAAATGAACTCCAGATGAGATTTCATTTGACGTTTGAGCTATGGAATTGACAGTTGAAATCGAGTGGATTTCGTAAATGTAAACTTAGCATTAGCATTATTTGCACTGGCACCTACTCTTATGTTACACGCTAAAACTTTCATACGAAACTTTCCCATTATTTTGGCGTTCTTATAGCACGGTTACACTACAGCTTTTTGCCGGGTTAACCCACTTCATGAGGATTTATTGCTTAATCTGGTCAAATCTGACCAGATTTGCCATACAAAAATTAAATCCTCTCACGACTGGGTTTATTTTAAATCCGGCACAAATCCACCAAAAATGCAGTGTTGTATTCGGTATTTGTGCACAAAAATCCAACTCTTCTCAAAAAGTACCAAAAGTTGCAACTGTTTTTGCAACAGAGTTAGTCGTGTTTTACACGTTTACGATTGGTCACATGAGATTTTATGGAGTTAATAAATCTAAAGTTATTTGAAAATCATAAAATTATTTATTTTTTTACATTAGACACTTTTTTAGCAAAAAGTACGCTTGATACCATGATACAAAAATGTATCCCTGTGTGTAAAATATGCCAATATGAGCAAAGAGGGGACGATATCTCATACGAGAAACTGTAAAAGTGTAAAACACGACATTAGTAGTTATTTTGTATGTATGCGTAAACAAACATCAGCTGACAGTTTATATCCTCGAAAAGCAAAGTGTAACCAGCAAAGATTAACCCACTGGATCTATTAGACCCAGTGGGTTAACCTTCAATAGTGTAACCGGGGTATTAGGTCGAGTTCCCCATTACAGTAATTTCATAATATTACTTTTGTATGGAACTCGATCTATGAACGCCAAAATAATGGGAAAGTTTCGTATGAAACTCTTATGTTACACACTAAAACTTTCATACGAAACTTTCCCATTATTTTGGCGTTCATAGATCGACTTCCATACAAAAGTAATTTTATGAAATTACTGTAATGGGGAACTCGACCTAAGAACGCCAAAATAATGGGAAAGTTTCGTATGAAAGTTTCAGCGTGTAACATAAGAGAAAGTTTTAGCGTGTAACATAAGAGCTAGGAACACGTTTACTTTACAAAATCCGCTGAATTTCAACTGTCAATGCCATTACGTATATTGCTTGGTTTACATTTACGAAATCCACTCGATTTCAACTGTCAAATCCACAGGTTAAACGTCATATGAAATCCAGATGAGATTTCATTTGACGTTTGAGCTTGGAATTGACAGTTGAAATCGAGTGGATTTCGTAAATGTAAACTTAGCATATGTCAAATTAAATCCCCTATTGGAATTGACAGTTGAAATCCACTGTGTATGTTAAAATGTTGCTTCTGCTGATAAACGAAATTCTTGTGTGTTTTGACCGGATGAAAACATAGGTGGTGGCTAAGCCGGTGAAGGGCTAGAAGGTGAAGGAACACTTTCATGCATTAATTAGTAAAAAATGACAAATAATTGTGATAAAAATGTCGACTTGTTTAAGACCAAATTGAATGGATAAATAAAACATTAACCCACTTAGTTCAACAATTGGTCTGTTCCTTTACTTTTGAAAGTGGTAAAACCGGCAAAAGTAGTATAAGTTGTAAAGTGCACTCATATGAATTGTATGATGTCTGAAGAAAAATAACGCTTTTCGAGTAAAAAGTGGTAGAACTTGAAGATTCTTGCACGTAAAGAACAGAGTTAATAATAACCAAAAGAATAATTAACATGTAATGCAAGGTGTCATGTTTTCGAAGTTCTGGCAACCCTCCTGATCGAGTTCTGCTGTAGGTAATATTAGCTTTGTTCCTTTACTTTTTTAATGCTAAAAGTGGTAAAAGAGAAAAGTGTCAAAATTTCTCAAAAATGCTCTCTCATGGACATTTTTACCAGAAAAGTAAAGGAACGGAAAAATGGTAGATCTGGTAGCAATGTCAAAAAGAAACATAAAAAATCAATTTTCGTCTTTTATTTCACAGTTTTTAATTTAGTTTTGTCAGCGTTCTACTTTCTCTTCTGTTTTTCGTCCATTTTTTTCTTTATTGTGAAATAATCGTCAAACAAAAGTCGAAAAATTACCTGCAGAAATTTTTCTGGTAGCCTGTGGTAGAAGAGAAAGGCATATGTGCGCTCCCTCCTCTCTCACTCTCTTAAAAATTGCTGCCAGTTTTACCACTTTTTGGGGTTAAGGAACGCTTTGCAGGTTAAAAATGTTAACAAATGGTAAAAATGGTAACCTCAGGTAAGTAAAGGAACACAGCTCAAATGTTTGTTTATGTTTTTGCCAGAATTGCAATTTGCAAAGTCCGCCACAAAACATACGAATTTAAATCAGCTGATCAAACTTGCAAATTCTTACAAGCAAAATTTTGCTTGCAAAAACTCTCCAAAATTCTCTCCAAATTCGCTCTCTTTTACTTTACAAGTTTGTTATCGAACAGCATTTTGTAAAAGTTTGTACAAATTTGTACAAACTTTTGGGTTATCGTACAGACCTATTAACATGTAATGGAAGGTGTTATGTTTTCGTAGATCTGGCAACCCTCCTGATCGAGTTCTGCTATAGGTAATATTTATTGTAATTGATGGCAGTCATTCCTGGTAAACCCATAGGACATTATGCCTGTTCGATAACTTTGCAAGTAAAAAGTTTTTGCAAGTTCTTGCAACTACTTGCACGACTTCTCAATTCTCTTTTACTGAACAAGTTTGTTATCGAACAGCATTTTGTAAAAGTTTGTGCAAATTTGTACAAACTTTTGGGTTATCGTACAGACCTATTGTTTACATGTCTGGTATCCCCTTGGTCCATATGGTAACCCTCTTAGTAGAGATATTCCATAGTCCCAATTTACATTAGGCGAGTTTACTTGCGGCAGTTGTCAGTTTGTAGGTGAGAGAGGGGGCTGAGAGGCAAAGGGTTACCATATGCCTCACCTCTCTCTCCATCAAACTGACAATTGCCGCAAGTAAACTCGCCTAATGTAAATTGGGACATACCTAATATTAGGTGTGTTCGTTTACTCGATAATTTGTACAAATTTGTACAAGTCCAGTAACTTCTTGTCTTTTTTATTGTACTGTAGAGTAAACGAACAACATCCAGTAACAATTCGTACAAATTTTGAGTAAACGAACACACATATTGTTTATACTTGTTAGCAGGGCTGCCAGATTATTTTTATGGAAAATCGTCAAAATGACGATTTTTAAAATTAAAATCGTCAAATCTATTTTACAAAATCGTCAAAAATTAAAATGGTAATATTAAGTTATATTTAAATATAATTTTAAATAAAATAAACATTAAATGGCTATTCGAGTTAGTAAACTTATTTTTACTTCAAATGGGTATTAAATTAAATGATTAATTAAACGATTTTGTAAATAAATATTTGAGTTAACATTCTTAACAAGTCGTGTTTAATCAATGTGTCAAACAATTTATTTTGTTAAGTAAACTCCACATTGAATCCTTATGAAAAGAAGTTCGATACATATTTCGTTTTGTGAAGATATACTTGGCTGAAAACACGTTTAACATTTGTTGGCGAACGTGGTAATACCTATCATTATTTTCTTTAAAAAATTTGTTATTATAGGAAAAAACATGTGAACCATCAACACGTTCCAAATCATATATTAAAATGCGAAATAAATCTTCTTCATTATTTTCAAACATTTCCTCAAAATCCAAAAGCTTTAGTTCACGAAATTCTGAATCCAATTTTTGCTTTTCCTTCTTGTTGACAAAATGTGAAAGTTCGTTAAGGATGTCGAAAAATCAATAAAACTATTTTCAAAACCAAACCTATTAAACTTTTCAAATGTCTGCACAAAGCTCAATATAACACAGTTAATTGCCCAGAACAGAATCCACTATTGTTGAAATTTTGACTTTTTGTTCCTTTATAAATTTACCAAAAAATAGGAGATTGTTGCAGGTTCTGGATACATACATATTTAGCTTGTTGAATTCAGTTTGGTTCTAGTTAAAAATTCCTTTGCATATGCACCCAAACATATCGTAACCATTGATGAAATCTGGCACATAAAGCTAAAATATATGTTCTGGCAAAATTTCTACGTTCAAAAATAACGATTATTGTGATTATTGTTTAACAATTCATTTTTAAAATCAACTAAGTTTTTACAAATTCATACTTTACAACAAAAATGACGATAAATCGTCAAATCTGGCAGCTGTGCTTGTTAGTAGTTAATCCTTATTAAGAATAAAATTCATAAAATGTAATAATTTTTAAGCATTTACGGAAAACATGGGGTATTTTGGAACGAACCTTAGTCCCAATTTACATTGGGCGAGTTTACTTGCGGCAATTGTCAGTTTGTAGGTGAGAGAGGGTGCTGAGAGGCAAAGGGTTACCATGTGCCTCACCTCTCTCTCCTACAAAATGACAATTGCCGCAAGTAAACTCGCCCAATGTAAATTGGGACTTAATTACATTTTGAAAACATTTTCTTGACACCTTGCATTACATGTTAATTATTCTTTTGGTTATTATTGTTGAACTAACTAGGCGTTTACACCAGACAGTTTGTCTTCAAATGCAACTCTGATTTACTAACACATACATATGTACATTTGTCGTTCGTCTCCCAGCTGTCCATCATTTTTTCATAGACAGTAGGGTTAACAAATTTTTGACATTTTGTGAAAAAAGAAGTGAGATGATAATTTAAATGTGTTGAAAACAAAAGAATAGGTACAAAAACAAAATATGTGAACGGAAAACAAAAGGAAATCTATGATTTTATTCATAATTTTACAACTGTTTTTGCAGTTGTCTGGACGCCTACGTCACAGAGGCAAGTTTTGGGTTTTTGACAATCAATACATGAAGTCAACTGTCCTGTCTTTTGTAAACGCAGGGTTACCCCCATTATTATAAGTCTTCTTTTGTTATAGTTTGGATTTACCGAACAGATTTATGCGTTCCGGTTAACTTAAAGTTAAAAGTGATGATGGAATTTCAGGGAGGAGCTTCATGTCATTAACTTTCAATTTGAAAATTATATTTTTAATGCCTCCAAGTTAGTTTATTTTACATTTTTGAATCCATTAGATAGTAAAAGAGCACATGTAATAAAGGGCCCAATAGTACGTTTAGACTTATAAATCCAATCGATTTCAAATGTCAATTCCATAGTATATATGTATGTACGTCAAATAAATCGTAGTTCTAAATCCACTGGATTTTATTTGACGGATATTGTATGGGATTGACAGTTTAAATCATAGTATAAGTTCATAGTCTAACAGGCGTTTTATTTTTTATTTATAAATTTAACAAGTCGACCAACTAATTTTTGCAAAAAACCCGACATTTTCATCACAACTTTTTTTAATTGTTCCACAAACATCCCAGACGGGACAAGGGAAACTTCCCTCATACACCCCGTGACCACCTCGACAAGTTATGGATCACGACAACGGGTCGTTGCAGATTGTGACCTCTAACTTCAAAATGAGATGACACTGGCATTGACTACTACAGGCTATGTGAAGATTTAGAGGAGATAGCAACTCTCGAACATCTACTTTGTAGGTGCCCCTAATTACAAACAAGAAGTCTCTAACCTTCCCATCTAACATAGATCCCATTATCCTACTTAACTATGTCAATCACTTATCCTGCCTTGGCTAAGGTACATAACTACGAAATTTTTCTTTTCTACTATCTACTTTCAGCAAAGCAATCACGCTCTCTAATCCAACTAGCAATACCACAAATCTCATCATCACCATCAGCGACAAAGTCGATTAGTTGTCAATGAGAGCCGTACCTAAAATTTTCTGAGCGACATTTTTGCAGAACATTTCGAAGCTGAAAAACGTCATCTTTTGGTACTTTTATTGAGGCTTTTAAAATAAGGGACGAAAAGGACATTGAAGGAAGTTCTCTACGAAAATAATCCTCATTCAATTTGGCTGCAGACATGTCATCTCAAAAATAAGCTAAAACAACAGTGAACAAAGATATAACGTTAAATGTGTCTGAAAGGTTTAACTCATATCTAGACGGTGACCTAGCCCCAAAAGGTCTTAAATGACCATCTAGCCATCCATCCACAAAATGGCCACAGATATCTTCTGTCCACAGAAATCGCAAAGATCGTGTTCAGTCCTTAAGCCAAGAAAATCTTCGATGGCCTCCTAACCATAGAAAACCTTTTTACCCCACCCCACAAAAAAGCCCTTGAACAAAATTTGTCATTATACCCACAATGGTCATAGTGGTTTTCCTGACTAAAAAAAGGAAGTATAAATTAAAAAATATATATTTTTAATTTTTTATTCTTATAGCAGTTTTATATTTTCATTAAAGATTCCATTAACTCAAGTTAATAAATATTTATTTATTTATTGTTTATACATTTATTTTATTAGTTTATTTATAATCTAAATGAAAAAGGATTATTTGGTTTATATGTGTTTTTTTTTTCTGATATAAATTTAATGAAAAAGTGAATATACAATGTTTTGTTTATATACTTTTTAATATCTTGTAAGGCATTTTTACATGTATGCTAAATTGTTTGAAATTTTATAAAACATTACAATATGTAGTTTATAATATTTTTCTCTTATTGTATGGATTTTTTACTTATAAAATAGTTTATTGTTTGTTTGAATAATGTGTTTGTTGTTTGTTCTTATATTAAATCAAAAATAAACGTTATGAGTATTTATGAACAAGGCTAAGAATTAGAAAAAAAAAAAAAACTAAAGAAATATTGTATTTACACAAGAATTGTGGATGACTTATTTGGCGTAAAGAAAGGGAGAATGATGACGATGATGATGTAATTTAAAAACAAAACAGCTAAACAAATATAATAATTAAAAATAATTTATACAAATGTTTAAAGTACAAATAATACAAATAATTTATAGCAAAATACAAATAATTTATAGCAAAAAATATTTGATGTTAAAATAACAATTTTGTTGAAACAATAAAAACAAAAACAATGTTTGTATTTTAATTATTACTTAAATAATAAGTAATAAATTGTATATATTAAAAATATGTTTTATTTTGATTACAAATTCCCGCAAGTTTTGTCTTTCCACCTCAAAACTTTAATTTAAGTTCAGAATAAACCAATTTATGTTTTATTTAAAAAAAAACGATTAAAAAGCAGTTAATTGAGTATCAGGTGTATGAAAAAAATTTTTTGATACATGATCTTAATTTAATTTATTTTGTATATTTATATATTGGAGTTCTTAGGGAATTTTATATATAGTTGGTATATAACATTAAGTAATTACAATAAAGCAATGACCATTGTCTTAATTTCAGTTGGTTTGTTTTTTCATATCATTTTTTCAAGCAATATTCAAGTCAACCTTATTATCAAGTTATACAAATTTTAAGCAACCTTTTTCTAGGCCATAACCTCAACATAACCTATAACTAAAACAAAATTGTGATTTCATTAACAGTTGATGACTCGTAAATGGGTAGGTTATTAAAAGCAATAGCAAAAGGACAACAAATAAAACCACTTACCATATTGGATATAAAATAAAGAAGAGATTTATAACAATTTTAGGGTTATGTTTTCGTTTTTGCCAAAATCTAACATAATTCTTAGTTTTATTGAAAATGTGTCAAAGAGAAATTTATTCTTCACAAAATTTTACTATAGGCCACCAAACACAAAAAGTCTCTAGATTCGGTATATACCAATAAAATACAGATAGCAATACTGGGCGTATATATTCCTTTGGCCAATGTTTGGACTATTTTCGCATACTTCATTTTAGGAGTTTGGTGTCAATGGCAAAAAGATTCTACATCAAATTTCACCACAAGTCTCCAAACAAAACAAATCTGTAGATATAATATTAAGCATAAAAATATCGAATGTGACAAAATTGTAGGGTTATTTTTGAACAATTTTCGATATGGGCCAATATCACTCCTAATCCTTCATTTTAGACAAATGGTACCAATGGAAAAATTGTTCTACGACAAATTTTACTATAGGTCAGCGAACACAAGAAATCTCTATACATAACAAGTATTACGGAAAATACCACTTACAATATGGATATAAAATAAAGAACAGATTTATAGCAATTTTATGGTTATGTTTTCATTTTTGCCTAAATCTACAATAATTCTTCATTTTAGATCCTTGATATTAAGGAGTAGAATATTCTGCATTAAATTTCAATATCAGCCTATGAATACACTGGGTCCGCAGATATAAAAATATAGCACTTGAAATTGTGCAGCAAATTCTATTAGTTATTTCTCTTTATATGCCCCAATTGATACAGAAATTGCATTATAAGGATTCAGTTGTGAAGAGTATTTTTTCCACTAACACCCTACAATGCATTTTTACGGATGAAAACTGCACAAAACGACAAAAGATCAAAACTAACCTCAAAAAAGGAATTTTATTTTGTTCGCTAATTTTAGCCTATTTGGGGAGTAATGGCGTAAAATTTTACGTAGAATATTATTGGAGGCGGTATATACCCTACTTTTTGGTGGGGGTACAAACAATTTCTGCAACAGATACCCAAGGCCTTCCTTCAATGATCCCCGTACTGAACTCTGTAGCTAAAGACTAAGAATCACAAGGAATTTTTGAATCCCTCTACAATTCTCTGACAGAAAAAAAAACTTAAAAAATTATTATTCCAATAGTTTTAGTAGAATTTTACACAAAATTTAAAACAAAATTTAAAATGATTTTGAACACATCCTTCTGTTATAATTCCGAAGTAATATTTAGTTTTCTAACTTTCCTTATCTTCGACAATTTGATTCTTTCCTTTCTCTTGAACTAATTTATTTTTCTTTTTCCATCCGTATATTGTTCCTATAAGGACACTAAGATTATCTTGTGGTACAAGTTTCAGTAACATAACCCCAAAATTTTTCCTTAATTTTCTGTTTGTGTTATTTTCTTGCATATACATATGTTATATATAGTGATTTCTTGTGTTCGGTGACCTACAATGAAATTCAATGAGGAATATTTTTTCCGTTGGCACCAATCCTCTAATATGATGAATTAGGGATGATAAAACCACAATTCAAAAATTACCCCAAAATAAACAAAAAATCTTAATCACAAACAGTTTTCGATATTTTTAGAGAATATATATATCTACCGGGTTCCCGCCTTCGGTGTCTTATAATGAAATTGGATGCAGAACAATTTTCTCTTTGACATGTTTCCTCTAAAATAAAGAATTTTGGAAGATTTTAGGGAAATTGCAAACATATCCCCCCAAGATTTGTCCTAAAACCCAAAATAAACAAAACAAAGATTAACACATAGGCTTCGGAAGTCAGCCTATCGTCAGATTCTTTGTAAAATATTTCAGCTGCACACTCACGCATTGCTCCTCGAAAATGCAACTAAATGCACCAGAAATAAAAGTGATACAGTGATTGCTTTTTACCTGCTTTAAAAATGCTCAAATGTGCCGTTTTGATATTTATAGGGGCATATGCTATATCTACCGCTTTCCCGTCTTCGGCGACATATAGCGAAATTTGATGTAGAACAATTTTCTCTTTGCTAAATTTTCTCTAAAGTAAGGAACTGTTGAACATAACCTCCATTATTGGCAAATCTCGTTTTTATTTTATAACCAAATAGTTTGTGATAGTTTCATGAATATATACTATATCTAGGGACTTTTTGTGTTTGGTTACCTATATTGAAATTTAATGTAGGAAATGTTTTCCATTGGCAACAATCTCCTAACATGAAGTATTCGAGGTAATAGAGGCACAATTCGAAAATAGTCCCAAAAAAAAAAAAAATTAGTAACAAATAAATAGTATTCGATATTTATAGCGAAATATTTTTTATATACCGGTTTCCCTTCTTCAGCGAATAATAGTGAAATTTGATGTAGAACAATTTTCTTTTTAGCAATTTTCCTCTTAAATAAAGAATTGTGAAAATTTTTGTGCGCAATTTTTAACATAACCCTAAAAATTTGATGTCTTTCCTTGTTTTATATCAAAATAATTTGACATATTTTCATGGATATATATAACATCTAGCGACTTCTTGTGTTTGGTGACCTATATTGAAATTCAATCTAGAATATTTTTTCCATTGATACCAATCTCCTAATATTAAAAATTAGGGGTGAAAATGGCATAATTCGAAAATGATCCCAGAATAAACAAAAAAAAAATGTTAATCGCAAATAGTATTCGATATTAACAGGGGCATATAGAATATCTAATGGTTTCCCGCCTTCGGTAACTTATAGTGAAATTTGATATAGAACAACTTTCTCTTTGGTACCTTTCCTGTAAAGTAAAGAATTGTGGAACATTTTAGCGCAATTGTAAACATAACCCTAAAAATGTTTCCATAATTTTTTTACTTGTTTTGCATCAACAGTGTTTGACGTATTTTCATGGATATCTATTACATCAAGCGATTTCATGTGTTTGGTGACCTATATTGAAATTCAGTGTAGAATATTTTTTCCATTGACACCAATCCTCTAATGTGATGTATTAGGGGTGATAAAGCCACAATTCGAAAATGACCTCAAAATAAACAAAAAATGTTAATCACAAAAAGTATTCGATATTTATAGGAGATATATGATATATGACTATAGCTAAATTTAATACAGAATAATTTTCTCTTTGGGACCCCCTTTCCTTTAAAATAAAGAATTGTGCAACAATTTGGGGATATTGTGAACATAACCCTAAAAATTCCTTGTTTTACATCAACATTCTTTCTGATATTTTCATGGATATATATAACATCTCACAACTTCTTGTGTTTGTTGACCTATATTGAAATTCAATCTAGAATATTTTTTCCATTGATACTAATCTCCTAATATTATAAATTAGGGGTGAAATTGGCATAATTCGAAAATGATCCCAGAATATACAAAAAAATATGTTAATCACAAATAGTATTCGATATTAACAGGGGCATATAGAATATCTACCGGTTTCCCGCCTTCGGTGACTTATAGTGAAATTTGATATAGAACAACTTTCTCTTTGGTACCTTTTCTCTAAAGTAAAGAATTGTGGACAATTTTAGCGCAATTGTAAACATAACCCTAAAAATGTTTCCATAATTTTTTCCTTGTTTTATCAAAATAGTTTGACATATTTTCATGGGTATTTATTACATCTGGCGACTTCTTGTGTTTGGTGACCTATATTGAAATTCAATCTAGAATATTTTTTCCATTGATACCAATCTCCTAATATTATAAATTAGGGGTGAAATTGGCACAATTCGAAAATAATCCCAGAATAAACAAAAAAAATGTTAATCACGAATAGTATTCGATATTATGTGGGGCATACAGAATATCTACCGGTTTCCCGCTATATTGAAATTCAATGTAGAATATTTTTTCCATTGGCACCAATCCTCTAATATGATGTATTAGGGGTGATAAAGTCACAAAGCGAAAATGACCACAAAATAAACAAAAAATTTTAATCACAAATAGTATTCGATATTTATAGGAAATATATGATATCTAACGAATTCCTTTTTTCGGTGAGCTATAGCTATATTTAATACAGAACAATTTTCTCTTTGGTACCTTTCTTTTAAAATAAAGAATTGTGCAACAATTTGGGGAAATTGTGAACATAACCCCAAAAAATTGCAGCAAATTTCTTCCTTGTTTTACATCAACATTCTTTCTGATATTTTTATGGATATATATAACATCTAGCGGCTTCTTGTATTTGGTGACCTATATTGGAATTCAATGTAGAATATTTTTTCCATTGATACCAATCTCCTAATATTATAAATTAGGGGTGAAATTGGCACAATTCGAAAATGATCCCAGAACAAACAAACAAATGTTAAGCACAAATAGTATTCGATATTAACGGGGGCATTTAGAATATCTACCGGTTTCCCGCCTTCGGTGACTTATAGTGAAATTTGACATAGAACAACTTTCTCTTTGGTACCTTTACTCTAAAGTAAAGAATTGTGAAAAATTTTAGCGCAATTGTAAACATAACCCTAAAAATGTTTCCATATTTTTTTCCTTGTTTAACATCAAAATAGTTTGACATATTTTCATGGATATTTATTACATCTAGCGACTTCTTGTGTTTGGTGACCTATATTGAAATTCAATGTAGAATATTTTTTCCATTCGCACCAATCCTCTAATATGATGTATTAGGGGTGATAAAGCCACAAAGCGAAAATGATCCCAGAATAAACAAAAAAATGTTAATCACAAAAAGTATTCGATATTTATAGGAGATATATGATATCTAACGCGTTCCTTTTTTCGGTGGACTATAGCTAAATATAATTCAGAACAATTTTCTCTTTGGTACCTTTATTTTAATTTAAAGAATTGTGCAATAATTTGGGGAAATTGTGAACATAACCCCAAAAAATTGCCGCAAATTTCTTCCCTGTTTTACATCAACATTCTTTTTGATATTTTCATGGATATATATCGCATCTAGCGACTTCTTTTGTTTGGCGATCTATATTGAAATTCAATGTAGAATATTTTTCCCATTGGCACCAAATCTCTAAAATGATATATTAGAGGTGAAATTGACAATTCGAAATTAGTCCTAAAAAAATAACCACAAAAATATAAGACTCATATAGCTATGTGATATTTTAAAGTTCAATATTATAACAATCAATTTCTTGTATTGGATTATCTAAAGCGAAATGCGTTATAGAATATTTCTTCCATACACACCACTTTCCCAAAACGAAGTATTTTAAGAGATTTTGGCATATTTCGCAAGAATCTAAAATGACCAAAAATTTTTGAATTCAAATGTTTAGTTACATACATATTTCTTTGGTAAATATTATATTTACAATAATCTAGGAGAGCTTTCATATTTTCTTTCATTTGTTGTCCTTGAGCTACTGCTTATTTTTCTCTTATAATTTATCAGTAAATTTTTATGGTTATTTAATAAAATTTCTGACTTCAAAATGAAATGTTTATGCTTTGGTTAATAACCCCCGACAGCTTTGTGCTTGTATTGTTGTTGCTGTTGTTTTGTTGTATTTTCATATTAAAAATAATCCTTAACTTTTTGTCTTAATTGTAATGAAGATTTTATCAGTTTCAGTTTGTGTAATACTTTAGATTTTCCTTTTTTTTGGAATTATAGTTACAATTCGATTGTAACTAATATTTCACTCATTCGCTCCCTCATTCTGGCCGTTCCACTTTGGTGAGAGTTTTGTGATTGATACATTTTAAGTCATTTATGAAACCTGATAAAAAGTAAAATGAACATAAGACCAGAAAAAACTAACTCACATTTGATATTCATATTGGGCCGAACGTGAACGCCTTGCACCCGAATACCAACGATAGGGTAATTGTTGGCCATTTCCCGCTCCTCCGGTTGATGCTGAGGGAGATATTAAACCCGGCTGACCATAGTTATTTAATGACCATGTACTAGAACGGGCCCCGGGACTACGGGCCATTTGTACCCTTAGGTTTACAAATCCCTGCTAGGATGAGGGAGATGTTGATGAGCCTGAAATATCTGCGGTGTTGCGGCGCGACAGCCTTCTCGAATAAAGAGCCAGTGACTTATTACTTGAATTTGTTGTAACGCCACCTCCTCCACCACCACCAGGACTAGCATCAGCATAGGCATCTGGGCTAAATCGCACACGACTATGTGAAGATATGGAACCTTCTTTGGCACTTAAATATGAACTATCATCACTGGTCAGCGAATCGGGAGGTGTGGGATTTGTGGGTGTACTACCGGCTGTACCACCATTACCACTGGCATTTGTTGACGTATTCGTATTGCAGGGTATACCACCCGAACCATTCAATGGTGCACCATTAGGTGTCTTGTAGTTATTGTACTTTTTCAAAGAGGAACGTAATTTTGTACCCGTTGTACTCGACGTAACAAAGGCCAAATTATTTGCATCGAAAGGTAAACTATCAGGTCGTTCGGGTATGAGTCGTGGTGCCGATTCATGGGCATGGGGTTTCGATTTTGGTGCCGTTGGTGCTGGTGAGGGTGGTGAGGTTTTCATGTTAATTGGTGACATGGGAGTAGATCTGGATCTTGTGTAAATATGGCGCTGAGGAGTGTGATGTAGCGAACTAACACCACCTCCGCCACTATCCCTATATTGATATAATGGTTTGTGTAGAGGACTGCTACTGTTGTAGGGAAGATTTTCATAGTCTCGCATGCGATTCAGTGACGTAAGATCATTGCGTTGATTGGCCATAAAACGGTTCGAGGGTTTGGGTGAACTTTTGTAAAGCTCCTGTTTTGTGGGAGGCGGCACAGATCCCGTAGGCATGGCTGGATCTCGGTAGGGGCCATATTCAGCATAGGGGAGGGCCATATTGTTATAATCAAAGGCTGTCGATTCATCATAGTCTATGGTATAACCTTGATTGTAATTGGAATTATTGGATATTGTTGAGGGAGTGCGACGGTGACCTGCTGCTGTAACACCCATTTGAGGTACCCTTGGAGGTGGTGTTCTTACAACTGGCGGAGAGGCATGATGTTGTTGCGGTGCTGGAGGTGGTGGAGGTTGAGGCTCATAATTGTAATCATAATAGTTGGGTAAACGATGATTATAGTCATAAGAATAGTCAGGATAGGATTTACAATCTCGCTCATAGGTTAGCTGATGTTCAGGGCGATAAGGGAAGTAGTTGGAACCTAAAAGAAAGTGAAAATGTATTTTAAAAATAGCAGCTAACAAGAAATTATGAATTTTATTAGCTTCTTACCTAAATAACCGGCTCGATGGGCCCCTGCCCCATAGGCACCACCATCATTGGAAAAACTGGGACCATTTCTCAGAAAGTCTTTGTGAGTAAACATAGACTGATTGGACATGGGCATATTCGTTCCCGTGGCACCACCCATCACTGGCATCCCCGGCATACCCACTTGACCACCCAAACGAAAATCTCGATATACCACCTTTTCCATTGGTAAATTATCTTCCTGTTCAGAATATTCAAGATTTTCAGTAAACGAAGAGGTACTGATTTTTCGACGTGGCGATGGGGTTGGTGGTTGAGTATGACTACCCAGCGAGGAAGACAATATACCCGATGTGTTATTGGTGAAATTGGAACCCAAGCCACTTGTGGTTGTTGTCGATATTGTTGAGGGCATTTTCCGTATATTATAATGTTGTGGTGTTGGTGGTTGGGTAACACTTTTGCCATGATGTAAGGGATGGTGGTGTTGTTGTTGTTGCTGCTGTTGTAGTGTTGCTGCACTAGCTCCTAATGCCAAATTTGTGTTGTATTTTTGATAAGGCGTAGGGGAGTCGGTAATGTTGTACGGTTGTTGTTTGTGTTTCTGCTGAGCCAGCGGTGAATCGGTAAGAGTTGCAATGGGACCGGGCCCAGCTCGCCTTGGTGAGCCGGGAACATCTGTAGGTTCATAGGTTAGGGAACTAATGGCCGTTCTGGTAGGAAAAAGGAAAATAAATTAATTCAAGAGACAGAAAGGAAAGAATCAAATTGTCGAAGATAAGGAGGATTATTTATATGGTGAAAGTTAGAAAACTAAATATTACTTCGGAATTATAAAAGAAGGATGTGTTCAAAACCATTTTAAATTTTGTTTTATATTTTGCGTAAAATTCTACTAAAACTATTGGAATAATAATTTTTTAAGTTTTATTTCTGTCAGAGAAGTGTAGAGGGATTCAAAAATTCCTTGTGATTCTTAGGCTTTAGCTACAGAGTTCAGTACGGGGATCATTGAAGGAAGGCCTTCGGTATCTGTTGCAGAAATTGTTTGTACCCCCACCAAAAAGTAGGGTATATACCGCGCCTCCAATAATATTCTACGTAAAATTTTACGCCATTACTCCCCAAATAGGCTAAAATTAGCGAACAAAATAAAATTTCTTTTTTGAGGTTAGTTTTGATCTTTTGTCGTTTGGTGCAGTTTTCATCAGAAAAAATGCTTTGTAGGGGTAGGGTGTTAGTGGAAAAAACACTCTTCACAAAACGTACTATATATAAATCTTTATAATGCGATTTTCTGTATCAATTGGTGCATATAAAGAGAAATATCTAATGGAATTTGCTGCACAATTTCAAGTGCCATATATTATATCTGCGGACCCAGTGCATTCAGAGACTGATATTGAAATTTAATGCAGAATATTCTACTCCTTAATATCAAGGATGTAAAATGAAGAATTATGGTAGATTTTGGCAAAAACGAAAACATAACCCTAAAATTGTTATAAATCTGTTCTTTATTTTATATCCATATTGTAAGTGGAATTTTCGTGGTACATGTTTTGTATAGAGATTTCTAGTGTTGGCTGACCTATAGTAAAATTTGTCGTAGAACAATTTTTCCATTGGTACCATTTGCCTAAAATGAAGGCTTAGGAGTGATATTGGCCCAAATCGAAAATTGTTCAAAAGTAATCCTACAAATTTGACACATTCGATATTTTTATCCTTAATGCTTGTTATGCTTATCTACAGATTTGTTATCTTTCGGGACTTGTGGTGAAATTTGATGTAGAATCTATTTCCCATTGACAACTAACTCCTAAAATGAAGTATTCGGGAAGATATTGGCTTAATTCGAAAATGGACCACATTGACCTATTGCTACCTGTATTTTATTGGTATATACCGAATCTAGGGATTTTTTGTGTTTGGTGACCCATAGTGAAATTTAATGTTGAATCTTTTTCTCTTTGACATTTTTCCTCTAAAATGAAGAATTATGACAGATTTTGCAACAAATTAAAACATAACCCTAAAATTGCTATAAATCTCTCCTTTGTTTTATATCCATATTGTAAGTGGTATTTTCCTTGATATATGTAATGTATAGCGATTTCTTGTGTTCGGCGACCTATAGTAAAAATTGGTGTAGAACAGTTTTTCCATTGGCACCATTCTCCTAAAATTAAGGATTAGGGGTGATATTGGCCAAATCTAAAATTGCCCAAAAATAACCCTACAAACAAATTTGTCGCATTCGATATTTTTATGCTTAATATTATATCTACAGATTTGTTTTGTTTGGAAACTTGTGGTGAAATTTGATGTAGAATCTTTTTGCCATTGACACCAAACTCCTACACTGAAGTATTCGGCATGATATTGACTTAAATCGAAAATAGTCCAAACATTGGCCAAAGGAATATATACGCCCTGTATTGCTACCTGTATTTTATTGGTATATACCGAATCTAGAGACTTTTTGTGTTTGGTGGCCTATAGTAAAATTTTGTGAAGAATAAATTTCTCTTTGACACATTTTCGATAAAACGAAGAATTATGTTAGATTTTGGCAAAAACGAAAACATAACCCTAAAATTGCTATAAATCACTCCTTTATTTTATATCCATATTGTAGGTGGTATTTTCCGTGATAAATGTTATGTATAGAGATTTCTTGTGTTCGCTGACCTATAGTAAAATTTGTCGTAGACCAGATTTTCCATTGGCACCATTCCCCTAAAATTAAGGATTAGGGGTGATATTGGCCCAAATCTAAAATTCCCCAAAAATAACCATACAAATTTGTCGCATTCGATATTTTTACGCTTAATATTATATCTACAGATTTGTTTTGTTTGGAGACTTGTGGTGAAATTTGATGTATAATCTTTTTGCCATTGACACCAAACTCCTAAAATGAAGTATCCGGGAAGATATTGACTTAAATCGAAAATAGTCTAAACATTGGCCAAAGGAATATATACGCCCAGTATTGCTACCTGTATTTTATTGGTATATACTGAATCTAGGGACTTTTTGTGTTTGGTGGCCTATAGTAAAATTTTGTGAATAATAAATTTCTCTTTGACACATTTTCAATAAAACGAAGAATTATGTTAGGTTTTGGCAAAAATGAAAACATAACCCTAAAATTGTTATAAATCTCTTCTTTATTTTATATCCAATATGGTAAGTGGTATTTTCCGTGATATATGTTATGTATAGTGATTTCTTGAGTTCAGTGACATATAGTAAAAATTGTGGTAGAACAGATTTTCCATTGGCACCATTCCCCTAAAATTAAGGATTAGGGGTGATATTGGCCCAAATCGAAAATTGCCCAAAAATAACCCTACAAATTTGTCGCATACGATATTTTTATGCTTAATATTATATCTACAGATTTGTTTTGTTTGGAGACTTGTGGTGAAATTTGATGTAGAATCTTTTTGCCATTGACACCAAACTGCTAAAATGAAGTATCCGGCAAGATATTGACTTAAATCGAAAATAGTCCAAACATTGGCCAAAGGAATATATACGCCCAGTATTGTTACCTGTATTTTATTGGTATATACCGAATCTGGAGACTTTTTGTGTTTGGTGGCCTATAGTAAAATTTTGTGAAGAATAAATTTCTCTTTGACACATTTTCGATAAAACGAAGAATTATGTTAGATTTTGGCAAAAACGAAAACATAACCCTAAAATTGCTATAAATCTGTTCTTTATTTTATATCCATATTGTATGTGGTATTTTCCGTGATATATGTTATGTATAGTGATTTCTTGTGTTCGGCGACCTATAGTAAAATTTGTCGTAGAACAATTTTTCCATTGATACCATTTGCCAAAAATGAAGGATTAGGGGTGATATTGGCCCAAATCGAAAATTGTTCAAAAATAATCCTACAAATTTCTCGAAGCAACTAGCATTCGATATTTTCATGTTTAATTTTATATCTACAGATTTGTTTTGTTTGGAGACTTGTGGTGAAATTTGATGTAGAATCTTTTTGCCATTGACACCAAACTCCTAAAATGAAGTATCCGGCAAGATATTGACTTATATCGAAAATAGTCCAAACATTGACCAAAGGAATATATACGCCCAGTATTGCTACCTGTATTTTATTAGTATATAACGAATCTAGAGACTTTTTGTGTTTGGTGGCCTATAGTAAAATTTTGTGAAGAATAAATTTTTCTTTGACACATTTTCGATAAAACCAAGAATAATGTTAGATTTTGGCAAAAACGAAAACATAACCCTAAAATTGTTATAAATCTCTCCTTTATTTTATATCCAATATGGTAAGTGGTATTTTCTGTGATATATGTTATGTATAGTGATTTCTTACGTTCGGTGACCTATAGTAACATTTGTCGTAGAACAATTTTTCCATTGGTACCATTTGCCAAAAATGAAGGATTAGGGGTGATATTGACCCAATTCGGAAATTGTTCAAAAATAATCCTACAAATTTGTCACATTCGATATTTTTATGCTTAATATTATATCTACAGATTTGTTTTGTTTGGAGACTTGTGATGAAATTTGATGTAGAATCTTTTTGCCATTGACACCAAACTCCTAAAATAAAGTTTTCCGGAAGATATTGACTTAAATCGAAAATAGTCCTAACATTGGCCAAAGGAATATATACGCCCAGTATTGCTACCAGTATTTTATTGGTATATACCGAATCTAGAGACTTTTTGTGTTTGGTGGCCTATAGTAAAATTTTGTGAAGAATAAATTTCTCTTTGACACATTTTCGATAAAACGAATAATTATGTTAGATTTTGGTAAAAACGAAAACATAACCCTAAAATTGTAATGAATCTCTTCTTTATTTTATATCCAATATGGTAAGTGGTATTTTCCGTGATATATATTATGTATAGCGATTTATTGTGTTCGGCGACCTATAGTAATATTTGTCGTAGAACAATTTTTCCATTGGCACCATTCCCCTAAAATTAAGGATTAGGGGTGATATTGGCCAAAATCGAAAATTGCCCAAAAATAAACCTACAAATTTGTCGCGTTCGATATTTTTATCCTTAGTGCTTTTTATGCTTATCTACAGATTTATTTTGTTTCGGGACTTGTGGTGAAATTTGATGTAGAATCTTTTTGCCATTGACACCAAACTACTAAAATGAAGTATTCGGGAAGATATTGACTTAATTCGAAAATAGTCCAAACATTGACCAAAGGAATATATACGACCAATATTGCTATCTGTATTTTATTGGTATATACGGAATCTAGGGATTTTTTGTGTTTGGTGACCCATAGTGAAATTTAATGTTGGATCTTCTTCTCTTTGACATTTTTCCTCTAAAATGAAGAATTATGACAAATGTTGCAACAAATTAAAACTAAAATTGAAAACATAACCCCAAAAATGCTGTAAATTATTTATATCCAAATAATGATTGCAATTTTCTTTTTTTTTACAGATTTCTTGTCTTCGCTGACCTTTGGTAAAGTTTTATGTAGAAATATTTTCTTTTGGTAGCAAGCCTCTAAAATCAAGTATTTGTGGTGAAATTGGCACATTACTAAAATACTTAAAAATAACCTTAAAAAAATTTTAGAATTAAATTGAATTTGATTTTTGATATTTTTCACAATAAATCGTGTGACGCATTTTCGAATAACCTCACTTTCTTAAATAATTTCAAATCCCTTATTTCTATCTTTCTCTACGAAAAAATAAAAATTTTATTATATACATATTTATTAATTTCTATCCTTTTTCACTTACCTATTGCGATTTCCAGTACCATGATAAGTGTTGGCAGCAAACCGACGATCATCCGATGTGGCCACCTTCGGTTCCATTTCAATGGGTGCAGCTTTCAGCGCGGGTACATCACTTAGCAGTGTCGGATGAAATGGTGATACATTTGACATGCGTACATCATATCCTGCTGCTACTCCAGCCAATAAAGCGGCCATATTATACAGCAATACCTCTATGACCGATAATTTGGGTTTGCGTATGGCATCACCGGCATACAGGGTAGGCATGGGTATATTGGAAGTGAAACGACTTAATAAATATGGATTTGGAGACATTATGGGAAGATTTGGACCACCACCTGGCAAGGTGTGGATGGGTGAGCACCAATCATCTTTGGAACTGTAACCTATTGGTTGGATTTCCAGAAATAAAACAAATCGTAGGGGAAGGAAGGCGTGTAAAAGAAGATTAAAATTTTATTTTTTATTTAATTTAAAATTAAATATTTATAATTTTTCATTTGTAGTTTTTTTTTGGCCTTTACCAAGTATGGTGTATAATATTTCGATATATATTTGTTAAGAAATAAAATAAAACCATTTTCGGATTTTTTGTTTGTTTTGTTATTTTTTAAGTTTTTTTTTTATTTTTTGTTTTGTTTTTTAGTGGGTTTTTGTGTATTTTTTTTTGTAACAAATAAATTTTCGTAGGTTTTGTTGCTGTTTTTCGTTATCGTTGTTGTTTATGGAATATTTTTTTTTTACAAAAACTAAATTAACTTTACAAACTATAAAGTTGTTGTTTTTTTCCTTTGTTCTTAATAAATAAAACTTAAAAATAAAATTTTTAGTTTTTACTTTATATAAAAAAAAATTAAAAAATAAAAACTACCAAAAATAAAGAACATCAAAAGCACTCAAAGTTTATAAACATTTTTTTCTCTTTCTGTTGTGGTTCTCTGAAAAATAAATATAAAAAAAAGAAAAACAAAGTACACAACATTTGGGGATATTTAAATAATACAAAAAATTGAAACAGTTTTTTAATCACAGTATTTTTAAGCAGAAAAAAATTAAAAACAAATAGCAAAAAAAAAAATATTTTTTTTGTGAATTTAAAAATTCATAATTGCCATGGGGATTTTAAAATAATAAACAAAATAATACAGTTTTTGTTTCTTTAACATTTTTCTCACATTAAAAATGCAATAAATAAAAATTATAAAATTTTGTATATAACCAAAGTATACAATTCAATTTAGAAAAATTATAAAAAAATAATAACTTAAAAAAGTAGATCGAGAAATTAACAAAACAATTAAGAAAATATTTTTTTTTAATAAAAATGTATTTAAATTTTAAGAATTTGAAATGAATTCATGCATGACTTCAAAGCAACTGACGTTTCGGAAGTCTGCCATACTTATCCAAGAAGTGCTGCGCTTATCTTCGCAGTCCATGTGGTGAACATAGGGGCTTGTAGATTAAGTGGCGGATATTCGCATATTCCTCGCACAGTTAAATATGGTAAGTAGGCCGGTTAAACATGAGTTTACCACATGGAAGAGTCCAGACCAACACCTGAAATACACCCACTATTCACCAAGACCACTATGGTGTTGGTTTTTTCTCCGTCCCGGAACGAATTAAATGAATCCAGTAGGCCTATTCTGTAACTTTTAAGAACTATCGATATTGTTTAAATTTCTTTTGTTTTTTTTGTAACAACAATAAACAAACAAATGAAATTGTTGTAAAATAAACAATGAGTAAAGTTGTTAAAAAGTTACAGAATAGGCCCCCAGATCATAAACGCTGAGAATCGACTTTGCCCTCTAAAAAGCAAATGAATGTTTTCAAAGGTGATATTTTGTAATATTTATATTTTTGACTTGTTTGGAGGTGAAGTTGCCACTGGTGAAGATGTTCAAATCATTTTGAGGACCTGTGGTCAATTTTACGACTTTAAACTCAAAGACTCTAAGCCTCTATAATGTGAATTGGTCAGGACCTGCTTCGCTACTACGCGAACTTTTGTATAGGAAAAGTCATCTCCGGTGAACTTTTGTATAGGAAAAGTCATCTCCGGTGAACTTTTGTGTAGGAAAAGTCATCTCCGGTGAACTTTTGTGTAGGAAAAGTCATCTCCGGGGAACTTTTGCTTAGGAAAAGTCATCTCCGGTGAACTTTTGTATAGGAAAAGTCATCTCCGGTGTATTTTTGTATAGGAAAAGTCATCTCCGGTGAACTTTTGTATAGAAAAAGTCATCTCCGGTGAACTTTTGTATAGGAAAAGTCATCTCCGGTGAACTTTTATTTAGGAAAAATCATCTCCGGTGAACTTTTGTATAGGAAAAGTCATCTCCGGTGAACCTTTGTACAGGAAAAGTCATCTCCGGTGAACCTTTGTACAGGAAAAGTCATCTCCGGTGAACTTTTGTATAGCAAAAGTCATCTCCGGTGAACTTTTGTATAGGAAAAGTCATCTCCGGTGAACTTTTGTATAGGAAAAGTCATCTCCGGTGAACTTTTGTGTAGGAAAAGTCATCGCCGGTGAACTTTTGTGCAGGAAAAGTCATCTCCGGTGAACTTTTGTATAGGAAAATTCATCTTCGGTGAACTTTTGTATAGGAAAAATCATCTCCGGTGAAATTTTATATGGGAAAAGTCATCTCCGGTGAACTTTTGTATAGGAAAAGTCATCTCCGGTGAACTTTTGTATAGGAAAAGTCATCTCCGGTGAACTTTTGTATAGGAAAATTCATCTCCGGTGAACTTTTGTATAGGAAAAGTCATCTCCCGTGAACTTTTGTATAGGAAAAGTCATCTCCGGTGAACTTTTGTATAGGAAAAGTCATCGCCGGTGAACTTTTGTGTAGGAAAAGTCATCTCCGGTGAACTTTTGTATAGGAAAATTCATCTGCGGTGAACTTTTGTATAGGAAAAATCATCCCCGGTGAACTTTTGTGTAGGAAAAGTCATCTCCGGTGAACTTTTGTATAGGAAAAGTCATCTCCGGTAAACTTTTGTATAGGAAAATTCATCTCCGGTGAACTTTTGTATAGGAAAAGTCATCTCCGGTGAACTTTTGTGTAGGAAAAGTCATCTCCGGTGAACTTTTGTATAGGAAAAGTCATATCCGGTGAACCTTTGTACAGGAAAAGTCATCTCAGGTGAACTTTTGTATAGCAGAAGTCATCTCCGGTGAACTTTTGTGTAGGAAAAGTCATCTCCGGTGAACTTTTGTATAGGAAAAGTCATCTCCGGTGAACCTTTGTACAGGAAAAGTCATCTCCGGTGAACTTTTGTATAGCAAAAGTCATCTCCGGTGAGTGGCAGAAGTAATGGTACAAGAACTTGAATGCGACAAAGACCGCGAAGCAGCATTTTTGTGATTAATCAAGAGATAAGGTCCACCGATTGCCGGTATTGTTGCTGTTGGTGACAGTGTTGTTCTTGTTATTAGCATTTAGTTGAAAAAGAGTCAGGACATCTTTCCATAACCTCAGTTTTTTTTTTCTCTGAATACAAATTCTTCAAATTTAAATACATTTAAAACTTTACAAAAATAAAATTAAAAATAAAAATAATTAAATTTAAAAAATTAGAATAAATTTTCAAATACCTACAAATAAATGTTACAAATGCAAAACATACATACATATCGTACAAAACAAATTTGTTACTAAAAATAAATATCGTTTTAACTTAAAAAACTAAATGCAAAATTTAATATTTTGAATATGAATCATTCAAAATAAAAGGCACGTATGGTTTCTATATATGGTTCTGTGTTTCTTTTTTTGTTATACAAAAAATATGGTCTGTAGAGATAGAATTTTTTTTTTTTTGTAAAAAATGGCTTATATAACGGCTTTAATGGTTCACTGTCTTAAAACGAATACCTAACTTTTTTAAAGGTACAAAATTATAGATAAAAATTTAATGGCTATTAATTATATATAAAAAAATGTTTATATATAAAAAGGAAACTATGGCTTTAAAAAACTAGACCATTACCTAACGGATTACGTGTGTGTGGACTTACTCTATCTACATAAAGTGTAGATGAAAAATTACAATTTATTTGTTTTTGGAAATGATTTCCAAAAGTAGGGGAAAATAAAAAAAAATTTCAAAATTTTTCTTTCAAGTCTTCTACTACTACACCATGAAGCCTTTATTCTATTACCAAGATTTTGAAAATTCTTTTTCATAGGTAGGTTCTGTCTTGCCAAGGCGAATGTTGACAAAAAAGTCAATATTTTTATTATTTCCAAGGCAGGTGCTTCTTTCCCTTGTCTCATTTCCTGAATCCTCCTCCTCCTTCCTTTTGCCTCCTATACCATTTCCAATTGATCACATGATTTTGTCCTCTGTGGCGTTGTGGGAAATCTCATTGAATCTCTCTCTTGTGCCGAATTTTCAAATAATTTATAAGAACTTTTGGATTTTTTATACTTCTTTTTGGAATGACCCAAAGAACCGAAATTAAAGAAATTTATAAGGGATTTAAATTTAGCCGAACTAGAGGAATGTTGTTGGGAGCCACCATCGCTATCGGTAATGTATTGGGAGGAAGCTAATGTGGTGGTGGTTTGTTTCACTTTGGATTTCTTCAATTTCTCTTTGGCACGCTTTAAAGCCTGTTGTTGTTGCTGTTTAGCTTGTTCGATCAGCAATTGTTCTTTCATTTTAATTACCTCTGGATCGGGTTGTACATCCTGCAGTTTACGTGTGGCAAATATGGAATTATCATTGATAAACAAGGTGGAGAATTGATCATTGTTGACATGCAGTGATTGGTTTTCTGGTTCCGAAGAAGAATAAGTGGTGGCAAAACTAAAGGAGTGACTATTGGAAGAAGAATTTAAATCTCCACCACCACCACCACCACAACTACCTTCATCAAAGGAACTTAATTGAGAACTATTTTGAGAATTTTGATTATTAGCAAGGCCATTGTTCAGATGAAATGTTACCATGGAAGATTTCCTTGATGTTTGCTGGGAATTCATGGAATTATCCCTTGAAGAAGATTCTATGGAATTCATGGAATTAAAACGTTCCTCTCGTTCGGGCGATTGATATGAACCAAATGAATTGGAGGAGTTGGGGTGTTGTTGTTGTTGTTCTGCAGCTTTACGATATACCTGGGCCACAACAGCTCTTTCATAGGCATTGGAGGGTTTGCGGAAAAAACAATGTCGAGGGAATTGTGAACCCGAGCCATTTCTTTGAAATCTATAATATGGCGACTCGGGATCTTTCTCCTCATCTTCGTTTTCGCTAAAATCTTCAGCCAACTGTGAGGTTGAGGAATACATGGTTAAGTTAACACTGGATTTAGAACTTATGGGTTCGGGTTTTTGCCAATAACTGGCACTATGGAAACTACTATTGGTGGAGGAGGTTGCATGACCTGCTGCTGGGTTGTTATTGGAAAATATTTCATCCAAAGATTTTTGTACAGAACGATAGAACAACCTATCATATGTGGGGTTATCGGGATTGTGATTGAGCAGCAGAGATGAACCTTGCTGGGAACAAGACTTTAGCAGAGGATTTTCACCCACCAAAGGAGAAATATCAGGGGAAATATAAGACAATTGCTGTCTTCTGGCCAATGGTGAGAGTCTACTATCCAAAGATAGTTTCTTTCTGCCAATAGCTGGACTGTTGCCCAAACTTGCTGACTGCTTCATGTCATTATTGGGACTCTTGTCCAAGGGAAGCTGTGATGGATTGCGTCTAAACTTAAAACAACCCACCACCGTAGGTGTTGGTGTCTCCAAATCTGAATCAAAATCATTTAATGGCAATGGAAAACTCAATGGTATGGGAGGCTTGCTAGCCATTGCTGATGTCGTCAAAGAATCTAAGCCTCCATCATGTGACTTGGTTAAGACATGCTTCTTGTTCGGCTTCTTCCCGCTACTACGCGACTTATCTCTCATATAGGAAGTGGCCGAAGTAATGGTACTAGAACTTGAATGCGACAAAGACCCCGAAGAACCAATTTTGTGATTATTCAAGTGATATGGCGGTAATGGTCCACCGATTGCCGGCATTGTTGCTGTTGGTGATAGTGTTGCTGTTGTTGTTATGTTATTAGAATGCAAATTAATATTATGACTGCTATTATTATTATTTTTGTTGTTGTTATTATTATTGTTTAATGTCATAAAAGCTGGATGAATGCTAGTACTGTTGTTGCTAGTAGATATGCAAGATGAGGGGCTAGAAACCATGGCCGTGGATGATGCTAAAGTAGTAGAACAAGAAGAAGAACAACAGTTTGTGGGTGATGAAACAACGCTATTAGCTAGTAATATACCTTGCGTTGTTGCTATTGTTGTATTAGCATTAATATGGAAACCATTTAGATTATTAGTTGGAGATGATGGCGTTGAAGATGCTGCCGCCAATGCAGCAGCTGCTGCTGCCATTTCACGTTGTCGCTGGGTTTTCTTATCAAGATTTGGTGCACTCTTACTTATCGACGAAGAGTGACTATTGACATTTGCTGCCTGCCATTCTGTTGCCTGCAGAGTGGTACTTAAATGACTTCGTTCACGTTGATGAACAGTGGATGGACCCCATGTTTTACCTTTAAAACCATCAGGACTCACTGCAGGGTTGGGGGAAAATAGGTGGGGGTAAAGATGATGGGAAGAAAAACAAACAACATAAAAAAGAAAATCAAAATTATAAAAAATAAAATTTAATTAAAATATTCAACACTACAAAAATAGCACAACAAATTATTAAAAAAAAAAAAAAAAAACAAATTTACCCTCAAATAGCAATATAAAATAAATATCAAACTAATAAAAATGGAACTTAAAAAATAAATAATTGATAACCTTTTGGTCTCATTAGAATAACACTGAAAACATTATAGCTTATTTGGACCACAGGGATAAAGTATTTTCCACCAAAAAACTTTGCTATTTTATATGTAATCTGTAGCTAATTTAGGCAACATAAAAAACAACTATTGGTCCTTGAAAAAAGTTAAAAAAACCGAACGAACTATATCAAGAGATTCCCTAATCCCTCAGAATATTTCTAAAATATTCCCCGTAACAGCTTAGATCTGTCTTTAGAAGAATTTTATTCAATATATGTAAATATATTCGGATTTTGTACTTACGTGCCACTATTCGTAAACCCGATATTGCCGGTGAACCCGGTGGTGTTGGTACACCACAACTTTGATCTCGGATCGTTGTTATTTTATGCTGAAATCCGGTCGGTAATGAGATTTGTACTTTGTCGGCGTCTTTTCTCTGTTTAAATTTAAGTTTGTTTCGTCGTTTATTTGGTTTCGGTATTGTCTGTAGGATTATCAATTCACGTCCCATTAGTTCCAGCTCACGGGCACGTAATTGTTGTTCGAACATTTTTAAATTATTGGCCTGTTCGTGTTGTTGCATTTGTATGAGACGAAGTTGTTCCTCTTTATTGCGCAATTCCTGGAAATGATGTTAAAAAAAGAATACGGAAAGGTTTAGAACACATTCATTTAGAATGAGGGTAAGAAGAAATAACATGGAACACAAATATTGTACAAAAAAAGCAAAGCTATTTAAAACTGAAAACTTTGGTATATCTATTTTGAGTTTACGGTTGTGGTATCAACTGAATTCATAACTTTGATAGAATCAACGTGTTGTTTGTGGTTATTCATTATTTTCATATAAAAATACAATTAAGTGGTTGATTTATATTTAAAAAATTAAATATTAAGCAAATTCTTTATGTGATCTCAAACAAAATTACAAATACAGTATAACCACAAAATAATTAAAGAATCTAAATATAACATAACCATAAAAATTTAATAAAGAAGTATTTTCCACACAAAGTTAAATATAAAACATAACAACACACAACAAAAACAAAGAAACACAACACACATTATGGATGAATGGTTTACAAATCTTACCTCTTCAATATTTTGAAATCGCTATAATATTTGACGAAATATGGTATTGGCGAGGCGAATATGTTTTTTTTTTTACAAATTTTTATATACATTAAGAATTTTGTCCCAATAAAATGTTTGTTTTTAAGGTGTTTGGTTAGCAGCGAGGAAATAGGAGGAGTAGAAAAGGAAAGCATAAGATAAAATATATAAATGAATAATGAAATCGACACACAAAACTACTTTTGTTTAGAAAAAACTAGGGTTTTTACTATAACATATCAATAACGAGAAGAATTTTTTGAAACCACACATGTTTTCCGAATACGAAATCAAATCCTACCTTTTCTTTCAAACGCAATTCATGCAGAACTTCAGCAATTTCTTTTTTCCAACCATCTTGCATGGTATGGAATGATTCCTGGGGCGTAGAAGTAAAACCAGAGCGAGCAATGTCCTCTAATTTCATGAGAATATCCTTAAAACCTGGGCGATTATGAGGATCTCCCTCCCAACAGCCTAAAAGAGAATAACAAGAACAATTATGTAATTTAAAGAGAAGCCATTAAAAAAATAAAATGATAGGACATACTTTTCATGAGTTTTCCCCAGGCTTCGGGACATGTTTTTGGTATAGGCAATGTTAAGGTATTAACAGCAACACCATAGGCCACAGACAATGAATCGAAACCTTTATAGGGTGTTTCACCAGTTATGAGTTCCCATAATAAGACACCATAGCTCCAGACATCCGAAGATCTAAAAAAAACATTTTTAATTAATTTTCTATAATGAAATCTTGACCATAACATATTTTTAGGACGAAAATCATCGTTAACTAATTTTTTAACATGAAAAGTTGCCGATTACAATTTTTCTATGAAGAAAAGTTGTCGATAACAGTTTTTATTAAGAAAAAAGTTGCGATAACAATTTTTCTATGAAGAAAAGCTGTCGATTACAAATTTTCAATAACAAAAATTTTTCGATAACACCTTTCCGATAAGGAAAGTTTTCGATAACAATTAAATACGGTAAAAAGTTTTCGATAAATGCTTTTTATGGAGAAAACCATTCGATAATAACTTTTTTTTTGAAGAAAAGTTATCGATAACAAGTTCAATGACAATATTTCTATAACTAAAAGCTACCGATAACAACTGTTCTATAACGAAGAGATATCGATAACAAACTTTTCTATAACGAAATGTTGGCGATAACAACTGTTCTATAACGAAAAGTTGTCGATAACAACTTTTCTATAACGAAAAGTTGTCGATAATAACTTTTCTATAACGAAAAGTTGTCTATAACAACCTTTCTATAACGAAAATTTGTCGATAACAACTTTTCTATAACGAGAAGTTGTCGATAAAAACTTTTCTATAACGAAAAGTTTTCGATAATAACTTTTCTATAACGAAAAGTTGTCGATAACAACTTTTCTATAACGAAAAGTTGTCGATAACAACTTTTCTATAACGAAAAGTTGTCGATAACTACTCTTTTATGAAGAAAAGTTGTCGATAACAACTTTTCTATAACAAAAAGTTGTCGATAACAACTTTTCTATAACAAAAAGTTGTCTATAACAAGTTTTCTATAACGAAAAGTTGTCAATAACAAATTTTCTATATCGAAAATTTGTCGATAACAACTTTTCTATAACGAAAAGTTGTCGATAACAGCTTTTCTATAACGAAAAGTTGTCGATAACAACTTTTCTTTAACGAAAAGTTGCCGAGAACAACTTTTCTTTAACGAAAAGTTGCCGAGAACAACTTTTCTAAAACGAAAAGTTGTCGATAGCAACTTTTCTAAAACGAAAAGTTGTCGACAGCAACTTTTCTAAAACGAAAAGTTGTCGACAACAACTTTTCTATAACGAAAAGTTGTCGATAACAACTTTTCTATAACGAAAAGTTGTCGATAACAACTTTTCTATAACGAAAAGTTGTCGATAACAATTTAATACGATGAAAATGTTTTCGATAAAAGCTTTTTATGGAGAAATCATTTGGATAACAACTTTTTTATGAAGAAAAGTTTTCGATAACAAGTTTTCCTTGACAAAAAAGCAATGGCAACATTTCTATAACCAAAAGGTACCGATAACAACTCTTCTATAACGAAGAGTTGTCGATAACAACATTTCTATAACGAAAAGTTATCGATAACAACTTTTCTATAACTAAAAGTTGTCAATAACAACCCTTTTATAACGAAGAGTTGTCGATAACAACTTTTCTATAACGAAAAGTTATCGATAACAACTTTTCTATAACGAAAAGTTGTCGATAACAACTCTTTTATGAAGAAAAGTTGTCGATAACAACTTTTCTATAACGAAAAGTTGTCGATAACAAATTTTCTATAACAAAAAGTTGTCTATAAGAACTTTTTTATAACGAAAAGTTGTCGATAACAAATTTTTTCGATAAAAGCTTTTTATGGAGATAACATTTGGATAACAACTTTTTTATGAAGAAAAGTTTTCGATAACAAATTTTCCTTGACAAAATAGCAATGACAACATTTCTATAACGAAGAGTTGTCGATAACAACATTTCTATACCGAAAAGTTATCGATAACAACTTTTCTATAACGAAAAGTTGTCGATAACAACTTTTCTATAAAGAAAAGTCGTCGATAAAAACTTTTCTATAACGAAAAGTTGTCGATAACAACTCTTTTATAACGAAAAGTTGTCGATAACAACTCTTTTATAACGAAGAGTTGTCGATAACAACTTTTCTATAACGAAAAGTTGTCGATAACAACTTTTCTATAACGAAAAGTTGTCGATAACAACTTTTCTATAACGAAAAGTTGTCGATAACAACTTTTCTATAACGAAAAGTTGTCGATAACAACTTTTCTATAACGAAAAGTTGTCGATAACAACTTTTCTATAACGAAAAGTTGTCGATAACAACTTTTCTACAACGAAAAGTTGTCGATTACAACTCTTTTATAAAGAAAAGTTGTCGATAACAACTTTTTATAACAAAAAGTTGTCTATAAGAACTTTTATATAACAAAAAGTTGTCGATAACAACTTTTTTATAACAAAAAGTTGTCTATAAGAACTTTTCTATAACGAAAAAGTTGTCGATAACAACTTTTCTATAACGAAAAGATATCGATAACAAACTCTTCTGTTACGAAAAGTTGTCGATAACAAACTTTTTATAACGAAAAGTAGTCGATTTGTCGTTAACAACTTTTCTATGACAAAACATCGTTTCTATGACGAATTTTTGTCGAAGACAACTTTTTCTCTAACGAAAACATTTTCTTCGGTTTACTTACTTGGAATAAGTGCCACGACTTATAACTTCTGGTGGCATCCAAGCGTAGGTACCAGCCGCCGACATTCGCGTTGTATTATACAGTTCTCTGGCCAAACCAAAGTCGGTAATTTTCAAAGTCTTTTTGTGTAGATTATCTCCTTCAATTGCTTCGAAGATTAAAACTGCAACGGAAGGGAACATTAGTCAAGCATACTGATAAGGACTTAACAAAACTCACCATTGGAACTTTTCAAGTCCCGGTGTATAACCGAAATGGGTGCTTCATTGTGTAAATAATTCATACCCTTCGCAATTTGTATGGCCCAATTGACAAGAACATCTGGTGGTATTTTACGACCAGCCAATACACGATTCAGACTTCCTCCCCTGGCATATTCCATAACCAGGCATAATTTGGGTGGCTTGAGGCATACTCCTCTTAGAGCCACAATATTTTCATGCTTTAAAGCCCAAAATAGCTTGGCTTCTTGGAGGACACTATCACGCATCGATTGCATATCTTCATCGGCAGTTTGTCGTGCTGCCTTTATGGCCACCTCTTCATTGCGATAGAAACCACGATGAACTTTGCAAAAACCACCCACGCCAATCACCTCTTCTACGTCCAGTTCCTCATATTCTATTTCATGGGGCTGTATATCGCCAATTGCTGAAGGCACATTTATCATCATAGGATCATGATTTGTAACAAAGTTACTAGGGAATATTCCAACCTGGAAATGAGAAGAAATTTGGTTAACGGAATTAAAAATCAGTTCAAAATTTGTTTTTTCTTACCTTATCACCAATTTTACCAGTCCACCATCCCTCATCTCCTGAGACATTGGGATCCATTGATAAAACCAAAACCACTTGGCCCCTTTCCAAATTAAGTTCATCTTCTCCCTGGGCCTCGTAGTCGTACAAGGCGGTCCAAAGACTACCTTCCGGTACCAAGTCATTGGAACTTTGTTGGGCACTGGTGACTATGGCTGAATCAATTTGTGTGTTATTTGATGTTGTTGTGCTAACCACAGTCTCGGACTGATTATAGCCATTATAAGGTTTTATTTTGTGTTGTTGTTGCTGTTGTGATGATGATAATGATGATGATGTTGTTGCTTTATGACCATTTGTTTTTGATGCCACTGCGCCGGCTGTCGATGTCGTTGTGATGGCGGCATTGCTGGTTGTCGTGTAGGCGTTATTGGTGGTGGCGGTGGTACTACTTGTTGTTGAGCCATTATTATCGGTGTGTTGTTCTTCGCTAATTGCGATCATTTGTGTGGCGTTATAATGACGTGCAGGCATTAAATGTTAAGGCAAAGCAAAAAAGCCCACTAGGAAAACAATATGTAAATGCGTGCAAGGATCATTTAGCCAAGGGACCAGGAGACATAAGCAACAAAATTGTGAAGGCTTTAGAAAATGCACAACTTTGTTAGCAATATTGTCTGGATGCCGTCTACAGCTTTTATGAGGGTTACAAATGCAAATTTCTTTTGGGAAAATTTCTTTTTGTTATGGTTTCTGCTTTAATATTGTGCTTCTGATGTTTTATTTTTAGTTATTGTTCTATGACCGTGTGGAAGAGAGTTTTATGCAAGTTATGTCGTCCTCGTCTTCAGTGGGGTACTTGGCTATTGTGCTGATTTTTGTTGTTGCTGTGTATTGTATTACTTCAAACACTTGATTGTAATTTGTTTTGTTATTGTTGAAGAGTTCTTTGCTTTGTTGTTGTTGTTGTTCCTCCTATAGCTTTTGTTTATGCTCGTGTTTTTCTTGTTGTTGTTGTAAATTAAAGTTGTTGACACTTTTATAAGCCATGTGTATGTTAGAGAATCGTGTATAATTCGATGTTAGCCAAGAGCGGCCGCTTGCTTTGACGTCTTTGCTGCTATTATTATTGTTGTTTTTCGTTTCGAAGCGTTAAATGCTTAGACTGACTTTATTGGTTACTTTCTGTTTGGTTTCGCTTGTTCTTGTTGTTTTCAATATTATCTTCGTGGTTTCTTTTGCCTACTGTGTGTGATGTTCTTCTAATGCTTTAGAGACTTTGCTTGTTGTATTTGTTGTAATGATTAACAATAGATATCTAGATGAAGAAAAAATAATGAAAAAAAATTGATTAATTTTTAAGTAAAAGTGAGGTTAATTAGAGATTAATATGAGTGGAAGTGTGCTACTGATTTTTAGAGAAAAGATGAGGACAACTGGTATGTGTGTGAAAATAAATTGGAATTTAAATTGGAAAATTTAATTTTAGCAAAGGCGCACACCAATAACAGGGTGATTATGAGATGACATTTTAAATTTAAATTGGACAAATTTAATCACAAATTCCAATATAAGGTGACATTTTAAATTGAAATTGGACAAATTTAATCACAAATTCCAATATAAGGTGAAATATTAAATTAAAATTGGACAAATTTAATTACAAATTTTAATACGCAAATTTGCTGATGTGCATACTGCTGGAACCACTGTTCAAAAACGGTGATGGGTGCGCCGGCGGAATAATTTTTTTTGTAATCAACATCGAAAATGCCTACAGGCCATGAATGTCGGATTTTTCTATATCGGTTCAGAGGCTGGTAAACAATTATTTGATATATCCCCAAGAGAAAATTTGATGAAGTTTATATATTGTTTGGCCCACTATTCAAAAACGGTGCCTCGTGCGTCGATGAAATAATTTTTGTCGGAATCAGCATCGAAAATACCCCTAGGCCATGTATTTTGGGAAGATCAATGCTTATTAAAATCTTGGAAAAAAATTTATTTGTATGTACACCCAATGAACCTCTCGAAGTGCATTTCCTGTTGGGCCCACTGTTCTGAAACGGTGGCTCGTGCGTCCGCGGGATAATTTTTATTGGAATCAGCATCGAAAATACCTCTAGGCCATGTATTTTGGGAAGATCAAAGCTTATTAAAATCTTGGAAAAAAAAATTATTTGTATATACACCCAACTTGCAGAAATGCATATTTTGTTAGGCCCACTATTCCGAAACGGTGGCTCGTGCGTCCACGGGATAATTTTTATTGGAATTAGCATCGAAAATACCTCTAGGCCATGTATTTTGGGAAGATAAAAGCTTATTAAAATCTTGGAAAAAAATTATTTGTATATACACCCAACATGCAGACATGCATATTTTGTTAGGCCCACTGTTCTGAAACGGTGACTCGTGCGTCCACGGAATAATTTTTATTGGAATCAGCATCGAAAATACCTCTAGGCCATGTATTTTGGGAAGATCAAAGCTTATTAAAATCTTGGAAAAAAATTATTTGTATATACACCCAACTTGCAGACATGCATATTTTGTTAGGCCCACTATTCCGAAACGGTGGCTCGTGCGTCCACGGGATAATTTTTATTGGAATCAGCATCGAAAATACCTCTAGGCCATGTATTTTGGGAAGATCAAAGCTTATTAAAATCTTGGAAAAAAAATATTTGTTTATACACCCAACTTGCAGACATGCATATTTTGTTAGGCCCACTGTTCTGAAACGGTGGCTCGTGCGTCCACGGGATAATTTTTATTGGAATCAGCATCGAAAATACCTCTAGGCCATGTATTTTGGGAAGATCAATGCTTATTAAAATCTTGGAAAAAAATTTATTTGCATGTACACCCAATGAACCTCCCGAAGTGCATTTCCTGTTGGGCCCACTGTTCTGAAACGGTGGCTCGTGCGTCCACGGGATAATTTTTATTGGAATCAGCATCAAAAATACCTCTAGGCCATGTATTTTGGGAAGATCAAAGCTTATTAAAATCTTGGAAAAAAATTATTTGTATATACACCCAACTTGCAGACATGCATATTTTGTTAGGCCCACTATTCCGAAACGGTGGCTCGTGCGACCACGGGATAATTTTTATTGGAATCAGCATCGAAAATACCTCTAGGCCATGTATTTTGGGAAGATCAAAGCTTATTAAAATCTTGGAAAAAAAAATATTTGTTTATACACCCAACTTGCAGACATGCATATTTTGTTAGGCCCACTGTTCTGAAACGGTGGCTCGTGCGTCCACGGGATAATTTTTATTGGAATCAGCATCGAAAATACCTCTAGGCCATGTATTTTGGGAAGATCAAAGCTTATTAAAATCTTGGAAAAAAATTTATTTGCATGTACACCCAATGAACCTCCCGAAGTGCATTTCCTGTTGGGCCCACTGTTCTGAAACGGTGGCTCGTGCGTCCACGGGATAATTTTTATTGGAATCAGCATCAAAAATACCTCTAGGCCATGTATTTTGGGAAGATCAAAGCTTATTAAAATCTTGGAAAAAAATTATTTGTATATACACCCAACTTGCAGACATGCATATTTTGTTAGGCCCACTGTTCTGAAACGGTGGCTCGTGCGTCCACGGGATAATTTTTATTGGAATCAGCATCGAAAATACCTCTAGGCCATGTATTTTAGGAAGATCAAAGCTTATTAAAATCTTGGAAAAAAATTATTTGTATATACACCCAACTTGCAGACATGCATATTTTGTTAGGCCCACTATTCCGAAACGGTGGCTCGTGCGACCACGGGATAATTTTTATTGGAATCAGCATCGAAAATACCTCTAGGCCATATATTTTGGAAAGATTAAAGCTTATTAAAATCTTGGAAAAAAAATAATTTGTATATACACCCAACTTGCAGACATGCATATTTTGTTAGGCCCACTGTTCTGAAACGGTGACTCGTGCGTCCACGGGATAATTTTTATTGGAATCAGCATCAAAAATACCTCTAGGCCATGTATTTTGGGAAGATCAAAGCTTATTAAAATCTTGGAAAAAAAATAATTTGTATATACACCCAACTTGCAGACATGCATATTTTGTTAGGCCCACTGTTCTGAAACGGTGACTCGTGCGTCCACGGGATAATTTTTATTGGAATCAGCATCGAAAATATCTCTAGGCCATATATTTTGGGAAGATCAAAGCTTATTAAAATCTTGGAAAAAAACTTATTTGCATGTACACCCAATGAACCTCCCGAAGTGCATTTCCTGTTGGGCCCACTGTTCTGAAACGGTGGCTCGTGCGTCCACGGGATAATTTTTATTGGAATCAGCATCAAAAATACCTCTAGGCCATGTATTTTGGGAAGATCAAAGCTTATTAAAATCTTGGAAAAAAATTATTTGTATATACACCCAACTTGCAGACATGCATATTTTGTTAGGCCCACTGCTCTGAAACGGTGGCTCGTGCGTCCACGGGATAATTTTTATTGGAATCAGCATCGAAAATACCTCTAGGCCATGTATTTTGGGAAGATCAAAGCTTATTAAAATCTTGGAAAAAAATTATTTGTATATACACCCAACTTGCAGACATGCATATTTTGTTAGGCCCACTATTCCGAAACGGTTGCTCGTGCGTCCGCGGGATAATTTTTATTGGAATCAGCATCGAAAATACCTCTAGGCCATGTATTTTGGGAAGATCAAAGCTTATTAAAATCTTGGAAAAAAAATTATTTGTTTATACACCCAACTTGCCGACATGCATATTTTGTTAGGCCCACTGTTCTGAAACGGTGGCTCGTGCGTCCACGGGATAATTTTTATTGGAATCAGCATGGAAAATACCTCTAGGCCATGTATTTTGGGAAGATCAAAGCTTATTAAAATCTTGGAAAAAAAATTATTTGTTTATACACCCAACTTGCAGACATGCATATTTTGTTAAATAAATAAAAAATATATAAAATAAATTTACAACATTTTTTTCTTAAAAAATTATCATTTTAAAAAAATGTACTGAGGGGGTGCTTTAGTTTTGTCCGACACTGTATGTGTACAAAAATAATAAGGATCTGAGAAGGCATCCGATATTTGTATTAAAAAATAAAAATATTTTTATCTTTGACTATGCCTATCTGTACTTTTTATACGTTAACCTGTAGGGACTATAATTAGTTTAAAATTATCATAATGCTGACTATTTTATAAACACAACTTAATATTTTCCCAATATTTCCCCTTAGGCCAACTGTCTAATTAGGGTTGAGAACCAAAGTATTCAATATTATCCAATGCTAGCTTGATTAATTTTGAACTAGTTATAAGCTAAACTACCTATTTTGGCTTATTTGCTGATTTACAGTTTAACAAACGCTGTGCAAAAAAATGTGTTTTTTGTTCTGTTTTTTTTTTCCAATAGGGATGATTGAACATTTTCTCCTTTGCCTTTTTCGAGTGTCTACTGTTACCCACAAACACACCTTCATTTATATTACGTTGCCTGTTGCATTCCTTCTTCATACCACTACAACAAACTGTACCACATGTAGTACCTCGATCAACTTATAATGAATGTTGGTTTTATATGAAATTTATTTAGAAAATGCAAATGCGAATTATTTATACATTTTATTATTTTCTTCAAAAACAAAAAACATGTTGAAAAAGCCCATTTTCATTGTCAATTTGTTTGATGTCTCGGTGACTTCAACAAATTTACAGTTAGTTGAAATGTAATGCAGAGATCGACATTGTGTACCTTTTTCTGTTCAGCTCTATATGATTTTTAAACCAATTTACATGTACATAGTATGTACATATTTGGTTGTAGAAAATTTATAATAAACTATTTTTAAACTGGTTGATAAAATTCAGACAGGGAAAATACACAACAGAAGAATATTGATTAAAGTAAAATCCTGATAACTTACTCTCGGAAAAAATGTATTATATTTATTTTTTACGAAACATATATTTTATGCATTTTATTCAGTACCGCTACTGAGGTTGCATAGCCGAATTGGTTGAGAGTCTGACGTTGCGATTTATCGGTCTTGGGTTCAAATCTCAATGGAGTTTTGATTACATAAAGTTGTTTATTTATAGTGAATATTTATTCATAAATTAATAAGACAAAATCTTTCTTTTTTGTTAAATAAATAAAAACGCAAAAAAAATAAGTCATCAAAATCAAAACTCCACAGGGATTTGAACCCAAGACCAACAGACTGCAACGACAGACTCTTAACCACTTCAGCTACGCAAGCTCCTTATCGACACTGAGTTAAACGTATACTATTAGCACTGCATCTTTCTTTTTATTACGTTTAGGGGTAGGTAGTATACACATGCACATAGTAAACATGTGCAGTCTAAGCCTAATACTATTTTTTAAAAGCCAATTTTCTCCCGCGCTTTTAAGCATCATTTTTGGTTGGAGAGAAGGAGAGAAGATAATAAAAACACAAAAGCTAAAAATAGCTATGGAAACTTTTAAGTATAGAAAAAGGCAAATAAGAGAATTCTGGAGCAAACAGACATCACAGATCGTAACACAAAATATCTTTTAAAGGGCGGTACCACTACATATCAGTTTTGAATGACAGTCAACCCTTTTCAGTAAATAAAAACTATTGTTTAGCTAAAAAAATTGAAATGCAAGATGTAAAGTATTATTTACAAATTAGGAAAGTAATTACATATGTACATATTCAACTAGACTTTGATATTAACGAAATATGTAGACCTCGAAGACTATCATTGTTTTTTGTCAACGTGTACTATGTTTAAAGCCTCTGGTCGTTTAAACACCACAACAAATGATTTCAAAAATTTACGTAAAACGCTGGTATATTCGAATATTTTTGTGGGTTTTTGCATTTTGTTATAGTATTGTCCGTTATCTATCATTTAATACTTATAAAGCATTTGCCCACAATTGGGATAAAACCCAAGCTATTAAAAAAACTCGACTTTTTTGTAATTTTCGACATTTGATGAAAAATTTGAATATGCGATAAAAGTTTAATCATACATGTTAGAATCGTATAAAGCCAGGGATTTATTAGGAATATAGGTAGTAAGAGTATTTTCTTAATCAAATACCAAGGGATTGGCATATAAGGATTAGAGTTGTGCCAAAGGAACTATATGGAACTATATAGTTCACTTCGCAGTTCCAATGGCCCACATTTTTTCTTTGAACAAACTGCGTATACTTAACATCACACGTTATATTTCATGATGTTACTCATACGTTTTGGAACTAGTACAAGGAACTAGATTACCCAACTCTAATAAGGATACACCTATATTACACTTCAAAGTTTTTGGCGTTTTTAAAAGAAGGCCCGATTGCAGAAAAACTATACGTTTTAGAGAAAAAAGTTATTTCATAAAATATACTTAAAAAAGTCTTAAAATATAATTTTCATAAACAATTTTAAGGTTTCTCGCAAAAAGTGGGTTAACTCACTTAGCGCCGAGATTTTTTTTCGAGAAAACTTAAAACTTTATTTGAAAATGATAATTTCGTGACTTTCTAAGCATTTTATATAAAATACCCTTTTTCTCTAGAACGCATAGTTTTCTTGGAATCGGGCGTTCTTTAAAATGGGGAAAAGTTTGGAGGATTTTATATGTATGTACCTATGTATGTACCTATGTGTATAAATGTTTTCAATGTGCTGGTTTTTGATTGAAAAAATACTGTTAGTACATTCCTAATAAATTCCTGAATTTATATACATACATATGTATGTAAGTAGATATAACATAAATGATTAAATTTGTATCACATGTTTAAATTTTTCATCCAAAATTACCAAAATCGGTTTTTAACCCACATAATGCCAAATGGTTGCAAATATTTACGTAAAACTCGGATATTTTCGCAAATTTTTGCATTTCGTCATAGTATTGTCTGTAATTTGTCAGTCCATGTTTACAAAGTTTCATTCGGCCTATGTATCTCCACGCAATCGCAAATTGTTATTTTTTGTGAAAAAAAAAATGTTTGGGGTTTTTAAAGGGTTTCTGCATATTTAATAAAATTTGTTAATTAATAAAACAAAACAAAAAATAAATAGAAAGACTTTCACCTCCTCGGGGATTTGAACCCAATCCTCTGCTATAAAACTGCGTTTGTACCGACCTCTTAGACAAATGAGCCAAAACCCGACACGATAACTCGATCGCAAACCATTATATGGTGTGGTTGGTTACTAGCATGTTCTCATGAAGAGAGAGTTAACAGAGAACAAAGTGACTTAACAAACAACTTTCTGTAACAACTTAATTATCCTTTTCGTAGTGGGTATATAAAATTTTTTTTCCAAAATCTGAATATATTTAGAATTTCTTGAAAGACATGGACTTAATAGACATTCGATGCCCTATCCAGAAAAAAATATTCCGTGGACGAACCCCTCCCCATTATTAAGTGGGGGCCCCACAATAATTTCCCTTTAGCAGTTTTCGTAGTGGGAATATAAAAAATAATTTTTTCCCAAAACCTGAATATATTTAGAATCTATTGAAAGACATGGGCTTGATGGTCATTCAATGCTCTATCCAGAAAAAAATATTCCGTGGACGAACCCCTCCCCATTATTAAGTGGGGGGCCCCACAATAATTTCCCTTTAGCAGTTTTCGTAGTGGGAATATAAAAAATAATTTTTTCCCAAAATCTGAATATATATAGAATCTATTGAAAGACATGGGCTTGATGGTCATTCAATGCTCTATCCAGAAAAAAATATTCCGTGGACGAACCCCTCCCCATTATTAAGTGGGGGGCCCCACAATAATTTCCCTTTAGCAGTTTTCGTAGTGGGAATATAAAAAATAATTTTTTCCCAAAACCTGAATATATTTAGAATCTATTGAAAGACATGGGCTTGATGGTCATTCAATGCTCTATCCAGAAAAAAATATTCCGTGGACGAACCCCTCCCCATTATTAAGTGGGGGGCCCCACAATAATTTCCCTTTAGCAGTTTTCGTAGTGGGAATATAAAAAATAATTTTTTCCCAAAATCTGAATATATATAGAATCTATTGAAAGACATGGGCTTGATGGTCATTCAATGCTCTATCCAGAAAAAAATATTCCGTGGACGAACCCCTCCCCATTATTAAGTGGGGGCCCCACAATAATTTCCCTTTAGCAGTTTTCGTAGTGGGAATATAAAAAATAATTTTTTCCCAAAATCTGAATATATTTAGAATCTATTGAAAGACATGGGCTTGATAGTCATTCGATGCCCTATCCAGAAAAAAATATTCCGTGGACGAACCCCTCCCCATTATTAAGTGGGGGGGGCCCACAATAATTTCCCTTTAGCAGTTTTCGTAGTGGGAATATAAAAAATAATTTTTTCCCAAAACCTGAATATATTTAGAATCTATTGAAAGACATGGGCTTGATGGTCATTCAATGCTCTATCCAGAAAAAAATATTCCGTGGACGAACCCCTCCCCATTATTAAGTGGGGGGCCCCACAATAATTTCCCTTTAGCAGTTTTCGTAGTGGGAATATAAAAAATAATTTTTTCCCAAAATCTGAATATATATAGAATCTATTGAAAGACATGGGCTTGATGGTCATTCAATGCTCTATCCAGAAAAAAATATTCCGTGGACGAACCCCTCCCCATTATTAAGTGGGGGCCCCACAATAATTTCCCTTTAGCAGTTTTCGTAGTGGGAATATAAAAAATAATTTTTTCCCAAAATCTGAATATATTTAGAATCTATTGAAAGACATGGGCTTGATAGTCATTCGATGCCCTATCCAGAAAAAAATATTCCGTGGACGAACCCCTCCCCATTATTAAGTGGGGGGGCCCACAATAATTTCCCTTTAGCAGTTTTCGTAGTGGGAATATAAAAAATAATTTTTTCCCAAAATCTGAATATATTTAGAATCTATTGAAAGACATGGGCTTGATGGACGTTCAATGCTCTATCCAGAAAAAAATATTCCGTGGACGAACCCCTCCCCATTATTAAGTGGGGGCCCCACAAAAATTTCCCTTCAGCAGTTTTCGTAGTGGGAATATAAAAAATAATTTTTTACCAAAATCTGAATATATCTAGAATCTATTGAAAGACATGGGCTTGATGGTCATTCGATGCCCTATCCAGAAAAAAATATTCCGTGGACGCACGAGCCACCGTTTCAGAACAGTGGGCCCAACAGGAAATGCACTTCGGGAGGTTCATTGGGTGTACATGCAAATAAATTTTTTTCCAAGATTTTAATAAGCTTTGATCTTCCCAAAATACATGGCCTACAGGTATTTTCGATGCTGATTCCAATAAAAATTATCCCGTGGACGCACGAGCCACCGTTTCAGAACAGTGGGCCTAACAAAATATGCATGTCGGCAAGTTGGGTGTATAAACAAATAATTTTTTTTCCAAGATTTTAATAAGCTTTGATCTTCCCAAAATACATGGCCTAGAGGTATTTTTGATGCTGATTCCAATAAAAATTATCCCGTGGACGCACGAGTCACCGTTTCAGAACAGTGGGCCTAACAAAATATGCATGTCTGCAAGTTGGGTGTATATACAAATTATTTTTTTTCCAAGATTTTAATAAGCTTTAATCTTTCCAAAATATATGGCCTAGAGGTATTTTCGATGCTGATTCCAATAAAAATTATCCCGTGGACGCACGAGCCACCGTTTCCGAAAAGTGGGCCTAAAAAAATATGCATGTCTGCAAGTTGGGTGTATATACAAATAATTTTTTTTCCAAGATTTTAATAAGCTTTGATCTTCCCAAAATACATGGCCTAGAGGTATTTTTGATGCTGATTCCAATAAAAATTATCCCGTGGACGCACGAGTCACCGTTTAAGAACAGTGGGCCCAACAGGAAATGCACTTCGGGAGGTTCATTGGGTGTACATACAAATAAATTTTTTCCAAGATTTTAATAAGCTTTGATCTTCCCAAAATATATGGCCTAGAGGTATTTTCGATGCTGATTCCAATAAAAATTATCCCGTGGACGCACGAGCCACCGTTTCGGAATAGTGGGCCTAACAAAATATGCATTTCTGCAAGTTGGGTGTATATACAAATAATTTTTTTTTCCAAGATTTTAATAAGCTTTGATCTTCCCAAAATACATGGCCTAGAGGTATTTTCGATGCTGATTCCAATAAAAATTATCCCGCGGACGCACGAGCCACCGTTTCAGAACAGTGGGCCCAACAGGAAATGCACTTCGAGAGGTTCATTGGGTGTACATACAAATAAATTTTTTTCCAAGATTTTAATAAGCATTGATCTTCCCAAAATACATGGCCTAGGGGTATTTTCGATGCTGATTCCGACAAAAATTATTTCATCGACGCACGAGGCACCGTTTTTGAATAGTGGGCCAAACAATATATAAACTTCATCAAATTTTCTCTTGGGGATATATCAAATAATTGTTTACCAGCCTCTGAACCGATATAGAAAAATCCGACATTCATGGCCTGTAGGCATTTTCGATGTTGATTACAAAAAAATTATTCCGCCGGCGCACCCATCACCGTTTTTGAACAGTGGTTCCAGCAGTATGCACATCAGCAAATTTGCGTATTAAAATTTGTAATTAAATTTGTCCAATTTTAATTTAATATTTCACCTTATATTGGAATTTGTGATTAAATTTGTCCAATTTCAATTTAAAATGTCACCTTATATTGGAATTTGTGATTAAATTTGTCCAATTTAAATTTAAAATGTCATCTCATAATCACCCTGTTATTGGTGTGCGCCTTTGCTAAAATTAAATTTTCCAATTTAAATTCCAATTTATTTTCACACACATACAACTGGTTCTCTATACACAAAAGCAATTAATAATAAGTTTACTATAAAGAGGTGCTAACTATAACGTGTCCTATATGGAGAAAAACTTGTGGTCGAAAAAAGGATATCATTTGGGTGATTCTATTGCTAACATACTTTTTGGGGAGATACTTGCCGAAGATTGATTAGTAACCAGTTTCTTCATAGAGAGAATATGTAGGTATGTTGATAACATTTCGCAACAAAAACGTGTTATAGACAAAGTTTCTCCAGGCAATAGAAATTCGGTTATAAAAACTTTTCGTTTGTTATCGACAACTTTTCGTTATTGAATAGTTGATATCGACAACTTTTCTTTATAGAAAAGTTGATATCGAATATTATTAGTGACCACATTTCGTTAAAGAAAAGTTGCTATCGACAACTTTTGGTTATAGAAAAGTTGTTATCGACAACTTTTCTTTATAGAAAAGTTGATATCGAATATTATTAGTGACCACTTTTCGTTATAGAAATGTTGTCATTGACAACTTTTCGTTATAGAAAAGTTATTATTGACAACTTTTCGTTATAGAAAAGTTATTATTGAACATTTTTCCTTATAGAAAAGTTGTTATCGGCAACCTTTCACTATAGAAATGTTTTTATCGACAACTTTTCGTCATATAAAAGTCGTTATCGACAACTTTTCGTTGTAGAAAGGTTGTTATCGACAACTTTCCTTTATAGGAAAGTTGTTATCGACAGCTTTTCCCTATAGAAAAGTTGTAGTCGACAACTTTCCGTTGATGAATAGTTGTTATCGACAACTTCTCGTTGAAAAATAGATGTTATCGACAACTTTTCATCGTATTTAATTGTTATCGAGAATTTTGCTTTATAGAAAAGTTGTTATTGATAACTCTTTGTTATAGAAAAGTTGTTATCTACAACTTTTCGCTGTAGATAAGTTGTTATCGACAATTATTCGTTAAAGAAAAGTTATTATCGACAACATTTCGTTTTAGAAAAGTTTTATCCACAACTTTTCGTTATAGAAAAGTTATTATTGACAACTTTTTGTTATAGAAAAGTTATTATTGACTACTTTTCGTTATAGAAAGGTTGCTATCGACAACTTTTCTTTATAGAAATATTGTTATCGACAACTTTTCCTTATAGAAAAGGTGTAATCGACAACTTTCCGTCGAAGAATGGTTGTTATCGACAACTTCTCATTGAAGAATAGTTTTTATCGACAATTTTTCTTCGTAGTTAATTGTTCTCGAGAATTTTGCTTTATAAAAAAGTTGTTATCGATAACTCTTTGTTATAAAAAAGTTGTTACCTACAACTTTTCGCTGTAGATAAGTTGTTATCGACAATTATTCGTTATAGAAATGTTGTTATCGGCACCTTTTCGTTAAAGAAAAGTTATTACCGACAACATTTCGTTTTAGTACAGTTGTTATCGACAACTTTTCGTTATAGAAAAGTTATTATTGACAACTTTTCGTTATAGAAAGGTTGTTATCGACAACTTTTCTTTATAGAAATATTGTTATCGACAACTTTTCGTTATAGAAAATATGTAATCGAATACTTTCCGTTGAAGAATGGTTGTTATCGATAACTTCTCGTTGAATAATAGTTTTTATCGACAACTTTTCATCGAATTTATTTGTTATCGAGAATATTGCTTTATAGAAAAGTTGTTATCGATAACTCTTTGTTATAGAAAAGTTGTTACCTACAACTATTCGCTGTAGATAAGTTGTTATCGACAATTATTCATTATAGAAAAGTTGTTATCGGCACCTTTTCTTTAAACAAAAGTTATTATCGACAACATTTCGTTTTAGAAAAGTTGTTATCGACCACTTTTCGTTATAGAAAAGTTATAATTGACAACTTTTTCGTTATAGAAAGGTTGTTATCGACAACTTTTCTTTATAGAAAAATTGTTATCGACAGCTTTTCGTTATAGAAAAATTTTAATCGACAACTTTCCGTTGAAGAATGTTTGTTATCGGCAACTTCTCGTTGAAGAATAGTTGTTGTCGACAACTTTTCATCGTATTTAATTGTTATTGAGAATTTTGCTTTGTAGAAAAGTTGTTATCGATGTCTCTTTGTTATAGAAAAGTTGTTATATACAACTTTTCGCGGTAGATAAGCTTTTATCGACAATTTTTCGTTGTAGAAAAGTTGTTATGGGCACCTTTTCGTTAAAGAAAAGTTATTACCTACAACATTTCGTTTTAGTAAAGTTGTTATCGACAACTTTTCGTTATTGAAAATTTATTATTGACAACTTTTCGTTATAGAAAGGTTGTCATCGACAACTTTTCTTTATAGAAATATTGTTATCGACAACTTTTCGTTATAGAAAATGTGTAATCGACAATTTTCGGTTGATGAATGACTGTTATCGACGACTTCTCATTGAAGAATAGTTTTTATTGATAACTTTTCATTGTATTTAACTGTTATCGAGAATTTTGCTTTATAGAAAAGTTGTTATCGATAACTCTTTGTTATAAAAAGTTGTTACCTACAACTTTTCGCTGTAGATAAGTTGTTATCGACAACTTTTCGTTATAGAAAAGTTATTATTGAAAATTTTTCGTTATAGAAAAGTTGTTATCGGCAACCTTTCACTATAGAAATGTTTTTATCGGCAACTTTTCGTCATATAAAAGTCGTTATCGACAACTTTTCGTTGTAGAAAGGTTGTTATCGACAATTTTTCCCTACAGAAAAGTTGTAATCGACAACTTTCCGTTGAAGAATAGTTGTTACCGACAACTTCTCGTTGAAAAATAGATGTTATCGACAAGTTTTCATCGTATTTAATTGTTATCGAGAATTTTGCTTTATAGAAAAGTTGTTATCGATAACTCTTTGTTATAGAAAAGTTGTTACCTACAACTTTTCGCTGTTGATAAGTTGTTATCGACAATTAATTATTATAGAAAAATTGTTATCGGCACCTTTTCATTAAAGAAAAGTTATTTTCGACAACACTTCGTTTTATAAAAGTTGTTATCGACAACTTTTCGTTATAGAAAAGTTATTATTGACAACTTTTCGTTATAGAAATGTTGTTATAGAAAGGTTGTTATCGACAACTTTTCTTTATAGATATATTGTTAATGACAACTTTCCAATATAAATAAGGTGTAATCGACAACGTTCCGTTGAAGAATGGTTCTTATCGACAACTTCTCGCTGAAGAATAGTTTTTATCAACAACTTTTCATCGTATTTAATTGTTATCGAGAATTTTGCGATAACTCTTTGTTATAAAAAAAGTTGTTACCTACAACTTTTCGCTGTAGATAAGTAGTTATCGACAACTTTTCGCTGTAGATAAGTTGTTATCGACAATTTTTCGTTATAAAAAAGTTGTTATCGACAACTTTTCGTTATAGAAATGTTGTTATCGACAAATTTTCGTTATAGAAAAGTTGTTATTGACAACTTTTCGTTATAGAAGAGTTGTTATCGACAACTTTTCGTTATAGAAAAGTTGTTATCGACACCTTTTCGTTATAGAAAACTTGTTATCGACAACTTTTCGTTATAGAAAAGTGGCCATTGACAACTTTTCGTTAATGACAACTTTCCAATATAAATAAGGTGTAATCGACAACGTTCCGTTGAAGAATGGTTCTTATCGACAACTTCTCGCTGAAGAATAGTTTTTATCAACAACTTTTCATCGTATTTAATTGTTATCGAGAATTTTGCTTTATAGAAAAGTTGTTATCGATAACTCTTTGTTATAAAAAAAGTTGTTACCTACAACTTTTCGCTGTAGATAAGTTGTTATCGACAACTTTTCGCTGTAGATAAGTTGTTATCGACAACTTTTCGTTATAAAAAAGTTGTTATCGACAACTTTTCGTTATAGAAATGTTGTTATCGACAAATTTTCGTTATACAAAAGTTGTTATCGACAACTTTTCGTTATAGAAGAGTTGTTATCGACAACTTTTCGTTATAGAAAAGTTGTTATCGACACCTTTTCGTTATAGAAAACTTGTTATCGACAACTTTTCGTTATAGAAAAGTGGCTATTGACAACTTTTCGTTATAGAAAAGTGGCTATTGACAACTTTTCGTTATAGAAAAGTTGTTATCGACAACTTTTCGTTATAGAAAACTTGTTATCGACAACTTTTCGTTTTAGAGAAGTTGTAACCGACAACTTTTCGTTAGTGAAAAGTTGTTATCGACAACTTTTCGTTCTAGAAAAATTGTTATCGACAACGGCACTGACAGAAAAAAATCTGTTATGAGCAGATGCAAACATGGCTTCAAATTAACATTTCTTTTGCGTAAGAGGTACACACAAACTCGAATCTTCAATGGGGTTAAAGGTTTTCTTCGGGAATTTGACAATTTCTTGCTCGGAAAGTATACATATCCTGGACAAAAGTTATATATCGTTGAAGTCAGCACAAAATTGTCTACCTTGGGCCTTGATACCGCTAGAGGAAAGGTTCTTTGTTCTAGAAACTTTACTAATTTTACTATTTTTTCGATATCACAAAGCAACAAATTGTTATCGTAGTAAAAATTGTATTTTTGCACGACCTGGAACAGAGTACATATGTCATATATCCGGATTGGTATATCAAATATGAAAGTTTAGAACATTTCGTAAAAAAAGATCGAAGAAAATGTATCTTTTGTATCAGTTGTATGGGATAAAACTAAATTTTAAACTAAAATATACCTACATGATACATTCAAGATCTTAAAGTGCCTATATTTTAGACAATTATGGTCTTTCCACAGAAGAAATGTTTACCATTGTAATCGGTGAACCAAGGAATATCAGTAGAAACAAATTTCAAAATGATCGGAGTGAAGTCCATAAGCAAAACCTATCCCTTTTGTTCTTTTTTTCAGAAAAAATAAAATCGTCCTGTAGAGTAGTGCAACTTCTAACCCAATAAACAAAACAATCCAATAAACATATCGATATAATGTTGAAGGGGGGTGTAATTTCTATTTCTTTGTTTTTGTAAACATCAAAGCAAAAATATATTGAAATCTTCCACCATCTTATGTTCAGTGTGCGAGACCGAATGTAAACAATAGTTTTTCAAACTTATGTTCAGTGTGCGAGACCGAATGTAAACAATAGTTTTTCAAACTTATGTTCAGTGTGCGAGACCGAATGTAAACAATAGTTTTTCAAACTTATGTTCAGTGTGCGAGACCGAATGTAAACAATAGTTTTTCAAACTTATGTTCAGTGTGCGAGACCGAATGTAAACAATAGTTTTTCAAACTTATGTTCAGTGTGCGAGACCGAATGTAAACAATAGTTTTTCAAACTTATGTTCAGTGTGCGAGACCGAATGTAAATCTTCCACAACAATGACACTAAACAAAAACAATAATAACAACAACAAAGTAATCAAGTTGAAATTAAAGCAGCTACAACTGAGCACGTAGCCATAAATGCATCCAGTCAGCCAGCCAGACAACAGATGCAAGGCTGTAAGACTGGGCAAAGTAAGCAAGCACAAACATGTGCAATTCAACCACCCCACAGCCCTCCCCTGGGCCCAAAACCTCAATACATGAAGAACCCAAGAAGAAAAACAAATAAAATTACTTTTCCCCAATCGAATTGGATTGAATGGTTGGATGGATGTATGGCGGATATGGATGGAATGGAGAGTGGTAAGAACATCGAAAAAAGAACATTAATGTAGTGTGTAAGGAACATGGGAAGTAAAAAAAATATATTGCATTTTTTTAGAATACCACAACAATAGGGATGTCTCTTTTTAAGACACATTTAAAGACGTCATTAAAAAAATATCCCTAAAGAAGGTTACAGATTCTAAACCCTTCTTCCTTTTGTGCAATTAAAATCTTTTAGTTAGACAACAAAAGTTAAAGTTAGACAAAAAAGAAAAACAAAGCAATAACGTTCTCGAAATACTCTCAATCTCGTCGATAATTTATAAACTTAAATTTCATAGATTGAGTTGGTTTGCATTTTCTTGTTTGGCTCTGTGTGCGGGGTGGGGTAGTTTTTTTTCCATCTCCATTCAATGATTTGGGTTACTATTTCTTTCGGTTTCTTAGGCCACAGTAAATCTTTTTTTGCCACTAATTACACACAATTTCCATTATATTTATCATTTTAATTTGTTTAAACATTTAATTTGTTTTCATTTTCTTCCACTCTGCGTTTTTTTTTAACAATTTATTGACACTTCATATTGTTACACACACACACTATCACACATGTCACACCGAAGAGAAGATGTGTATTTGTAATGACCAAACCAATTCGTTCGATAAATTGCAGATTTACTTTATTTTTTTTTTTTTGCGTGCCGTAATTTCATTCGTTTTATTATCCGTTTGTCGTTTGCTAGTTCGTTTCTCCGTAATTTCAATAAATAATTCGTTAATTCGTCTGGTTTCTGGTTAAATTTATTTATTTTAGTTTATTTCGTTATTATTTTTTTAGTGCAAATCAGAGAGGAACCACCTAGGGTTCAGAGATGGAAGCGAGTCGATTTTCGGTCGGCGGCGCGCCGCCGCTTCTCTGGTTTTTAAGGTTTTAGCCGCCGCCGATTACATCGGCTCAAATCGGCTAAAAATCGCCGCCATCAACTCGACTGGAGATGGCTCGCGCCGATATTTTTTTAATCACGGACAAACGGAAAAGACGCTTAGACTATGTTTACATTTACGAAATCCACTCGATTTCATCTGTCAATTCCTTTGTGTATACGTCAAATGAAAACTCATCTGAAATCGATTGGATTTCGTTTGACGTTTGAGCAATGGAGTTGACAGTTGAAATCGAGTGGATTTCGTAAATGTAAACATAGTATTATTATCATTCTAGTTGTCAAAATGCATTATTCTGAATAAAATCACATCTTCTTCTTTATTTGCAAATTCGGTATTCGAATATAAGCGACCATACAATTGTAGCTTATTTCAATTACATAGATTACAAATGTGATATTTTTCATGATATTCATAAATTATTGACAATTCTTTCAAAACTGCTTCTATTTCTTGCTATACTGAGAAGATTAGCCCTGTTGTTGATATTTGTCCAGTCTTCTATGTTTTTTATCCGAGTCATCTCTTTTCTGCCTCTGGTACGGTGTCCTTCAATGGTCATTTTAAGTATTGCCTGCAGGAGCTTATACTTTCCATGTCGCATGATGTGTCCTAAGTATACAGTTTTTCGTTTTTTGATGACAGATACAAGTTCTCTCCGTTGGTTAATTTTTGTCAGTACTTCGAGATTTGTGACGTGTGCAGTCCAAGGTATTTTTAATACTCTTCGATAAATCCACATTTAACATTGTTTCATTGTGCGAATTTTTCTTACTAACAATCATCAGTTTTGTGTGTGTTAATTTTAAGACCATATGAATCGCTGCATGAAGTGAGTTCATTTACTAGTTTTTGAAGTCCGGATATACTATCGGCTAATACTGTGGTGTCATCTGCATATCGGATGTTGTTAATATAAGCACCGTTTAGTTTTATTCCTTCTTTTATATTTTTGACGGATTCTTGGAAAATTCTCTCTGAGTATATGTTAAACAGCAACGGAGATAAGATACAGCCTTGCCTGACCCCTCTTGATATCGGTATATCGTCGGTAAGATTGCCGTTGACATCAATCTGTGCAGTTTGATGCCAGTACAGACTCCGAATGCACCTGAGTTCTTTGTCATCTATCCCAATTGACGAAAGTATTTCAATTAATTTGTCATGGTTCACTGTGTCAAACGCTTTCTCATAGTCGATGAAGCATAAAAAAATGTCCTTGTTAATCTCTCGACATTTTTGAATAAGGAGCTGAACACAGTATAATGCTTCCCTCGTCCCCATGACTTCTTTGAATCCGAATTGATTTACACCCATAGCTTGTTCACATTTTTTATAAATTCTGTTGTTATAATTTTAAGGAATATTTTAAGAGCGTGACTCATTAAGCTGATGAGTCGGTGGTCACCACAGTGTTTAGCATGACTTTTCTTAGGAATTGCTTTAAAAGTTGATTTTAGCCAGTCTAGAGGGTAGTGTCCTGTATTAATCAATATTATTTTCATCTATGAGTTTTAGCATTTCTGAAGGAATTTCATCCGGTCCTGTTGCTTTCCTGGTTTTTAAAGATGTGATTGCAGATTCTACCTCGCTCTTAGTAATGTTTGTTCCAGTCATCGGTTGTGCTGATTGGGTATTAAAACTTGATCTGTTGACGTCTGTAAATGGGCTTTGAATGTAGTTCTTCCAAATTGCTTGTTTCTCAGCATTCTCAAAAGCAGGTTCATTATTATTATTATTATACAGAACTGGCGACATAGTTCTATGATATATACCAGCTGCTTCTTTCAATTTCTTGTGTGAATTATAATCATCGTGTAAGTTTTGTGATTTTTCGATCTCCTGGCATTGGCTATTAATATATCTGATTTTTGCAGCTCGAATTTTCATTTGAATCTCCCTGTTTTTTTTTTCTTATTTCTTATTTATTTATTTCTTCCTGCACAACAAGATCAAGATCTTATAAATTACAGTGCAGGATTACAACTATTAAGAAATACATCCAACTTAACCTAATTACAAGAACAATTAAGTTAAGTAGAATAAAATAAATAAAATAACAATGAAAGAAAATGGAAGAAAAAATCTTGCAACGAACAACAAGAAGAGGCAACACAACAAACACAGAAAACCATGTACATGGGTTTCACTACTTCATACCCCTCGCCTACAAACTTAACGTCGCCATGTTGAAATCGTGCTAGTCTGACCATCGACATACAAATCGTAAACGAGAAACTCACAGAAATGCGTTATTTTTAACAAATTTTGACTTTTAGACTGATTTTGAGCAACTGATGTAACACCTTCTTAAGGTGAGAACACAGTCAGCTCTTAGCTTAATTTTCCTGCTTATGCTAATTTTACATTTACGAAATCCACTCGACTTGAACTGTCAATTCCATAGCTCAAACGTCAAATGAAATCTCATCTGGATTTCATTTGACGTTTAACCTATGCATTTCTTGAAACCAATTTCGTTAAAATTTCTTTTCAAGTTTAGTTAGTGTCCACACACGTTAACGTAAAATGTAAGATTTTTTCGTGTCCTCTTTATTTTACCATTCGCGTTTGTTGTGTTTCTCATACCAATAAAAACAAAACAAACACAAATAAACTAAAAACAGCACAAAATAATTAACATTTATAATTAAATTAATATTAATACATAGTTAAATGTTCACTATTTCATTAATTTAATGTTTTTATTAAGTCTTTTTATGCTTGCTTTGGTCTTAACGTTTGCTTGAGAAAATAACAATGAAAGAAAATGGAAGAAAAAATCTTGCAACGAACAACAAGAAGAGGCAACACAACAAACACAGAAAACCATGTACATGGGTTTCACTACTTCATACCCCTCGCCTACAAACTTAACGTCGCCATGTTGAAATCGTGCTAGTCTGACCATCGACATACAAATCGTAAACGAGAAACTCACAGAAATGCGTTATTTTTAACAAATTTTGACTTTTAGACTGATTTTGAGCAACTGATGTAACACCTTCTTAAGGTGAGAACACAGTCAGCTCTTAGCTTAATTTTCCTGCTTATGCTAATTTTACATTTACGAAATCCACTCGACTTGAACTGTCAATTCCATAGCTCAAACGTCAAATGAAATCTCATCTGGATTTCATTTGACGTTTAACCTATGCATTTGACAGATGAAATCGAGTGAATTTCGTAAATGTAAACCAAGCATTAGCTTATATCTTAATATAAATTGTTCGTAAATAACACTGTGCAGCAGCATTTTTGGGGGGTGGAAAATTTCTTTTGGAGATGAAAGCCCTTGATGGGTATACTAAGAACCCAAAAGGAAATTTTCGCCATAGGTCAAGTTTCTGAGATATCGCGCGATGAAGTTTTTGATTTTTTCCCTATGATACTTGGTAAAATAGCTCCATATTTCTGTTTGGCGTTGTTGTAGCTTCATTTTGAGGTGACATGTCTTCAGTCAAATCGATCGTAGAACATTTCATTCTTCTAACTCAATGCCTTTCATGTCCTTTTCGTCCTTTATTTCTTGAACCGTAGTGAAAGTACCACAAGATGAGATTTTTCAGCATCCAAATATTCCACAAAAATGTTGCTCAAAAGATTTTAGGTACGGTTCTCTTTGACAACTAATCGATTTTGTCCCGTTTTCATTGTCCTTTTTGACATTTAATCGATTTTGGTTCAGAAATATACTAAGTTTTGTTTTTCTGTATATTCGTCATTGGGTATTTATTGGTATGTACACATAACCATTGGTTATTGCTTATGTAGACATCTGGGGTGCTTCTGAAATATTTACCACAAATAGCTATTGTAATGATGAACACGTTAATAACAAATTTTCTTGGGGGATAGATCCGGTTATATCAATTTTGGAAAAGGATATTCCGACATTAAAACCGATTTTTGAACTGTTTTAAGTAACCGATTAAACTTATATGTATACCGTTAAAAAGCTTACTAGGCGTTTACACCAGACAGTTTGTCTTCAAATACAACTCTGATTTACTAACACATACATATATTTGTCGTTTGTCTCCCAGCTGTCCATCATTTTTTCAAAGACAGTCGGGTTAACAAATTTTTGACATTTTTGTGAAAAAGAAGTGAGATGATAATTCAAATGTGTCGAAAACAAAAAAATATGTACAAAAACAAAATAAGTGAAAGGAAAAAGAAAAGAAATCAATGATTTTCATTCATAATTTTACAATTGTTTTTGCAGTTGTCTGGACGCCTACGTCACACAGGCAAGCTTTGAGTTTTTGACAATCAATACATGTCACATCAATACCTGTCATTTGTAAACGCAGGGTTATAGAGTTGTCAATCAAATTAAATTAATTCGCTTCTGAAAACTTTGTTAGTTGCAGTTCTAGAACAAAAAACCGTTTTCTTAAACCGTTTTTAAGGAAAAATATCAATACGCGCAAATATGGAGAACAAAGGCTGGGGGGCGAACAATTCTTTTTGGCGATGAAAGTCGATGAAGGTAATATTACGAACCCGGAAGGACAGTTATGCCGTAGGCCATACTTCAGAAATCGGTTTTAATGTCGGAATATCCGGTTCCAAAATTGAGATAACCGGATCTATCCTCCAAGAAAATTTGTTATTAACGTGTTCATCATTACAATAGCTATTTGTGGTAAATATTTCAGAAGCACCCCAGATGTCTACATAAGCAATACCCATTGGTAATGTCTACATACCTATGCATAAACAATAACGAATATACAGAAAAACAAAACATAGTTTAATTATGAACCAAGTCCGAATAAATGTCAAAAATGACAATGAAAACGGGACAAAATCTATTAATTGTCAAAGAGAACTGTACCTAAAATCTTCTCAGCAACATTTTTGTAGAATATTTGGATGCTGAAAATTTTCACCTTGTGGCACTTTCACTACGGTTCAAGAAATAAAGGACGAAAAGGACATGAAATTCATCGAGTTAGAAGAATGAAATGTTCTACAAAAAGATTCGCCAAACGATTTGACTGAAGACATATCACCTCAAAACGATGCTACAACAACGCCAAACAGAGATATGGAGCTATTTTCCTAAGTATTATAGGGAAAAAATCATTAACTTCATCGCGCGATATCTCAGAAACTTGACCTATGGCGAAAATTTCCTTTTAGGTTCTTAGTATACTCATCAAGGGCTTTCATATTCAAAAGAAATTTTCCACCCCCCAGACTTTGAGTTCCATTTTGTGTCACAGTGTAATTAGTACCGAACATAAAAATTACAGCCAAATTCTATTTTTCATATTGAACACGTGTTTATATCAAATTGAATGTCGAAACGAAATGTCAAAAATGGAGCCTGGCGAAGAATTCAAAAGTTCAACAATTTTCAACTTTGTGGCCTGAAGCCTCGCTTCGTTGTGTTCTGTCCTATTGAAAACAATACAGCTTCACTTTTGGGCTTTGAGGCGGATAAAATAAGCAACAAAAATCCATTATGTTCTCGCCTTTACTCCGCCATGATTTACACGTACAGGCACAAGCCAAATGACTGCTGAGCAATAAACCTTATCCGATATAGCCGAATCTTTATATATCGTAAAATTTCGTGCAAACATACCACAAGTTCCAAGAGTTCGCAAAGTACCTCATTCCCAAAAGTTCAACATTTTTGCTTAAGTACATTTTGGAGAAATGTCTAGGATCGCTTTTAAATATTTACACGGGCTCGTGTGGCTCATATTACGACAGTATAATTTTTATAGCGTTGAAGACCATACTGACTGAGATAATTGCCCTGTATAAATCCAACTGTCACAATTTGTTTCTTTAAAATTATAAAGGCAATAAAATGTTAAGATTCCTGGATAGTACAACAACATCAAGAGTATTTCCACTCCAGTTTCTCTCTAAACCCCACTTTTCTGTACGCCAACTTTTGTACTACAAAATATGCCAAAATTAGCCGCCAGTCGGTAAATTAGTCGGCGCGCCGCCGCCGATTGCCTGCCATATGAACTGAGCGAGCGAGTCGAAAAACGGGGTCGGCTTCGTTGTCTGCTAGGGTTTTGTAGTTCGTTTATTGACGGGAAATCACAGGGAAATGATAACAGATGTTTTTTGTGGTGTAATGATAGTGCGTAACGTAACGTAAACAAAGGAAAATAGGTGAAATCATGGTGGAATAAGAAGGTGTTACATGAAGTCATACCAAACGTCAAATTTGCTTACAATATGTGTGTTCGTTTACTCACAATTTGTACAAATTGTTACTGGATGCTGTTCGTTTACTCTTCAGTTCAATGCAAAATACCTTAGTCGTTTACAAGAAGTTACTGGACTTGTACAAATTTGTACAAATTATTGAATAAACGAACACACCTAATAATTCATTACTGTGAATTGCTTGTTTACATTTTAGCTCTGTTCCTTTACGTGCAAGAATCTTCAAGTTTTAACACTTTTTACTCGAAAAGCGTTCCTTTACTTCAGACACTATACAATTCATATGGGAGCAGTTTACAACTTTTACTATTTTTGCCGGTTTTACCATTTTAAAAAGTAAAGGAACAGACCAATTTTGTATGTGAGTTTATTCAAAATAATACTATGTTTACATTTACGAAATCCACTCGATTTCAAATGTCAATTCTATTGCTTAAACGTCAAACGAAATCAAATGGATTTCAGATGAGTTTATATTTGACGTATACGCAAAGGAATTGACAGTTGAAATCGAGTGGATTTCGTAAATGTAAACATAGTATAATGTATTTTGACAACTGCTATGAAGATCAGCTGTTTTTGCCGCTGTACCTGTATTATTGTGCCATGGGCGAAATCATGGTAGCTCTGTTCCTTTACGTGCAAGAATCTTCAAGTTTTACCACTTTTAACTCGAAAAGCGTTCCTTTACTTCTGAGACCATACAATTCATTTCATATGGGAGCAGTTTACAACTTTTACTACTTTTGCCGGTTTACCATTTTCAAAAGTAAAGGAACAGACCAGGTATAACTCATGGCACAATAATACAGGTACAACGGGGAAAAGAGCTGATTCATGGTGGAATAATAAGGTGTAACGCCAAAACCATGGTGGAATAATAAGGCCCCAGCAAAAAAGTTTGGAAGTAGTGCAATGCAGAGTTATGATTTCAATACATCTTTCGATGCAGTCCACACGGATTTATGAAAAATGCACTACGCTCCATACATTTCAGAAGCTTATTGATCCCTAGCCAAGCAAGCCAAATTTTTGATCCCTACAAGTCGCAGTCTTTTTTTCTGAAAAGAGTGTCTAAAATTATAAGAATTTGTTTAAAAAAAAAGAAATACAAACTAATTCACGAGACGTAAATTATTTTTGAAGTGGAGTTAGAGTTTTTTTGGAAATCTGAACTGGATTTGGAGGAAAAATGAAAAACCATTTGAATGATGAAGCAATATAGGCCTGCGTACATAAGCTGCTTTGCCTGATTGCCTTGCTTTGCTGCTTCAATAAAAAAATAAAAGAACAAAGAAGGCCGACCCAATTTCCAACTGATGGCAACCCAGTTCGAAATTTCGTCTTTATTCTATTATTTTTATTATGTCAGAAATGAAGCAGGTAAGCAAGGCAATCAGGCAAAGCAGCTTATGTACGCAGGCCTTATCAGTTGCGGTGTCACAAAAAGCAGAGCAGAGGAAGTAAACTCAGTTATGATCAAATTTAATGAAGAGTTTGTATAATTAAAGTTAATATTCTTGTTTAGACGAATAAGCAATGTATTTTATTTATTTTTGGGATATTTACAATGACTTGCATTTTATAGCATCTTTATATGCCATTTAGATATGACACCATTAGCCGGATTTAGCGCATTATCAGGTTTTATTTGCTAAAACCAGCCAAAATCTACCAGATTTCACATACAAAAATAAATCCTCCTATTGATTGGATTTGTTTTAAATCTGTTTTTTGCAACATGTTGCTAGAAAATACAAAAAGTTGCAAGCTGGCACAAGAAACAAGGTAGATGCATCGGTAAATTGCCACACTAAAAATAATTTAAAATGTAAAAATTTGTAAACAAGGCGGAAAAATTAAAATTGTTTTGATGTAAAAAGTTGATTTTAATCAACCAAGACTAATATTTATGATGTCTAAACGATAAAATAATTCGTTTATTTATTTTAGATGGGCAAACTGCGATAAAAAAATTCTTTATTTGCTCTTTAGTTAGCATTAGTAGCATAATGTGGTAACATTTTCTGTATTAAACAATAAATTTATAATTTGACGTATATTTTTGAGACGAATTCAATTTACAAAAAATTCTTTTGATGTTTCAAATTCGATCAGATGGGCTGATGCATCTAACTACCTTGGTAATTGTGCTATGAACAAAAATCAGCTGACTGCCATTTAAATCCTTCAAAATGTATATCTAAATGCGATGAGATTTGTACTGGATTTATTAAATCCAGTCGAGGATTTATGGCTAGTCTAATACGGCGTTTATATTATAGTTTTTTGCAGGGTTAACCTTCTTTATGAGGATTTGTTTGAAGTATATACAATGGAAATGACATTTGAAACCCAGACCCACTGGGTTAACCTTGTTATATATAAACGGCCTGTAAATGAGCTATAAGACTGCATTTAAATTCAATCCAAAACACTACATCAAAGGCTGTGATTTGGATCGAAAATGGAGTGCATCCTAGCTGTGTGCCCAGGAAGGAAAATGGAGTGCATCCTATCTGCGCGCTCTCTTGTAAAATTCATAGGTGAATTCATAGGAAAAGATGTACTCCAGCGGCAATTGTTCTAGTGATTTAACTGCATCCACGGATGCAAACTTTTTGCTGGGGTGTAACGCCAAAAACAGCTGATCTTCATACCAGTTTTCAAAATGCGTTATTGTGAATAAAATCACATACAAAATGTAATCAAGCAACTCACAGTAATGCTTTATTGTGAGAAAATTTGACGTTTGACATGATTTGATGTAGCACCTTCTTATTCCACCATGGCCAAAACCAGCTGATCTTCATACCAGTTGTCAAAATACATTATTGTGAATAAAATCACATACAAAATGTAATCAAGCAACTCACAGTAATGCATTATTGTGAGCAAATTTGACGTTTGACATGATTTGATGTAGCACCTTCTTATTCCACCATGGCCAAAACCAGCTGATCTTCATACCAGTTGTCAAAATACGTTATTGTGAATAAAATCACATACAAAATGTAAACAAGCAATTCACAGTAATGCATTATTGTGAGCAAATTTGACGTTTGACATGATTTGATGTAACACCTTCTTATTCCAATCAAGGCACTGTGGTCGAACTTGTATGGGAAGAGCGGCCAAAAATACTTCCTATGCAGATATCAGTACGAAAATTTCAGTAAAGGCTTGTTTAGCAACACAAAATAAGCAAACAAATTCAACATAGGTTCAACTTTAGGTATAGCCCCCATAGAACGGTAGCCCCTTATTTCTGGCATTTTGGGGGTCTTGAACACATCTTTCAATGAAATTGGTTAAAATTTGGCTATCGGTATTCCCTAGTGTTAGAAAACCTTCTTGCAAAAAATTTTTGAATTGGGTCCACGTTTTGATAGGGTCCCCACATAATGGTACTGCCTGATTTTCGGAATTTTGATGGTTTTATATAAATTTATAATTCGAAATGCCACTTAATCTTTCCTGGAGGTAGACTACCCCCAGAAAATTGGCGATTAATGTAGGTCGACCCTTTGATGTCGTCCCCATAAATCGGTACCGCCCAATATTCGGTATTTTTAGGATCCTAGCCGTAATAATCAACCAAAATGACTGAATTTTCCAAATTTTACTTTGAGGAGCACATTTTGAAGTATCCCTTATATAACTGAACCGCACAGTGTTTCTTCTATATATTTTAAAAGCTGAAATGTATCACCTGCATATTTGAAAAATGACAAAAACACCCTGAAAGGTACCTTTAGTATTTTGGGAACAAGTTCCAAAGTTGTGGAAAGTTGCAGCTGATATTTTGAAAATAGAATCTTTAGACTACTACTTATTTAAAAAAAAAAAACCGTTGGGGGAAATAGGGGGAACATAACTTAAACTTTACATGAAGTTTAATTATACTGAAGAAATGACATCACAAAAGTGCTTCAGTCAACACACGTATTCAATAATGAATCCCAAAAATTAACAAACACACAACTGCATAAAAATTAAGTTAATACAGTTAAACCTCGATTATCCGTGAATCGATTATCCGGGAACCTCCATTATCCGTGATAGAAAAGAAAGGTTGGACTTTTTTCCATTTTCTCTATTTTTCGTTATAAACTTCATTACCCGGCATAAAAGAACACTTTCCAATTAATTTGATTAAGCAAACAAAAGGTAAACAAACAAAAACTGGAAATTCTCCCGTATTACACAATTTGTGCATTTATGGTATCACATAAACCATGGGATAAAGTCAATTCAGATGAATCTGATGATGATGATATTAAGTATCTTTTGAAATTTTGGTGGATTGCCGTAACAAACTTAAATAAATTGTAGATTATTGTCCGATACTATGCCATTTTTACTTCAAAATATGTTCAAAAACTGCATAAAAGCATTGCCTCCATTATCCGGGAAAATCGATTATCCGTAATGCCTCCGGTCCCGACCATCACGGATAATCGAGGTCCGACTGTACATTGTTTATTGATATTCGAATTAAGATTGGTCAATATAGAGTTCATTTAGTTTGATATTAATATTTTACTTTCATCTGACTTTTGCACTGAATTCACCTCGAAATCTATCTGTTAAAATTTCTCTTTTTTGATGCTATTCTCAAAGAGTACAGTATGAAGTAATCCATAACAAATTTATTTTATATGCCATTTAGATATGACACCATTAGCCGGATTTTGCCCATTATCAGGTTTTATTTGCTAAATCCAGGCAAAATCTACTAGATTTCCCATACAAAAATAAATCCTCCTATTGAGTGGATTTGTTTTAAATCTGGGATAAATCCTCGTATACAACTCTGTTTTTTGCAACATGTTGCTAGAAAATACAAAAAGTTGCAAGCTGGCACAATACACAAGGTAGATGCATCGTTGAATTGCTACACTAAAAATAATTAAAAATGTAAAGATTTGTAAACAAGGCGGAAAAATTAAATTTGTTTTGATGTACAAAGTTGATTTTAATAAACCAAGACTAGAATTTATGATGTCTAAACGATAAAATAATTCGTTTATTTATTTTAGATTGACAAACTGCGATAAAATAATTCTTTATTTGCTCTTTAGTTAGCATTAGTAGCATAATGTGCTAACATTTTCAGTATTAAATAATAAATTTGTAATTTGACGCGTGTTTTTTGAGACGAATTCAATTTACAAAAAATGCTTTTAACGTTTCCAATTCGTTCAGATGTGCTGATGTATCTACCTTGGTAATTGTGCTATGAACAAAAATCAGCTGACAGCCATATAAATCCTCCAAAATGTATATCTAAATGCAATGAGATTTGTACTGGATTTATTAAATCCAGCCGAGGATTTATGGCTAGTCTAAATGAGCTATTAGAGTAATTTAACATGTTAGGAGTAGATATGAACACATTTGGTACCAAAAATTAGACTTTAATTTTTTTAATTTTGGCCAATGGCAGCGACCACTGTGCAAGGGTTCCTAGGTCGAGTTCCACAATAGAGCACAATCATGAAATATCTGTAGTGGGGAACTTGATCTAAGAATTCCTACCCCCATTATTATAAGTCTTCATTTGTTTTAGATTGGATTTATAGCGTTACGGTTAACTTAAAGTTAAAAGTGATGATTGAGTTTCAAGGAGGAGCTTCTTGGCATTAACTTTCAATGTAAAAATTATATCTTTAATGCCAGATTGGGGTTTATTTTGCGTTTTCAAATCCATCAAATAGCAAAAGAACACATGTAATAATTACCCCTAAAGTTTCAGGGCAACCAATCTAGAACCAAATGTACACTTGTGCGTAAAACCAGCAAATATGTCATTTATTTGACAGATATTCAATTGAATTGACAACTTAAATGACGCATGTTTTATAAAATCTGTTAGGTTTGGTGTGTGTTCGGTTTAGTGTGACCTTCGGTAAAGTAACCTTTTTTGTATTAACAGTAAAAATGTATTTTGTAAAAATTTGTATTTGTACGTCTGATTTTGTTACGAAAACAAAAAAAATATTTTTAGAAAAACTGCAAAATATGAATGAAAAGTATACGGTTTAACGACTAGTATACATTCAAATCATAGCAAATTTTGTCTTCTCTTTCATTGCAGTTGCGTTTCTTGTCCATCTTTTCAAATTTGCGTACAAATTTAGAAACTAACATCAAATGCCTGCCGGAAAGTCTGCATACCAAAAAGTTATGTTGGCAGGTCTCTCTCTTGTTAATTTTTAAAATAGAAAAATTTGAGAAAAAATAGGAAACATTAATGAAAATAATATAATTTAAAATTAAATAGATATCTGAAAGAAGTACAAATATTTTTCAATTCATATCAATTAACTTTACACGTCTTTTGGCTGAAACTTTCTTTAAAATCAGTAAACAAGAACTATGAAAATATGAATCATGTTGCTATGAATTGTGTACCATGTTGTTTGAACGGTTTAATTCGTGTACGTAATTATGAGAACAAACGACGTGATTCAAATGCTGGTATGAACATGGCATAAAAAGCTTTCATTTGTTTGTCACACGAATACAAAGTCGAAGGGCACACTAGAGTGGTTTCATTGAAACTTTTAGGTATTTATAGATCGAGTTCCCCACTACAGCAACTTCATGATATCACTCTACTGTGGAACTCGACCTAGGAACCCTTGTTTTCATGAAATTGATTCAATGAAACACTCTAGTGTGACCAAGGACAAACGAGAATCGCTATAAAAACCAAATTGTGTCTTTGTTAATGAAATCGACGAACGAATGGGAAAAAAAACTTTTTACAAAAACACGCTGTAAATGATCCCATCTTTCGGAAAAATGCCGTAATGTTTTGTTATTTTATAATAGTTTGTTGCAGGGTTATTGGAAATGAAAAATATTTCTCAGAATAAAGAAAGAAAATATATATTTATCTGCGTAGTCACATCGCAATAGACACAATGCTTATAATATGTTTAAACACTCGCGCTGTCAAATCGCCTTAAAATTTATAACACTGCCATGTAGAACAACTGATTTGGTTAAATATGCCATTTATTTGACACATATTTAACGGAATTGACGTTGGTGTAAATGTGGCGTAATATCATTACACTTAAGCTGGTTTTACACGGACTGTATTTTTTTTTGGGTACCACTGTGGGGCAATTTTATGCACACCCGCCTTGCACGCTGAAGAAAGCATTCGATTCCCCGGCCAGCCAACATCAACATTTTCAACGGTGGTAAATACCCCTCATGTTGGCGACATTTCCTGAGTATTTCAGCCATGTAAAACTTCTCTACAAAGTGGTGTCTTAAGACACGCTGTTCGGACTCGCCGATAAACAGTAGGTCCCATATCATTGAGCTAATATGAATCGGGGTGCACTCATTGATATGAGAGAAGTCTCCCTTGTCCCGTATGTGATGTCTGTGGAACAATTATAATTATTCATGTGTTTTACATAACTACTGTCACTTTTTGCAGATCATAATTTTGTACACGTTGTATGAAACATAGATAAATTTCAATTCATGAAAGTGATATGACCATGGTGGAAAAAGAAGGTGTTACATCGATAACAATAATCGGTTCATTTACCACACCAAACGTCAAAATAACGCATTACTGTGAAATGCTTGTTTACCTTTTCTATGTAATTTTATTCACAATAATGCATTTTGACAACTAATGGGTACTTTACACGATATGTATTTTATATATGGGTTGTCACTTTGCGTATACATTTTGTATATAAAAAGTGACAACCCATATGTAAAATACATATCGTGTAAAGTACCCATAATGTGATAATCAGCTGTTTTTGCCGTTGTACCTGTATTATTGTGCCATGGGCAATACACAAGTACTTTTTTACGTATAGAACGTGCTCTATTCTTGTCTATACAACAAAAGAAAAACAGCTGTTTTGCTTGTACGCAATAAAAATAACGAAAACAACAGAAAACCAATGAAACCTAGATTGTTTCCGTGCAGAAGGAATTACATATGGACGACAAAGTTGGTGGTTTTCCCGCTACTTGTGGTGATTTTTGACGTACAAAAACCACTGTTTAAGCAGGAATGTCAACTGTTTTAAGGTAAAAATCGCTACAGACCTATAGGGCGTATGTGGCTGTAGCGATTTTTAATTGGTGTAGTAAAAAATTGTGTTTGTATTGAATTTTTCGAATTGTCACTGGCATGTGTAAACGCTGGGTAAATTACAAATAAAGTTTTATTAAAGAGAATTTGGCGAAGAAAATTGTGTAGCAAAGTGTAAATTAATATTATATACAAAAGATTAGAGCTACGAAAATGAAGATACAAGATGACAAGATGGGTTGGATAAATAAAGAAACCATATACCATATGATTTGGCATCCACAAATGGTATGCATGGGAGAGCCAGAGAGAGAGAGAGAGAGAGACCATGAGAAACTCTCCCCTTTTGTTTGACAATTTAGCGGTAATGTACATTTGTATATTTTGCAGCATCCATTCTCTGGACATTCTTTTTTTCGTTTGCTTTTGCTTTGGAGATTTACTGTTATTGTTGTTCTTGTGTTATGGGCTTATACAGGATATATACCTACATGTGCGGAGAGTGAAAAATTCCATGTCATTTCTTTTTTTGGTGGAAAACAAATGAAACGATGTGAAAAATCTTCTTTTAGTTACGCGCAGACATTGGGATTAAACGTGTTACCGTTACGGTAAAATGTCGTTGTAATTTTTGTGTGGAGCCCTAAAGTAGGCAACATTTTTTTTGAAAATAGAAATACATAACTAAAAAGAATCTTTTTTTACACAACAACAACATAAAGGGAGCTTTGCAAACGGAAAAAAATTTAAAACAAAAAGAAAATTAAAACGAAAAGAATACGAATTAATTATTTAAATTAAAAAGAGAAAAGAAGATATAATTATATAAAATAAATGGTGGCAAAAATTAAAAAAAAAAGAAGTGAAATTTTGCAAGCTGTGTGAAAGAAATCATGGTAAAAAATACATATTTTTTGTTTTAGTGAAATAAAGTGTGGGTGTCATCGTCGTCAATGAAATGAATCTCTACAAAATCTAAGACGTATGAAAATTCTCAAAGACCATTGTGATTTTTCATCATCAGCAATACATTTTGGGAAAGAAAGAAAAAAAATGTAAGAAGTTTCGAATATAAAATGGCAAAAATTTAAGATTTTTATAAAGCTTAATGATTACTTAATCAAAATCCCATGAAGACATATAAATTTTGAAACAATGCAGCCTTTTTTCTATGATGATATTGATGTTGTTGTTACTGTTCTTGTGCTTGTGGTCCTCCCATATAGCAGACAATATGAATTTTGTTGCTATTATTGGTGTATATGTGTGTATTGCCTTGACACACTATTTTCTTGAGCCAAAAACAACTCTTTTTTGGGGGTTCTTGCTTTATTGTTTGTTTTACATCAAATGACTGGATGATTGTCTTTTGTCTGCTGTCTCTGCCTGCTGGGTACTGCTGCTGCCTGTAGAGGTGTTCCATGTCTAGACTATTGAAAATTCTTTATAAATTATTAAAACTAATTACGTACATATGTACATAGCACATAAATTATGTATTTATTTAGGTTTTGTGTGTAAAATTAAATTTCATTACTTAGTTTTTAAATACAACCAGGGACTTGAGATTAAGTTGGGTGCGTGTGTTTGTGTGGGTACATGAATGTTGTCAACAACTACCATAATTACCTAGCAAACCTTAGGATGTTGGCATACTGACAGACATCGTTAGAGAAAATACACCAAGAGAAAATTTGGAGAATTTGTACAGGGCGGGGGAACTTTAGTTTAGAAGCAACCATACGATTTGTTAGAATACGCAAATACGTTTATCGGAGCTTAAAATGCCTTTCGACATTGCAAAATTCGACTTTTAAACTTTTCGATTTCTGTCTTGAACTTAAATGGCAAGTTTTTGATCGATCATGACAACCTGTATCTTTCATTTTCTCCATGGTCAAAACTCGAGATTCAATCTTTAGGCTTTTCTAGTCGACTTACTGATCCCTAAGCCACCCTGTATATCTACAGGACATTTTACAGTCCACCACTTATTGATTTTCAGAGATTTCCTGCAGCAAAATCAAGGATTTTTGTAATGTAAGTGTGGATTTTTAAATTAGATTAAGCTGTCTTCTTGTCTTAGCTTTTCATAGATACCCTTCTTTTAGAAACAGCGCCGTTAGTTCCCTAGTTATAGGCGTTTTAGTGAAAATACCCAAAAATTAATAATAATCATACGCTCGGCAGTACCAAAATTAAAAATTCGATTTTTATCTATGTTTTACATAGAAGCTTTGGAATTTTTTTAATGAAATTGGTTCTTTGGCAACTAATGCAACATCAGATTTACGAATATGTGGGAAATATTTCGCCCAAAAAGATAATTTCTCAAGAATATATATTTTCCGTTTATTACAATTCAGATTTGCGACTGCAAAATAATGTATTTTGCAACCAACATACATAATCTTTTATTACGATAGACTGCCCTATTGTCCATGCTTTCCAATGCTACCTTCCTTTTCCAAATCGTGCCATCAGTTCCCTAGTTATAGACATTTTAGTGAAAATACCCAAAAATTAATAATAATCATACGCTCAGCTGTACCCAAATTAAAAATTCGATTTTTATCTAGATTTTACATAGAAGCTTTGGAATTTTTAAATGAAATTGGTTCCTTGGCAACTAATGCAACATCAGATATACGAATATGTGGGAAATATTTCGCCCAAAGATATAAATTCTTCAAAACTGTATTTTCTTTTTATGACTTTCCGATTTCCGGCAGGGTAATTACATTTTTGTAATTTAGGTGTATGCACTTATATGGGGTACGAGCTATCCTCATGTATTTCCTCCCCAACTAGATTTATCTTTTCAAAATCGTGCCATTAGTTCCCGAGTTATAGGTCTTTTAGTGAAAATACCCAAAACTTAATAATAATCATACGCTCAGCAGTACCAAAATTAAAAATTCGATTTTTATCTAGATTTTACATAGAATCTTTGGAATTTTTAAATGAAATTTGGTTATTTGGCAACTAATGCAACATCAGATATACGAATATGGGGGAAATATTTCGTCCAAAGATATAAATTCTTCAAAACTGTATTTTCTTTTTAAGACTTTCCGATTTCCGGCAAGGTAATTACATTTTTGTAATTTAGGTGTATGCACTTATATGGGGTACGAGCTATCCTCATGTATTTCCTCCCCAACTAGATTTACCTTTTCAAAATTGCTCCTTTAGTTCCCAAGTTATAGGTGTTTTTGTGAAAATACCCAGCAATTAATAACAATCATACGCTCAGTAGTACCAAAATGAAAAATTCGCTTTTTATCTACTTTTTATATAAAACCTTTAGATATTTGTAATAAAACTGATTTTTCAACAACTAATACAACATGAGATCCACAAATATGTGCGAATTATTTCGTCTAAATATATAAATTCTCAAAAAATATATTTTTCTTGCATTACATTCAGATTTGCGGCAGCGAAAATAAATATCTTGTAATGTAAGTGTATGAACTTATATGGGGTATGAGCTAGCCTCATATATAGCTTTTCGAACTATACTTTCTTTTTCAAAATTGCTCCTTTAGGTGCCGAGCTTTGGAGGATTTTGTGGAATAACCCAGTAATTGGTAATAATCATACGCTCTGGGGTACCATAATTAAAAGTTTGATTTTTATCTAGATTTTACACAGAATCTTTCGATCTTCTAAATGAAAGTGATTCATTGGTATTTAAAGCATCCTCTGATTCCCAAATATGTGGGAAATATTTCGTCCAAGGATATAAATTTTCAAAGAATATATTTTCCCTGCATTATTTCCACAATTTCGGCAACTTAAATAAATATTTTCTAATGTATGTGTATGAACTGATATGGGGTATGAGCTAGCCTCATATCTAGCTTTTCGAACTAGATTTTCCTTTTCAAAATTGCCCCTTTAGTTGCCGAGCTATTTAAGATTTTGTGAAATAACCAAGTTATTAATAATAGTCATACGCTCAGCAGTACCAAAATTAAAAATATCAATTTTTATCAATATTTTGCATAAAATTTTTGAAATTTTAAATTGAAAGTGATTCTTCGGCTATTAGTGGAACATCACCACATGAATATGTGGGAAGTATTTCGTTCAAAGGGTTAAATTCTTCCTCTTTCACATTTCCGGTAGCGAAATTAAATATTTCGTAATGAAAGTGTATGGACTTATATCGGGGATGAGCTGTTCTCATGTCTTACCTTTCAAACTAGATTTTCCTTATTAAAATCGCTCCTTAGGGTCCCGAGCTATAGAGGTTATTGTGAAATAGTCCAGTAATTAATAATAATCATACGCTCAGCAGTACCAAAATTAAAAATTGGATTTTTATCTAGATTTCACATGAAAGATTTGAATTTTTCAAATGAAATTGGTTCATTGACTTATAAAATAGCAATATAAGTGCAGACATGCCGAAAATATTTGGTCGAAACACATAAATTCTCTAACAATATATTTTCCTTGCATTACTTTCACATTTCCGGTAGTGAAATTAAATATTTTGTAATGTAAGTGTAAGCACATATATTTAGGATAAGCTGCTCTCAAGTCTTACCTTTCGAAGAAGACGTTTCGTTTCAAAATCGCCCATTTAGTTCCAGAGTTATTAGGGGTTTTGTAAAATAACCAAGTAATAAATAACAATCATACGCTTAGGAGTACCAAATCAAAAAGTTGCCTTATAACTATGTTTTTGAAAGGTAGCTTTGGTACTTTTAAACTGAATTGAATCTTAGGTAAGTAATGCAACATCAGCTATACTAATTTCTGTGAAATCATAGGTGCAAAGAGGTGAATTTACTAAGATAAATTTCTTCCCATTAAAACTTTCGGCTTTTCCTCTAAAAAATATTGAATTTTGTAATGTAGTTTTATGTATTTATATATGAGGTTAGCTGCCCTCATGTCTTACCTTTTGAACACGATTTTGTTCTTCAAAATCTGTTTTTTAGTTCCCGAGCTATAAAGGTTTTTGTAAAATAACCCACTAATTAATAACAATCATACGCAGAGGAGCACCAAAGCAAGAAGTTCCCAAATAGCTATAATTTTGCAAGGAATCTTTAGAGCTGTTGAACAGAATTTGTTCTTCGGGAACTAATGCAGCATAAGATATACGAATTTGTAGGATATGTTTGCTGTAAATAGATAAATCCTAAAAAATATATATTTGTTATTTATAACTCTTAGGGTTTCCTTAGAAAAAATACAATATTTTGTAAAGAAAGACTCCGTATTTAAATTGTGATGGCCTACCCCAATGTCTTAACTTTCCATTGCAATTTTCCTTTTCAAAATCGTGCATTTATTTTCAAAGTTATAGGGGTTTTTGTAAACTAACCTATTAATAACAATCATACGCATAGGAGCACAAAATAAAGAAGTTGCTTTATAACTGTGTTCCTGAAAGGTAGCTTTTGAACTGTTGAACTGAAGTGATTCTTCGGCAAGTAATGCAACATCAGCTTCACGATTTTCTATGAAATTATAGGTACAAAGAGGTGAATTTACAAAGGTATATTTTTTTCTCATTAAAACGAGCGTACTTTCCTCAAAAAATTATGAATTTTGTAATGTACGTTTAGGTGCTTATATTAGAGTGGGCTGCCGTTATTCCTAACCTTTCAAATCCCATTTTTATTTTATAAATAGTACATTTAGTTTCAGAGTTATAGATGTTTTTGTAAAATAACCCACTAATTAATACCAATCATACGCATGGGAGCACCAAATAAAGAAATTGTATTATATCTACGATTTTCTATGGAATCTTTGGAATTGTTGAACTCAATCGATTCTTTGGCGAGCAATACAACATCAGTTATACGAATTTCTAAGAAAATGTTGGTGTAAAGAAGTAAATTCTCAAGGTGTATTTTCCCCTTTAAAAGTCTCTGATTTTCCTCTGCAAAATTATGAATTTTGAGACCAAAGAAAAAATGGATGAGTTTTTCTCATGCTTTACCTCTCCAGCACTATTTTTCTTTTCAAAGTCATGGCTTTAGTTCCAGAGTTATATGGGTTTCTATGAAATAACTTAGTAATTAAAGACAATCACATGCTCAGGGGTACAAATAAAAATATACTTTTATCCATAATTGTATATGGAATCTTGGCAACTGGAATCTTGGAAACTTCGGTAGCTAAGGCAACGACTTTTCCTATACAAAAGTTCACCGGAGATGACTTTTCCCATACAAAATTTCACCGGAGATGACTTTGCCCATACAAAAGTTCACCGGAGATAAATTTTCCTATACAAAAGTTCACCGGAGATGACTTCGCCCATACAAAAGTTCACCGGAGATGACTTTTCCAATACAAAAGTTCACCGGAGATGACTTTTCCCATACAAAAGTTCACCGGAGATGACTTTTCCATACAAAAGTTCATCGGAGATGACTTTTCCAATACTAAGGTTCACCGGAGATGACTTTGCCCATACTAAAGTTCACCGGATATGACTTTGCCCATACAAAAGTTCATCGGAGATGACTTTTCCAATACTAAGGTTCACCGGAGATGACTTTGCCCATACAAAGATTTACCGGAGATGTATAAGTTGGGAAAATGTTACCCTGAGAGACCATATACTTATGGTGGTATGCAATTTTGTATGTAATTTTTCTATCCCATGCTAGCCTTATAAAGTACTTTTGTGGTGTTATTTTGTGAAAAAACACTCATCAGCTTTCCATCTTTTTTTTCGATTTTGAATACTGAAATATATAAAATCGTTCCCTAAAGAGAGGCCTTAAATCCACTAAAGTGTTTGTTTGATTTATAAGTTCCTAAATTGCTTCAACAAAAACAACAACAAAAGAATATGTTGCAATGTAATTATTTGGGACAGCATTTGGATATGATGGCACCATGCCTTAGCTTTCCAATCCCACTTTTCTTTTGAAAATCGTACTTTTAGTTGTCGAGTTATAGGGGTTTTTATGAAACTACCCGGTAATTAATAGCAATCATACGCTCCTAGGTACCGATTTTGAAATTTTAATAGAATAGCTATCGCTGCTTGGAGCAATTTGTAAATGGTGTGATATTAAGCGGACAGTTTTAGGGTTCCTATTTGATGGAAAATCATTTATGCAATCCTTCTCTTCAGGGCTTGTAGTAGCCCGATCTACGAGTTAGGATATTCTTAGGTACACATGGGATTTTGGGATCATTATGGGCGAATCTTCTGGCCTATTTACAAAGTTTTTTTTTTTGGCTATAAAGCTTCTCGAAAGCTTTTATGACAGGTGTTATTATATCTAAAGACCCTCATCAGATTCTTCCAATTTTCAATGCTGAAAATCCACAAAAGTGGTTTTGATTTATAATTTCGAAAATTGTTTCAACAAATCCACATCATTTTGCAATGTTAGTCTTTGCGATAGAATATGGTTATAATGACCTCTTGTCTTAGCTATCCTATCCTACTTTTCATTTGAAAATCTTACCTTTAGTTCTCGAGTTATAGGAGTTTTTATGAACCTACCTGGATATTAATAACAATCATACGCTCCTAGGTACCGACTTTGAAAAATTAATAGAAGAACTATGGCTGTCTGCAGAAAGTTGCAAGCGGTGTGATATTAAGCGGATACCTTTGGGGCTCCTGGTGATGGGAAATCATTCAAGCAATCCTTCTCTTCAGGACTCGAAGTAAGCCAATAAATAAAGTCAGATCTTTTTCAACGTACTTTTTGCTTACAAAACTTGCCCTTTCTTTTTTTCTTTCAAGACTCAAGTATTCCTTCTCTTTCAGAGCTTGAAGTATGTCGCTCTATGAATTCAAATATTTTTACTTACTTTTTGCCCACAAAGCTTTCGTGGTTTTTTCTTTTAAAACGCCAAAATCAACAAGGATATCCGAATTTTAGATTTTCGAATTATAATTTTCAAAAATTATCCAATAAAACTTAAAAATTTCACAACATTGGGACACAGGCATATGATGGGATTAAATTCCCTTCTCTCTTAGCTTTTGAAATAATTTTTTCTTTTTAAAATCGTACGCACAGTTCCTGAGCTATAGCTGTTTTAGTGAAACTACCCAGTAATTAATAACAGTCATACGCTCAGGAGTACCAATTAAAAAAAAAAACAGGTTTACCTATATTTTCCCATAGAACCTTTGGAGTTTTTGCTTGGATTTGCCAACGTTGAAACTAAATCGACTTTTAAAAAACTATAACGGCGACAATTTTGCCAAACAAGCCTAGAATATTTCCACTTTTTCCCGCGTGTATTATTTTGCCCCGCAAAAGAAAACCCCCAGCAACCTTCAAAGCCATAGAGAACGTTTAAGGCAAAGGCATGTTACCATAATTAATTACCAACGTAATGAGAGTTTTTCTCCCAACTGCCAGTTGATGTTGTTGTTGCTGTTAGTGTTTTTTAAATGAGAATTTGATGCTGAGGCTTAATTGTTGACAAAAATAGTTTTTTTTTCTTTTCGCAATTTCTTCCTTTCTTCTGAAAGCAACAAACTACAACAACAACAAGCGAGCACGAGGGAATGTTGTGGTGCAATAAAACCCCAGAGAAGGAACAAACAACCACAACAACAACACTTGTTATTCAACCATAGCCAAGTCAACTTCAATGCTAGGTTAGTTCCTTCTTAGTATGCTCAAATTAAAAGTAAAGGAATTAAACACAGAGAGTAATGAGTTAGATGGGTGATTTGGGGGAGAGTAAATGTGTGTGTGTGTATAAGCGAAGGCGGTGTGGGTTATTTATCGTAGCTTTATGTGTGTGTGTGTGTGTTTCTAACTTTTATAGATGCTTTGTTGGGCGCAGGGGGAAAGAGAGTAATGTTATCTATCTTATCAGTAGGTATTATTGCTCAGCAGTCTTGGTCTTGCGGTGTTGGGGTTGTTGAGCTGCCATTGTTTATTGTTTGTTATGTTATTTATTTGTGTGTCTAGGGGTTTTGGCTGCCTCATTTGGTTTTGTTATTTTTCTTCCTTCAATGCGTTAAGAAATGTAAAAAAATTGGGAAAAATTGCGGGGAAGTTGAAGAAAATTAAGTTTAATAGAGGAGTCATATTCATTGCTTTAGAATTTTTCAACGAATTTTAGAATGCATTTTCATAGCTTTAGAATTTTTCAACAAACTTTATCATCCACAATCCATCCATAAACATTTTTAGGAGCATCATTAGATATCTGTAAATATTTTTTATTTAATATTTCTACCAATATCGAGTATTGAAGTGCCGAAAATTGACACAAAGGGATACATTTTAAATAATTTATTTTTAAATTATAATTTCCTTAATTTCTTCAATAGTATTAAATATTTTGTAATGTTAGTGTATGTACTGGCATTCAGACCTGATACTCTCATGTGTTCTAAATCCAAATCTATTTTTATTTTCAAAATCCCGCCCTTAGTTCCCGAGTTATAAGGGTTTTTGTGAAAGAACCCAGAGATTAATAATAATCATACGCTCCTGTGTACTATTTTAACAAATCTGTAATAGAGCTGCGGGTGCCTATAGCAAGGTTTATTTGATGTGATATTAGGCGGGGACACTTTAAGGGCAACTTCTTACGTCCAATCTTTCAAGCAATTCATTTCTTCAGTGGTCACAATAAGGCATTCTTTGAATCCAAAACACTTTAGATATTTTCGGCTTCGCAGGCTACATAAAGTCTCTGGGTATAGTTTTAAAATTCCCGGGCTGTGGTAACTGGCAATAACTGTAAAAATAAATCTTAATCTTTTTAAATTTTCAATGTTAAAATACGGAGAAAGACCTAAGGAATCAGAAAAATTTCTCAAAATGCATTTTTAATTTACAAATTCCAAAATTTCTTCAACAAAATGGAATATTTTGTAATGTTAGAATATGAACCTGAATTTCGACCTGATACTCTCATCTCTTCTAATTCCAAATATATTTTTCTTTTCAAAATCTTGCCTTCAGTTTCCAAGTTATAGAGGTTTCTGTGAAAGAACTCAGAAATTAATAATAATCATACGCTCCCATGTACTAATTTTAAAAATTCGATTGTAGACCTACGGGTTTCCACAGCAAGATTTATTTTATGTGATATTAGGCGGACACCTTAAGGACAAATTCTTCTGGCCAATCTTACAAATAATTCGTTGCTTCAATGGTCACAATAAGGCATTCTTTGAATCCAAAAGACTTTAGATATTGTGGGCTCCACAGCATACAGAAAGTTTCTGGGTATAGCTTTACAGCTCTCGGGCTTTGGTAACTGGCAATATCTGTAAAAAGAAATCTCAACCTCTTAAATTTTCAGTGATAAAATGCAGAGAAAGACGTAGAGAATGAGACAAATTTCATAAAATGAATTTTTTAATTTATAAATTCCAAAATTTCTTCAACAAAATCGAATATTTTGTAATGTAAGAATATTAACTTGAATTTCAACATGAATATCTCATCTCTTTTCATTCCAAAAAAATTTTTCTTTTCAAAATCGTGCCATTAGTTCCCGAGTTATAAGGGTTTTTATGAAAGAACCCAGAAATTAATAATAATCATACGCTCCTGGGAACTGATTTTCAAAAAGTCGAAAAAAAAATTACTGATGCCTGCAGAACATTTTATGATACGTGATATTCGGTGGACCTGAAAGCTCCTTTTTATGGGAAAACATGCAAGCAATTCTTTTCCTCAGGGCTCGTATTAGGTAAATTTTTGAATTCTGTCCAACTAACGCAGTTTTCGGCTACACATTCGAAGCTTTAATAGCAAGTGTTGTTTTGTGAAAACCCCTTCCAAAGTTTCCATTCGTCTCTTCCAATTTTGAATGCTGAAATACAGCAAATCGTTTCCTGAGGAAAAACATAAATCCTCTAAAATGTTTGTTTGATTTATAATGTTCAAAATGTCTTCAACAAAATGAAATATTTTGCAATGTTAGTCTTTATGATATTTTATGGATATGATGACCTCATGTCTTAGCTTTCCAAGCCTACCTTTCTTTTCCAAATCATGCCTTTAGTTCTGGAGTAATAGGGGTTTTTTTCAACCTACCTCGTTATTAATAACAATCATACGCTCCTAGGTGCCAGTTTTGAAAAATTAATAGAAGGACTACCGTTGCCTATAAGAAACTGTAAGGGGTGTCATATCAAGCGGACACCTTTGGGGCTTCTTTTTGATGGCATATTAAGCAATCCTTTTCTTCAGGTATTTGAATTCTGCCTTTCCTACAAATTTTTGCCTACAAAGCTTACCCAGAGCCAACTATTTTTATAACTGGTGTTCTTTTCGGAAAGAACCCCCAACAGTTACCCTCCTTTACATGAAATTTTGAAACCTGAAATACAGAAAATAGTTCCCCAAAAATATAAAATAATCACAAAAGTGTTTATTTGGTTTGTAATTTTCAAAATGTCTTCAACAACATGAAATATTTTGCAATGCAGGTCTTTATGATATTATATGGATATGATGACCTCATGTCTTAGCTTTCCAAGCCTACTTTTCTTTTCCAAATCATGCCTTTAGTTCTGGAGTTATAGCGGTTTTAGTCAACCTACCCGGTTATTAATAACAATCATACGCTCCTGGGTGCCAATTTTGAAAAATTAATAGAAGGACTACCATTGCCTACAGGAATTTGTAAGGGGTGTCATATCAAGCGGACACCTTTTGGGCTCCTTTTTTAATGGCATATTAAGCAATCCTTTTCCCAACAGTTACCCTCCTTTACATGAAATTTTTAAACCTGAAATACAGAAAATAGTTCCCTAAAAATATAAAAGAATCACAAAAGTGTTCGTTTGGTTTATAATTTTCAAAATGTCTTCAACAAAATGAAATATTTTCCAATGTAAGTCTTTATGATATGGATATGATGACCTCATGTCTTAGCTTTCCAAGTCTACTTTTCTTTTCCAAATCATGCCTTTAGTTCTGGAGTTATAGGGGTTTTTGTCAACCTACCCGGTTATTAATAACAATCATACGCTCCTAGGTACCAATTTTGAAAAATTAATAGATGGACTACCGTTGCCTACAGGAATTTGAAAGGGATGTCATATCAAGCGGACACCTTTTGGGCTCCTTTTTGATGGCATATTAAGCAATCCTTTTCTTCAGGTATTTGAATTCTGACTTTCCTAGATATTTTTGCCTACAAAGCTTACCCAGAGCCAACTATTTTTATAACTGGTGTTCTTTTCTGAAAGAACCCCCAACAGTTACCCTCCTTTACATGAAATTTTGAAACCTGAAATACAGAAAATAGTTCCCCAAAAATATAAAACAAATCACAAAAGTATTTGTTTGATTTATAATTTTCAAAATGTCTTCAATAAAATGAAATATTTTGCAATACAAGTCTTTATGGATATGATGACCTCATGTCTTAGCTTTCTAAGCCTACTTTTCCTTTCAAAATCATGCCTTTTGTTCTGGAGTTATGGGTGTTTTTGTGAACCTACCCGGTAATTAATAACAATCATACGCTCCTAGGTGCCAATTTTAAAAAATTAATAGAAGGACTACCGTTGCCTACAGGAATTTGTAAGGGATGTCATATTCAGCGGACACTTTTGGGGCTTCTTTTTGATAGCAGATCACGCAATTCTTTTCTTCAGGTCTCGTAGTAGCCTAATCTTTGAATTCTGTGTACAAAGTTTAAACAGAACAGACAATTTTTATAAAGAGGACTCTTTTCTAAAAAAACATCGACCGCTTCCCTTATTTATTTGCAATTTTGAAAACTGAAATACAGATAATAGTTCCCTAAGAATGGGTACAAATCCACTTAGGTGCTTGTTTGATTTATAATTTCCAAAATTTCTTCAAAAAAGAAATATTTTGCTATACAAGTCTTTGTGATACTACTTGTATTGGATGACCTCATGTCTTAGCTTTCCAAGCCTACTTATTTTTTGAAAATCGTGCCCTTAGTTCCTGAGTTATGGGGCTTTTTGTGAACCTACCTTGTTATTAATAACAATCATACGTTCCTATGTACCAATTTTAAAAAATTAATAGAAAAAATACAGCTGCCGCTAGTAAGTTGTACGCGATGTGATAATAAGCGGACACTTTTAGGGCACCTTTTTATTGGAAATCGTACAAGTAATCCTTTTCTTCAAAACTCGTAATAGGTCAATCTTTGAATTCTGCCCTTCTTACATACTTTGTGCTTACAAAACTCACAACAGACCGAAGCTTTTGTAACAGGTTTTCTTGTGTAAAAAATCCGTCAATCCTAGTTTCCGAAATTTCTTCAAACTCAAATTATTTTTTAGTATTATGCAATTCAAGTCTTTTTGGATTTGATGGTCTCATATCTTAGCTTTCCAAGCCTAATTTTCTTTTCAAAATAATGCATTTTGTTCTCGAGTTATATTGGATTTTATGAAATTGCCCAGTTATTAATAACAAACATACACTCCGAAGTACCAATTTTGAAAAATTAATAGAAGAACTGCAGCTGCCTCTAGAAAGTTCTAAGGGATGTGACGTAAAGAGAACACTTGTAGGGTTTCTTTTTATGTAAATCATTAAAGCCATCCCTCTCTGAAAGGCTCATAGTGCGCAGATCTTTGAATACCGGCCTTCTTACGTACTTTTTGCTTACACAGGCCACCAGAAGTTCCTTTCTTTCTTTTAAAACGCCAAAATCAACAGGGAACTGTGGCTCCTCGAAATGTTCTAAGGCGGGCCTACTAATATGTCGCTATTTAATACATCTCAACCATTTGGAGTGTATCCTGTTAATTTTTGAAAAACCCTCTAGTCTTTGTGACATGTGCTCTTTACCATATAAAACCTCAAGAGTATCTATTCCATTCCTTATCCATCATTTCCATGTGTGCCAATTTCATTCTTTTTCGCTCTTCTCAAACCCTTTGTGAGCAAGTGAGCGATTGTTTTAGCAACGTTTTCCCTCTGTACTTGCAATCTTGAAACCTGAATTTATAATTTCCATAGTTTCTTCAACAAAATAAAATATTTTTCCAATGGAAGTCTTTGTGATAGCACTTCTATTGGATGACCTCATGTCATAGCTTTCCAAGCCTATTTTCCTTTTGAAAATCGGGTGCATAGTTCCCGAGTTATGGGAGTTTTTGTGAAACTACCCGGCTATTAATAACAATCATACGCTCCTAGGTACCAATTTTGAAAAATTGATAGAAAAACTACTGCTGCCCCTAGCAAGTTTTTATCGATGTCATATTAAGCGGACATTTGTAATGTTTCTTTTTATGCAAATCATTAAAACAATTCCCCTATTCAGGGATCGTATTTGGCCGTTTTATCGATACCTACAATGCTTTCCCGGAGCCTCTATTTTTCTTTTAAAACGACAAAATTCGCAACAGAGCTAAATCTACCTGTAAAGTGCTATGGCGAGGCTACTGATATGTCGGTTTTTTACCAATTCTTACCATTTGGATTGGATATCCTGTTTTTTTTTTGGAAATCCTGCCAGCATTTGTGCCAGTTGTTCTTTATCACATAAAATCTCAAGAGTATCTCTTCCAATCCTTGTCCATCATTTGCATGTATGTCCATTTCTTTTTATTTTCCCCCCGCTGTTTTCATAGCTCTTCTCAAACCCTTTGTGAGCAAGTAAACGACTGTTTTTACAACGTTTAAAGAGCTCGTAAAAATACTAGCGTAAAGGTGTTTGAATTTCATTTTGAGAACTCTGTGTGTATTGTGGACATTCGTGTTCGAAAGTAGGCGAGTACCAAGAAAAACAGAACATCAAACAAGTTAATACTCGTAAACGGAAACGGGCAAGTTCAACGTTGTTAATGGCTATGGGCACTGCAATACAGGATGCCAGGTATGATGAGTACTAGTGCATCATGGAAATGAATGGATACATTGGGAGAATTGCAATTGGTAGATACAGGAAGTTGACAGAATTTTTTGTAAATCTTACGAGGATATTGACATGGATAGTTGCGAAAAAAACGATGGAAAGGAGAAGGAGGTGCAAACATGTCTTCGTGGTAAAACATTGAATGCTTGAAACTAAAAAAATAGAGGAGAAGAGCGAAATGTTTGAATATGTGTAACAAAACTTAATATTTTATAAGCAGTTTGTATTTCAAGCATGTTTGTATCCGATAGCTACATGTCTTAGCTTTCCAAAACTAATCTTCTTTTCAAAATCGTGTTATTAGTTTCCGAGTTATAGAAGTTTTAATGAAACAACCCAGTAATTATTAATAATCATACGCTCTGATTTAAAATAAGAATTCAACAAAAACTTCATTAGGGCAATATTGTTACACAAAAGACCCTGTACATGTGTGAAAGAGAAGGGATGTTGCATTATGATCTAATTTAAGTTCAAGAGGAGGCTGCGGAAAAGGTTAAAGAAAATAAATTTCACTTACGGATAAAATCCAAACTCAAAAATGCTGAAAGAAAACAGAGAGTATTGATAGTTTCGATTTGTATGCAATGTATAGGTTGAATCCTCCAATATCTTAGCTTTACAGATATACTTTCCCTTTCCAAATCACGTTCTTGGTTTGCGAGTTATTGAGGTTTTTGTAAAACTATCCAATAATTAATAACAGTCATACGCACCGGTGTACGATATTTAAAATTCAATTTTGACCACAAAGTTGGTAAAAATATTCGAAATTAAGGATCACTAGCGTTACTTGACTAAGTAAATAATACTTTTAAAATAAAGTGTAAGGTTTATGTGAGTAGCTTGGGACACAAATTGAGGCCCAGGGTTTCAAAGAATATCTGCTAGAGGAAGCAAAGGAATATTTTCTAGAGGAACCAGAGGTCAATCTCCCAGCAATAAAAGACGATTTTAAAGAATATTTGTCAGAGGACAATCATAGCAATAAACGTGGATTTTAAAGAATATTTTCTAGGGGACAAACTGGGCAATAAACGTAAATTTTTAAAGAATATTTTCTAGAGGACAATCTCAGCAATAAACGTGGATTTTTAAAGAATATTTTCTAGAGGACAATCTCAGCAATAAACGTGGATTTTTAAACAATATTTTCTAGAGGACAATCTCAGCAATAAACGTGGATTTTTAAAGAATATTTTCTAGAGGACAATCTCAGCAATAAACGTGGATTTTTAAAGAATATTTTCTAGAGGACAATCTCAGCAATAAACGTGGATTTTTAAAGAATATTTTCTAGAGGACAATCTCAGCAATAAACGTGGATTTTTAAAGAATATTTTCTATAGGACAATCTCAGCAATAAACGTGGATTCTTAAAGAATATTTTCTAGAGGACAATCTCAGCAATAAACGTGAATTTTTAAAGAATATTTTCTAGAGGACAATCTCAGCAATAAACGTGGATTTTTAAAGAATATTTTCTAGAGGACAATCTCAGCAATAAACGTGGATTTTTAAAGAATATTTTCTAGAGGACAATCTCAGCAATAAACGCGGATTTTTAAAGAATATTTTCTAGAGGACAATCTCAGCAATAAACGTGGATTTTTAAAGAATATTTTCTAGAGGACAATCTCAGCAATAAACGTGGATTTTTAAAGAATATTTTCTAGAGGACAATCTCAGCAATAAACGTGGATTTTTAAAGAATATTTTCTAGAGGACAATCTCAGCAATAAACGTGGATTTTTAAAGAATATTTTCTAGAGGACAATCTCAGCAATAAACGTGGATTTTTAAAGAATATTTTCTAGAGGACCATCTCAGCAATAAACGTGGATTTTTAAAGAATATTTTCTAGAGGACAATCCCAGCAATAAACGTGGATTTTTAAAGAATATTTTCTAGAGGACAATCTCAGCAATAAACGAGGATTTTTAAAGAATATTTTCTAGAGGACAATCTCAGCAACAAACGTGGATTTTTAAAGAATATTTTCTAGAGGACAATCTCAGCAATAAACGTGAATTTTTAAATAATATTTTCTAGAGAACAATCTCAGCAATAAACGTGGATTTTTAAGAATATTTTCTAGAGGACAATCTCAGCAACAAACGTGGATTTTTAAAGAATATTTTCCAGAGGACAATCTCAGCAACAAACGTGGATTTTTAAAGAATATTTTCTAGAGGACAATCTCATCAACAAACGTGGATTTTTAAAGAATATTTTCTAGAGGACAATCTCAGCAACAAACGTGGATTTTTAAAGAATATTTTCTAGAGGACAATCTCAGCAACAAACGTGGATTTTTAAAGAATATTTTCTAGAGGACAATCTCAGCAACAAACGTGGATTTTTAAGGAATATTTTCTAGAGAACCCAATGGCAAATACACGTGGATTTTTAAGGAATATTTTCTAGAGAACTCAATGGCAAATACACGTGGATTTTTAAGGAATATTTTCTAGAAAACCCAAAGGCAAATACACGTGGATTTTTAAGGAATATTTTCTAGAGAACCCAAAGGCAAATACACGTGGATTTTTAAGGAATATTTTCTAGAGAACCCAAAGGCAAATACACGTGGATTTTTAAGGAATATTTTCTAGAGAACCCAAAGGCAAATACACGTGGATTTTTAAGGAATATTTTCTAGAGAACCTAAAGGCAAATACACGTGCATTTTTAAGGAATATTTTCTAGAGAACCCAAAGGCAAATACACCTGGATTTTTAAGGAATATTTTCTAGAGAACCCAAAGGCAAATACAGGTGGATTTTTAATGAATATTTTCTAGAGAACCCAAAGGCCCTAATGAAGGTTTCTTTGAAGTTCTTCAACAAATTTGAAATTTATCAAATGAAAGTTTATGCATTTAATTTTGTGATATATTAGCCTAATATCTTAGCTCTCTAAATCATATTTTCTTTTCGAAATCGTGTTATTAGTTTACGAGTTTTATGGGTTTTAGTAAAACAACCCAGTAATTAAGAACAATCATACGCAACCAAGTACGAATTTTAGAAAATTATGTATTATTAGAAATAGTTGAAAATTATTTAATGTAAGGATAAATAACGAAAATAAGGCACATTTAATAAACAGAAAAATAAATATCCCACAAAAATCTTTAATACATTAAGAGGAATATTTAAAATATATTTCTTTGGCATATTTCACATAGAAAACCTTCTTGATCCCTATTCCAACATAAAAAATTTTCTATTTGAAGTTCTCTAATAGCCTTGATGTAACCTCTCAATTGTCCGGACATACATATGCCAAAATATTCTCTTATGTCAAAATTCAATAGATCTTTCTTTCTGTTTCTGTCCTCATCACAAAAGTAAGTTGGCAAGTGTGCGTGTCCAAAACACCATATGACTGTGTCAAAAATGATATATTACATGCTTTGTCATTTGGCGTTTGCTACTCACAAAAAAAAAAAAAAAAAAAAACACAGAAACATTAACTTTCTCCATTTGCCACAGAAAAAAAGTAGCCAATGAAACAACAAAAATTACTTTCCCAATATTAAGGTATAGGTCAAAAATACAATATGAAGGCATACAACAAATGACCACAAGTAAATATAAATGAAATCTAGTGGCTTCAATATTGGAATGGATATATATTTTGTAAGCAAAAAATAAAAGCAATACACACACTCACAGCATACAGATATGAATGGTTTAGCAATGCCTAATGGCAAAACAAAAACAGAAAAAAAAGAACAGAAAATCTATTAAGTAAAAACACACTGCATCCACAGCAGCCTCGGCCACTTATTTTATCACGGCAGAAATAAAAAAAGGCACACACATGTTACACAAACGTGTCTCTAGCCAACCACTGAAAGAGAATATTGATAATGTTGTTGCTGTTGTATGTGAAAAATTAGACACAAGAAAACTTGAAAGCGGATTTTGTCCTTCAACTGTTTAGACATTCTCGGAATTGTTCGAAAGTTATTTAAAAAACAATATTTGTTAGCTATTTAGAAGGAGTAGTTTTTGCAGCAGTTTTTATGCCGACATCTCTTGGCTTTATGAAAATAATTTTCTTTTCAAAATTGACTTCATAGTTCACGAGTTATAAGGGATTTTGTAAAATAACCCAACAATTATTAATAATCATACGCTCCAAAGTACCAAAATTAAAAATAACGTTCTATAGTGAATATTGGACAAACTATTTCTCAAAAACTCGTAATTATTGGTGTTTGTGACCTCCAGAAAATATTCATAATAATATTCACGGTAATTTCTGCAAATTATCCCTTGAAAACCGCTTTTAGTCTAATGGTTCTAAAAATATTCCTTAAAAATCTATCTTTATTTGTGTAAGTGGTTGTTGAACTTGAAACATCATATGTATTGCAGTTGTCCATCAAATTTTTGATTCGCCTTATATACGTGGGGCTGTGCTATGCTAATTTCCACGCATAAGAAATGTCCTCCTACCACTGGATTTCTCGAATGAGAACAGGGAACAATATCTGTACCGTTGAGTGTGTAATTTAAGTGTAGTGAAGCCTTGGTTGTATGCCGGATACTTGTTCGACTTTTGGACATTGTGCTTTGGTATCTTTTAACGTATGTTTAACATTTCAAGTATACTGTTCGAAATGTATGCAAAAATATTCACAAAATGCCTTAACAGTTCTTCTAAACTACAATACTAAAATATTAGAAATGATTTATCTTATATTCAATAAGGTTTTATACTGTATTTCATGGTTAGAAATGAAAACATATGCTGTCAAGAATATAGCCATGTTTCTAAGCTTTTCAAATCACATTTACTTTTCAAAATAGCATTCGTAGTTCGGAAGTAATAACTGTTTTTGTAAAATAATCCAATAATTTATAACAATCATACGCACCGGAGAACCAATGTTAAAATAATTCATAACTCCCACACTATTGCTTGCATTTTCAATATTAAAACAATTTTAGAATACTGAGGAGATGCTGGATAAATGAAAATTAAAAATTTTCTCTGGAATATATTTTATTGCTGAGATTGTCCTTTAGAAAATATTCTTTAAAAACCCAGGTTTATTGGCATTTTTGATCTCTAGAAAGTATTCCTTAAAAATCCAGGTTTATTGGAATTTTTGTTCTCTAGAAAATATTCTTTAAAAATCCACGTTTATTGGCCTTTTGGTTCTCTAGAAAATATTCTTTAAAAATCCACGTGTATTTGCCTTTGGGTTCTCTAGAAAATATTCTTTAAAAATCCACGTTTATTGGCCTTTTGGTTCTCTAGAAAATATTCTTTAAAAATCCACGTTTATTGGCCTTTTGGTTCTCTAGAAAATATTCTTTAAAAATCCACGTTTATTCTTTAAAAATCCACGTTTATTGGCCTTTTGGTTCTCTAGAAAATATTCTTTAAAAATCCACGTGTATTTGCCTTTGGGTTCTCTAGAAAATATTCTTTAAAAATCCACGTGTATTTGCCTTTGGGTTCTCTAGAAAATATTCTTTAAAAATCCACGTTTATTGGCCTTTTGGTTCTCTAGAAAATATTCTTTAAAAATCCACGTTTATTCTTTAAAAATCCACGTTTATTGGCCTTTTGGTTCTCTAGAAAATATTCTTTAAAAATCCACGTTTATTCTTTAAAAATCCACGTTTATTGGCCTTTTGGTTCTCTAGAAAATATTCTTTAAAAATCCACGTTTATTGGCCTTTTTGGTTCTCTAGACAATATTTTTTAAAAATCCACGTTTATTGGCCTTTTGGTTCTCTAGAAAATATTCTTTAAAAATCCACGTTTATTGGCCTTTTTGGTTCTCTAGACAATATTTTTTAAAAATCCACATTTATTGGCCTTTTGGTTCTCTAGAAAATATTCTTTAAAAGTCCACGTTTATTGGCCTTTTGGTACTCTAGAAAATATTCTTTAAAAATCCACGTTTATTGGCCTTTTGGTTCTCTAGAAAATATTCTTTAAAAATCCACGTTTATTGGCCTTTTGGTTCTCTAGAAAATATTCTTTAAAAATCCACGTCTATTGCTCAGATCCAATATCCACGTTTATTGGCCTTTTGGTTCTCTAGAAAATATTCTTTAAAAATCCACGTTTATTCTTTAAAAATCCACGTTTATTGGCCTTTTGGTTCTCTAGAAAATATTCTTTAAAAATCCACGTGTATTTGCCTTTGGGTTCTCTAGAAAATATTCTTTAAAAATCCACGTGTATTTGCCTTTGGGTTCTCTAGAAAATATTCTTTAAAAATCCACGTTTATTGGCCTTTTGGTTCTCTAGAAAATATTCTTTAAAAATCCACGTTTATTCTTTAAAAATCCACGTTTATTGGCCTTTTGGTTCTCTAGAAAATATTCTTTAAAAATCCACGTTTATTCTTTAAAAATCCACGTTTATTGGCCTTTTGGTTCTCTAGAAAATATTCTTTAAAAATCCACGTTTATTGGCCTTTTTGGTTCTCTAGACAATATTTTTTAAAAATCCACGTTTATCGGCCTTTTGGTTCTCTAGAAAATATTCTTTAAAAATCCACGTTTATTGGCCTTTTTGGTTCTCTAGACAATATTTTTTAAAAATCCACGTTTATTGGCCTTTTGGTTCTCTAGAAAATATTCTTTAAAAGTCCACGTTTATTGGCCTTTTGGTACTCTAGAAAATATTCTTTAAAAATCCACGTTTATTTGCCTTTTGGTTCTCTAGAAAATATTCTTTAAAAATCCACGTTTATTGGCCTTTTGGTTCTCTAGAAAATATTCTTTAAAAATCCACGTCTATTGCTCAGATTTTCCTCTAGAAAATATTCCTTAAAAATCCACTTTTATTGCTGAGATTGTCCTCTAGAAAATATTCCTTAAAAATCCACGTTTGATGCTGAGATTGTCCTTTAGAAAATATTCTTTAAAAATCCACGTTTATTGGCCTTTTGGTTCTCTAGAAAATATTCTTTAAAAATCCACGTCTATTGCTGAGATTTTCCTCTAGAAAATATTCCTTAAAAATCCACTTTTATTGCTGAGATTGTCCTCTAGAAAATATTCCTTAAAAATCCACGTTTGTTGCTGAGATTGTCCTCTAGGAAATATTCTTTAAAAATCCACGTTTGTTGCTGAGATTGTCCTCTAGAAAATATTCTTTAAAAGTCCTCGTTTATTGCTGAGATTGTCCTCTAGAAAATATTATTTAAAAATCCACGTTTATTGCTGAGGTTGTCCTCTAGAAAATATTCTTTAAAAATCCACGTTTATTGCTGAGATTGTCCTCTAGAAAATATTCTTTAAAAATTCACGTTTGTTGCTGAGATTGTCCTCTTGAAAATATTCTTTAAAAATCCACGTTTATTGCTGAGATTGTCCTCTAGAAAATATATTTTAAAAATCCACGTTTATTGCTGAGTTTGTCCTCCAAAAAATATTTTTAAAATCCACGTTTGTTGGTGAGATTGTCCTCTAGAAAATATTCTTTAAAAATCCGCGTTTATTGCTGAGATTGTCCTCTAGAAAATATTCTTTAAAAATCGACGTTTGTTGCTGAGATTTACCTCTAGTAAATATTCTTCAAAAACCCACGTTTATTGCTGAGATTGTCCTCTAGAAAATATTCTTTAAAAATCCACGTTTGTTGCTAATATTGTCCTCTAGAAAATATTTTTAAAAAAATCCACGTTTCTTGCTGAGATTGTCCTCTAGAAAATATTCTTTAAAAATCCACATTTGTTGCTGAGACTGTCCTCTAGAAAATATTCTTTAAAAATCCACGTTTATTGCTGAGATTGTCCTCTAGTAAATATTCTTTAAAAATCGACGTTTATTGCTGAGAAATTGGACTCTGGTTCCTCTAGAAAATATTCCTTTCCTTCCTCTAGGAGATATTCTTACAGTCCCATTTTGTGTCCTACGCTACTGACATAATCCTTACACTTTCTTTTAAAAGTATTACTTATTTAGTCAAGTAACGCTAGTGGTCCTTAATTTGGAATATTTTTACCAACTTCATGGTTAAAATTGAATTTTAAATATTGTGCACCGGTGCGTATGAGTGTTAGTAATTATTGGGTAGTTTACAAAAACCTCCATAACTCACGAACCAAGAACGTGATTTGGAAAAGGAAAGTATATCTGTAAAGCTAAGATATTGGAGAATTCAACCTATATATTACATACAACCCCAAACTATCAATACTTTCCCTCTTTTCTTTCAGCATTTTTGAATTTGGATTTTCTCCATAAGTGAAATTTATTTTCTTTTCCAATATTTATGGTTTATTTTTTGCACCATTTCTTCAACCTTTTCAGTAGCCTCCTCTTGAACTTAAATTAGATCATAATGCAACATCCCTTCTCTTTCACACATGTTTCCAGTACAAGGTCTTCTGTATAATAATTTTGTTTTTTTTTTGCTCACCTTAAACCTCAACTCATTTCAGAATTCCATATATCTTTTGTATTAGAATTTTTGTTGTTGTTTTTCTTTATTACGAAAAAGAGGCCAATAAATTTTGTTTATATATTTCTGTTTTTATTTCTCAATATTCTGGACCTTGTCGCCTGCTGGTTTTTGTTTCGTTGTTGATGTGTGTGTGTGTGGGGCCTATTGTGTTGGGTATGTTACATGCCGACAAAAGGAACCATTCATCATTATTGTTGTTTGCAAAGGCACATTTATACACATACATATGCGCAAATGTGTTTACATAATCCGGACATGGTCACGTTTAGATACACGCTTGTACTCACACATACAGACTTACACTCATATGGCCAATATAATAATAAGGAACGCACATGTAAGAAGAAATATTTTACAAAAATATGAAATTGCCACATAAAATGCAAAAGGAACTATCTTCAACAAAGAAATAATTTAATTTAGGCAGACTTCAATGCCATTTAAAAATTAGAATAAAAAAATTAAATGACATTTCATAGATTTTGGGGTTAAAATGAATTTTATATTTCGGTTCATTGGTGCGTATAACTGTTATTAATTATTGGGATAATTTAGAAAATCCTTTGAAACTTGGAAAGTATTTATGTGATTTTGGATATCAAACATGGTTTTGGTAGCTAACAGCTAAGGGAACAAGAATTTATATAACTTGGATATACAACGAAACACCTTCACCTTAAATTCTTAAAGTAAAATCCAAAATTCGAAAATCCAAAATTTATTTCTTAAGCCCTTTCGCAATTTGCATGCCTTGCATATGTAAATCATCTAATTTTAAGACCCTTTTTTGCAAATGTAACATCTTCATACAAAATGAAATAATCGAAAAAGTCATAAAAATTACTCATAAAATGTTTATCACCGACCAGTGAAAGTTGTTTTGTTTTCATACTTTTACTTAGGATTTGTTGTGGGCCTTTTATCACTTTTGTTATTGCGTTGTTGGGCAAAATGCATAAACTCGGCCAGCTAGTTAGTGCTGTGGAATGGAATATTTGTTTATGTGGCTTCCCCCCCGCCTGACCACAATGTAAATATTCCGGTGGTGGGCTATGTAAAATTTTTGGGTAATAAAATTGTGTACATTTTATAGTTGCAAGTTTTGTGGGGTATATATTTTAAATGAAGTCGTCAAATTTGATTACTGGATAGTTTTACTAATTATATGTGTGATTTAGTGTGGCGTATAGTATGTTCGAATAAGTGTTTAATTAGATAAGCCGAGAAAAGGGGATTGGTAATAAAAATTAGATTTATGACCAAAAGATTTTTTATGGTCTGAGATTTGTCTGGTGACAGTCCATGTAGGGAAAATGGCTGTAATAATTTGTTTTTGGTTTACTGGCAATCATTTTAGCTTTTCAAAAAGGGTTTAATGTTCAAAATCCAAGCAATAGCGGCTGAGTTGTGAAGAGATTAAATTTGGTGCTCCTGTGCGTATAATTGTTATTAATTATTGGGTTGTTTGACAAAAACCCTTGTATCTCGGGAACCAAAATTCCGATTTGGAAGAGAAAACTTGTTTCTGAAAGCTGAGAAATGAGGCTTTATGCTAGACGCTTTTGTAGTGGCATTATCGATATCTATGAAATATCAGCTAGAAAACCACATGAATGGTTGTGAATAAATATTTTTAGAAAAAATTTGATTTGTTATGGATGTTTCAAAAATTTAACGCCAGTTGTTTCGGAAAAAAAATATTGGTATCTAGATTCTTTGAAAATATATGTTTTTTTTTTTAAATCCGCGTCACTGAATCCTGTGGAAAATATTAAAAAAAACACGTTTATTGGCTTCTAAATCATTTGGAAAATATTTTTGAAAATTCACTTTTATTGTTTTTGGTTTATTAGCAATCATTTTAGCTTTTCAAAAAAGGTTTAATGCTCAAAATCCAAGCAATAACGGCTGAGTTGTAAAGAGATTAAGTTTGGTGCTCCTGTGCGTATAATTGTTATTAATTATTGGGTTTTTTGACGAAAACTCTTGTATCTACGGAACCAATATTCTGATTTCGAAAAGAAAAATTGCTTCGGAAAGGTGAGAAATGAAGCTTTATGCTAGAAGTATTGGCTTTTGTAGTGGCATTATCCAAATCTATGAAATAGCAGCTAGAAAATCACATGAATGTTTGTGAATAAATATTTTGTAGAAAAAAAAATGATTTTTTTATAAATGTTTCTAAAACTTTACCGCCAATTTCGGGAAAAAAATATTGGTATCTAGATTCTTTGAAAATATATGTTTTTTTTTAAATCCACGTCACTGAATCCTGTGGAAAATATTAAAAATAAAACACGTTTATTGGCGTCTAAATCATTTGGAAAATATTTTTGAAAATTCACTTTTATTGTTTTTGGTTTATTAGCAATCATTTTAGCTTTTCAAAAAGGGTTTAATGTTCAAAATCCGAGCAATAACGGCTGAGTTGTAAAGCGATTAAATTTGGTGCTCCTGTGCGTATGATTGTTATTAATTATGGGGTTATTTGACAAAAACCCTTATATCTCGGGAACCAAAATTCCGATTTGGAAGAGAAAACTTGTTTCTGAAAGCTGAGAAATGAGGCTTTATGCTAGAAGTATTGGCTTTTGTAGTGGCATTATCGAAATCTATGAAATATCAGCTAGAAAATCACATGAATGGTTGTGAATAAATATTTTGTAGAAAAAAATTTGATTTTTTATGGATGGTTCTAAAACGTTAACGCCAATTGTTTCGGAAAAAGGTTATTGGTAGCTAGATTCTCTCAAAATATATGTTTTTTTTTTTAAATTCACGTCACTGAATCCTGTGGAAAATATTTTAAAAAAAATCACGTCTATTGGTGTCTGCAATCATTTTAGCTTTTCAAAAGGGTTTAATGTTCAAAACCCAAGCAATAACGGCTGAGTTGCAAAGAGATTAAATTTGGTGCTCCGGTGCGTATAATTGTTATTAATTATTGGGTTGTTTGACAAAAACTCTTGTATCTACGGAACCAATATTCTGATTTCGAAAGGAAAAATTGCATCGGAAAGGTGAGAAATGAAGCTTTCTGCTAGAAGTATTGGCTTTTGTAGTGGCATTATCCAAATCTATGAAATATCAGCTAGAAAATCACATGAATGTTTGTGAATAAATATTTTGTAGAAAAAATTTAAAAAATTGAAAATTTATGGAGTTTCAAAAACTTTAACGCCAATTGTTTTGGAAAAAAGTTATTGGTATTTAGATCCTCTGAAAAATATATGCTTATTTTTAAAAAAAATGTTTATTATTCTCTGAATCCTTTGGAAAATATTTTTAAAAAATCCACGTTAATTTGTGTCTAAATCATCTGGAAAATATTTTTAAAAAATCCACGTTAATTTGTGTCTGAATCATCTGGAAAATATTTTTAAAAATCCACGCTTATTGGTGTCTGGAAAATATTTCTGAAAAATCCACATTTATTGGTGTCTGATTCCTCTGGAAAATATTTCTAAAAAATCCGCGTTTATTGGTGTCTGAATGCTCTGGAAAATATTTTTAAAAAATCCATGTTTACTGGTGTCTGAATCCTCTGGAAAATATTTTTAAAAAATCCACGTTTATTGGTGTCTGAATGCTCTGGAAAATATTTTTAAAAAATCCATGTTTACTGGTGTCTGAATCATCTGGAAAATATTTTTAAAAATCCACGTTTATTGGTGTCTGGAAAATATTTCTGAAAAATCCACATTTATTGGTGTCTGATTCCTCTGGAAAATATTTTTAAAAAATCCACGTTTATTGGTGTCTGAATCATCTGGAAAATATTTTTAAAAAATCCACGTTTATTGGTGTCTGAATCCTCTGGAAAATATTTTTTAAAAATTCACGTTTATTGGTGTCTAAATCCTCCGGAAAATATTTGTAAAAAATCCACGTTTATTGGTGTCTCAATCCTCCGGAAAATATTTAAAAAATCCACGTATATTGGTGTCTAAATCCTCTGGAAAATATTTTTAAAAAATCCACGTTTATTGGTGTCTAAATCCTCTGGAAAATATTAAAAAAAATCCACGTATATTGGTGTCTAAATATTCTGGAAAATATTTTTAAAAAATCCACGTTTATTGGTGTCTCAATCCTCCGGAAAATATTTTTAAAAAATCCACGTTTATTGGTGTCTAAATCCTCTGGAAAATATTTTTAAAAAATCCACGTTTTTTGGTGTCTGAATCCTCTGGAAAATATTTTTAAAAAATCCACGTTTATTGGTGTCTGATCCTCTGGAAAATATTTTTAAAAAATCCACGTTTATTGGTCTGTGAATCCTTTAGAAAATATTTTTAAAAAATCCACGTTTATTGGTCTGTGAATCCTTTAAAAAATCCACGTTTATTGGTCTGCGAATCCTTTAGAAAATATTTTTAAAAAATCCACGTTTATTGGTGTCTGAATCCTCTGGAACATGTTTTTTAAAAAATCCACGTTTATATACGTCTGAATCCTGGGGAAAATATTTTTAAAAAAATTGGTCTGTGAATCCTTTAGAAAATATTTTTAAAAAATCCACGTTTATTGGTCTGTGAATCCTTTAGAAAATATTTTTTAAAAATCCAGGTTTATTGATCTGTAAATCGTTTAGAAAATATTTTTAAAAAATTGGTGTCTGATTCTCTAGAAAACCTTTTTTAAAAATCCATGTTTATTTGTTTCTGAATTCGGTAGAAAATATTTTTGAAAGTCCATCATTATTGATCTCTGAATATTTTGAAAATACGTTGAGAAGTTTTCTCTCTCTTAAAATAGCGTTGTTTTTATTTATCATTTAACCTGCATCCCTTTAGCATTCCAAAACGGGTTTTATATTAAAAATCCAAGTCCTAGTCCAGGAGTTATGAGGATTTCTTTAAGTTAGTACCTTAGAGCGTATAATTGATATTAATTGTTGGGTTATTTCGCAAAAGACGTTATATCTTTTCAACTATGAAACCGATTTTAAAAAGTAGATTGGTTTCGAAGAGCTTATAAATTTGCCTACAATCTAGTAATGTAGTCTATAATCCATTTTAAGTAAAATATCCAGGAAATGTCAGATCAATATAAAAATATTTTATAGTTGATCATTGCACTAATAAATGCTTTTGATATTAATTTTTTTACCTTAGCTTCATACGACTGATACCAATACAAATACACAGATGATGCCTTTTTGTGTATATTTCCCACACATTCAATAAAAAATTGGTAAAAAAAAATAACAAATTTATAAAATTTCCATACATAACCCCTGCCATAAAGATATCCTCTTCCGCTCAATATTATTGTATCCTTAATATTAAGTGGTATTTGTTGGAATTAAGTCAACATTCATTCATATGCCATGTTCAGAAACACATACATATACACAACGGTGTCGGTGGCGGTGGTTTATAAAACGTGTATCGCTGTTCTACACGCATACTGAACTGTTATTTGCGGAACGTGCAACAAAACAACAAAATGAGTTTAAATGTTTAAATGTGTATGTAGGTGTGTGTGTGTGTGAGTGTGCGACAGAAAATCTCATGAAAATCACGTTATCATATATGCATAAAATAACAACGACAGGAAAAGCAACAGCAACAACAGCACCAATAACTCAAATACGGATACAACTACATAAGGATATTGAAAATAAATTGTTTTGTGTGAAAGATTAGGAAGAGCTTTAAAAAAATTACTGGCATTTTATTTTATTTTTCTTTTGAACATAATTTCAATAATATTGTTAAATTCTAATCATGATAACTTTTTCTTCTTCTCTTTTCAGTAACCATAATTGAAGTGAAATAATATTTAGCCGATAACTTAAACCCTATCGTCCATACAAGCCAACAACTCAGTTCAACGAAAGTTCCCGCGACAATGTTCCAAATATTTGTTCTACAAATTTAGCCTTTTAGACTTGTACCTATTAAGGTCTGGCTAGAAAAGCATAATAATAACAACAACAGCAACACAAGCAAAGTTCTTCTTCGTCTATTCCTAATTTCTCTCTGAAACGTGTTATTTTTTCCGTTATCTGCATGAATTAGTGCGTGGGTGTTTGCAAGTGTAAAGACGGGCAACGTGCCCGCAACGTGTTTCTTCGTTTGCTCGTTAATATTAGTGTGTAGTACGAGTTCGTGATATTCCCCCTATACGTCCTTTTTTCTATCGGCCTTGTGGAAGATTTGTTTATTTTTTTTCTTTTGAAACTTTCTCTCTACAACGAAGTTTAGTTGAGCTTTACTGTTAACTACGACATTCTACGACTTTTATTATCTTTTGGTTTTAATCTTCTTCTTCTACTACTGCTGCAATGCAATCGAATACCAGTCGTGCCACACTAAGCGCACAATCATCGGGTACACCATCGGCTTCAACAATATCATCATCAGGAAAGGTAAGAAAAAATATATCACCAATATTTTTGAAAATTTAACATAGCTGAAGCCAAGGTTTACCCTTTTAGAACACGCGACTTGTGATTGTATATTATACAAATTAAATATTTTTGGATAAAATGAAATGTTTTTGGACGTGGCAAAAAATATTGGACTTAAAAGATAATTTGCGTGGAAGCTGTGGCTATATTTATGTTAACAAATTGGTGAAAATGGGTTGAAGCCACCATGTCTTTTTTTGTTATCTCTCGATTTGTGAGTAAACCAAACTTCCCTCGAGTTTCATGTCAAAGTAAAAACAGAAGCAAACTAAATAAGGATCATCTCACTAATGTATTACTTTTCAAAATTTCGTCTGCTTCTACCATTAAATGATGCTGACATTTTGAAGCCAGATTTACGGTGTTTTTTGAAATTTTCTTCTAATTTCATTCCGCAAACAGGTTTTTAAAAAAATCGTATATAGGATTGAAGAACTCGCGATTCTGAGTTATTTGATACGAATATTGTGAATGTAGTCTGCACAGCTTCATAGAAATCTGCATACAAATGCGAAAATTTTGTGCGCACATTTTTCTAAAAATCATATTTTTCGGGCCTAATTTTAACAATTGTCATTCGATTTCTTCGTACTTGATTGCACATTTTAGGTTTTTACGTTCCTCATCCAATAAATCATTCCCCGTGAAAATCCATCTACTAAAACGCGAGTTACAAGAAATTCCAAAGTAGAAAAAGCATCTAAAATTATTTTTGGAAATATCGCGTATTTTATCGCGTTATCTACGGTTCGTTTCCACTGCAATGAAACAACTAGTACAGCATCTTCGTTTTAGCGGAAACAGAGATTTGAAAACTTCACTGATAAGGGAGCTACATTCATTTTATCCCAAAAAATAGTGTGTGATGCTACATCCACGGTTTTTGATTGATCGCCTTGAATTAGATATATATCGGTATAGATTTTCATGGTGAACACTGAAATCGGATGCGGACAAAAATTGTATGTACTTTGCGCAAATTAGCGATATTTTATAGGTTTTTTAATGCTAGGATGCAGCCAATGCTACATCTTAGCCTCCAATGTAAATTTGGAAAAATATATTTAAATTAAAAGATATGATCTTGCTGTACATGAAAATCACATGCGGACAAAATGATTTTGATAATTACGCGACTTACACGTATTTAAAATGCATATAAATTAAAATGGTTTATTTGACCTCTGTTTCCATTTCATATGCTTTGTGATATATCCTCATCAACCCAATTACCTTCCCTAATAGGAAAGCTTTAATATGAATGTCAATAAAGCAAAATCCGTCTATTTTATTGGGAGATTTAAGCAAATGAAGGAAGTATTCCTATAGATTTTTCCAATATTTTCTACTACATAATGCATGTTAAAAATATTTTTTCAAACAAAAAATAATTTTTTTGACCAAAATATGTGCTTATTTTGGCTGTAACATCGAAACTAAAACACCAATCTGTATGATTGTAGTCTCATTTGATTCCCCGTGAAGTTTTGATCCACAACAAATTTTTATGTAATTTTATGACCACTAAATGGGCCTTAATTTTGAAAAAAGTTTACTTATATTCAATAATTTATCAATTTTATGTACATACCGCGAGTTCTGTGTAACATTTTGCAGGTATTATGCAATCTACTCGCTGAAGTTAACTTCGAGAGAACTTTTTCGTAACAATTGTGCTCATTAAAATAATTAGCGTTTTTATAATATTTTCTTTTTTAAAAGCCGAAATAAAACCGCCATAACTTTTGTCCGCAACAACAAAAAATTGGCTCGCGACCAGATTCGTACTGGGAATTTTTTTCTTAACCTACATATCAAAAATCGTTGATGTAGCGCGAAAAAAAATTATCATTTTTTTGGAAATGGAATATGAAATAATTGACAATATTCGTGAATATATATATAGTTAGTTAGATTAAAGTCTAGACATTTTTTATATTTCTAAACTATTTCATTTATCCGCCATAACCGTAGCATTCCAAAACTGCTTTTATAATTAAAATCGAAGCCATAGTATGGGAGTTATGATGAATTTTATATTTTGTACCCTAGTGCGTATAACTGTTATTAATTTCTGGGTTATTTCACAAAAACTCTTGTAACTCTTGAACTATGTAAGTGATTTTGAAAAAATCAATTAGTTTTGGAAGGCTTAGACGTGAGGCTTTATTCTAAGAAGTAAATGTATTTTCGACTCTTACTGAAAATAGAAGAAAACAAGTTTAGAATAACAGATCAAATATTTTTAACATATTTAAAGACTCAGATTGAGCCAACGTGTATAATATATAATAATAATGTTTAATTTTTATTAATCCGTCATTGCCGAGCTTTCCAAAAATGATTTTCTATTTAAAATACAAGCCGTAGTGAAGAAGTTATGAGGAATTTTTTAAATTAGTACACCATAGTGTATAATTATTATAAATTGCTGGGTTATTTCACCAAAACTCTTGTAACTCTAGCATTATTGTAGCGATTGTGAAAAATGAATTAGTTTTGGAAAGCTTATGCGTGTGACTATAATCTACGATGAAATTGTATACCCGATTATTACTTAGGCTAGAAGAAAAAAACAGTAAAAACCATACCGATTATTTTTTTATATATATATTTTAAGGCCCAATAATGTGTATAATAAACAATATAGAGTAATTTTTAGTTTATTCATCACTGTAGCTTTCCAAAACTGTTTTTATATTTAAAATCGAATCCATAGTGAGGGAGTTATGAGGAATTTTATATTTTGTGCCCTAGTGCGTATAATTGTTATTAATTGCTGGATTATTTCGCAAAAACTCTTGTAGTACTTGAACCATGCAACCGATTTTGAAAAATACATTAGTTTTGGAAAGCTTAGACATGAGGCTTTAATCTAAGACGTAAATGTATGCCCAACTCTTATTTAAAATAGAAGAAAACATATTTAGAATAACAGATCAAATATTTTTGAAATGTTTGACCCAGGAAGACCCAACATAATAATAATATATAATAATATTGTTTAATTTTTATGTATCCACCATCGCCCTAAATTTCCAAAAAGTATTCTTTATTTAAAATCCAAGCCATAGCGAGTGAGCTATGAGTAATCTTACATTTGGTGCCTCAGTGCGTATAATTATTATTAATTGCTGGGATATTTTGAAAAAACTCTTGTAACTTTTGAACAAAGCAGCCGATTGTGAAAAATAACTTAGTTTTGGAAAGCTTAGAAATTGGTCTTTAATATAAGAAGAAATAGTATCTACGATTATGACTTAAACTGGAAGAAAAATATTTGCGAAATATTAAACCAATTATTTTGAAATATATTTGAAGTCATAAGAACCGCAATCAGACATATTAAAGAGGTATTTTTAAATATTTGTAGAGAGTCATTAGACACGAGGTTTTAAAGGTGGAGGCTTGGAACTTTTAAATAATAATGCTTTTTTGACTATATATCCTTGAGGACCATTGCACATTTTCTAGGACTATTTTCTAGAAGAACAAGATTTTCTACCAACATTTTCTGGAGAATCCACGTGAATTTTCAAAGAATGTTTTCTAGAGAACCGCCGCGGAATTTCTACGAATATTTTCTATAGTGCCATCGTGGATTTTCTAAGTATATTTTCTAGAAAACCACGTACTAATTCTAAAATATTTTCTAAAGGACCATAGTGGTTTTTTGGGAATATATACTAGAGAAAGATCTTGGATTACCTAGGAATATTTTCCAGAGAACATACGTGGATTTTCAAAGAAAATTTCTAGAGGAACATAGTGGGTTTTAATATAATTTTCTCTAGAGACTCAACGTGTTTTTTAAAAATATTCTTTGGAAGGCCATCATTGATTTACTAAGAATATTTCTTAGAGGACCATATTTTCGAGGGAGCCCTCATTATTTTTCTAAAATATGTTCTAAAGACCATAGTGGGTTTTTGGCAATATATACTAGAGAATGATCTTGGATTCCCTATGAATATTTTCTAGAGAACCTACGTGGATGTTCTAAGAATATTTTCTACAGGATCATCGTGGATTTTTAAGAATATTTTCTAGAAACATAACGTGGATTTTACACTACTATTTTCTAGAGGTTCAACCCCGATTTTAAAGCCATATTTTCTAGAGAACCATCGAAGATTTTCTGAGAAATTTTTCTGGAAAACAATCGTGGAATTTCTGAGAATATTTTCTAAAGGACCATCGTGGATTTTTTAGGAATATTTTCTAGAGGAACATCGTGGATTTGCCTAATAATATTTTCTGGAGAACCATGGTGAATTTTCTAAGAAAGACCATCGTGGATTTTCTAAGAATATTTTAATAGGAAATATTTTCTAGAGGGTCATTGTGGATTTTCCAAGAATATTTTCTAGGTAACCATTGTGGATTTTTTAAAGAAAATATTGTAGGAGGATTGTGGATTTTTTAAGAATATTTTCTAAAGTATTTTGTGAAAACATCGTACATTTGACCACATTTATAAATATAATGATCCTGAAAATAATATATGTGGACGCTTATATACCTTATATATGTAGAAGACTACCAGACCTTATACATGAGTGAATGACGGACGCGTCCACAGATAACGGGTAGAAGCATTCCCTGTACACAAATATGTTAGATACCACAGCGGTGGACAACACAGAAGATCTGAGACAATAATATTGGAATAAATTTACGAGTGCCTATGTTTAACGGAAAGCATCATTAACGCCTATAAAATTCATTTATTAGAGCGTTGAAACCCATGGGTCGAGAGGTTATGTTATTAACCCGCCCTAATAAAAAGCACACTACTATAAACAAGCGAATGAATTTTCGGACTTGTCGTGGAATACATTTTAACTTTTTTATTTTTTATTTATGTGTCTTAATTTGAACTTTCCAGAACAGTTTCTATACTTTAAATCCAACAAATGTTTGGAAGTTATTTCATTTTTAAATTTTGGCATCCGGAGAGTATGATTGTTACTATTTCTTGGGATGTTTTACCAAAATCTTTGTAACTTCTAAATTTTCGGACTTCTTCGTGGAAAATAATTTAACTAATTTATTTTTCATTTATGTGTCTTAATTTGAGCTTTCCAAAACAGTTTTTATATTTAAAATCCAAGCACTTATTTGGAAGTTATTGCATTTTTAAATTTTGGCATCCGGAGCGTATGATTGTTATTAATTATTGGAATGTTTTACAAAATTCGTTGTAACTTCTAAACTATGAGTCCGATTTAGAAAAGCAAAGTATTTTTAGAAAGCTAAGAAATCGGACTACAATCTGAAACCAAAATTATAGAACAACTCCACGAATTTACAGACAACTGTTTTTAAAAGTAATTAAGTAGGATTTCTTTGTGTTTTAGAAAACTTATTGAAAGATTAATCAACCAATACATGTGTATAGCTTGTATTGAGGACAATTTGACTGTTTTGTGAGAAAAAATTCTAAGAAACTCTGCTAAAAATTGCTGCATTAGCTCGTGGCAACACATTCCTCTTTTCGTTGGTAGTTCTTGTCGTATAATGGCTTTTTTGGGTTCTTTTATTTTTAATTTATGCGGCATTATCTCAGCTTTCCAAAACCGCTTTTATATTTAAAATCCAAAACACTGTTTCGATGTTATTGAATTTTTAAAACTTGACATCCACAGCGTATGAGTGTTATTACTTATTGGGTTGTTTTACAAAATCCGCTGTAACTTCTGGACTATGAGTCCGATTTAAAAAAACAAATTATTTTTAGAAAGCTAGGAAATTGAACTATATTCTAAGAAGTATCCTTTTTGGTAGCTGCATCAAAAATTATAGAAAAACGCAACTGAAAATTGCCCGATAGCTTTGTGCTCCACATTCTTCTTTCAGTGATAGTTCTTGTCGTTAATTTGGCCCTTTGAGTGGTATTTTAATTTTTGTGGCCTAATATTAGCTTTCCAAAACAGGTTTAATATTTAAAATCCAAGTTAGTGTTTCGAAGTTATTGAATTTTTAAAATTTGTCATGCAGTGCGTATAAGTGTTATTAATTATTGGGTTGTTTTACAAAATCCGCTGTAACTTCTGAACTATGAGTCCGATTTAGAGAAGCAAAGTAGTTTCTGAAAGCTAAGAAATGGGTTTATTTCCTATGAACGCTATGGTTTTGTTGCTTACCCTGATAGATTAGAAAAAGAACATAACTTCTGAACTATGAAGCCAATGAAGGGAAGTAAACAATTCTAGAGAACTTAGAAATAAGATTTTGATCTAAGAAATGGAATTTTTTAGCTGTTCACCATTTTGTAAACATTTTGAAAGACCATTGCTACAAAAGTTAATATATTTTTGTAGAGGCTTATATTTTTAAAGGAAAACTTTTGGCACAGAGTATTGTTTTCTCCACTAAGTTGTAGCCCTATTGCACAATTTTCCTTAGAAAATGTTGTTCCCATTTGTTTACTTCAAAACGTGCCAACAAATTCAATGAAATTGTAATTGGTGTTTAAAAATGCAACAGTCTTCCTACACAAACACGCGCCAACACAAGACACAAGTCATAAAGGAAGTCACATACACATTTGGTGCCGCATTATAATTTTAATGAGAAACGGAGATTTTTATTATGCACAAAATGCTCTCCGTGTGTCCTTAGTTATCCGTTCAGATGCTTGGATATGTAAAGGGGAGTATTGTTGAGAAACATAAAATGTTCTCTAGCGTAAAATAAAGACAATTAAGTAATGAAAGAGGAGTTGCGTGTCTTTTATTTTTCCTTTATTTCCGTTGTCAACTACATTAAAGAAAACAACAAAAGCAATAATAATTTCCGCTTGAAATACTTTACATCTTTGTGTTTTTGATTTACCTGCGAAAAACTAACTTAGGTTCTACTCGAAAAAAAAATTATTAGCGAAAAAGAATGAAAGTGTCAACAGGCAAACGGAATATTTCCTTTTCCGTTTCTGAACTGGAAGCAGTAATGAAATTTTACAGACTCAACTAAAGAATATTAAGTGTCATTTAGTCAGTTATGGACGGAAAGGACACACAAAAAACTACACATTTTGTTTCATTATGTTACCATTTCCCAGCATCCATGCTAAGAGCAGCATCTGTCAAAATTGAAGTCAAGCTTCCACAAATTTAAAGGTGCAGAACACCTCCTTTATCTTTTGGTACACAAAGGAAACACATCAAGAAATCAAACCAAAGTAACAACAACAAAATAAAGAAAAAAAAAATAAGAATAAAAATCATTTGTGACACATTTGGCGCTTGTTACAATTAAAGGCCAAGTCGTACTACTTGTCTGCTGTCGCACAAATAATGGCGGTTTGAGTAAATGTGGCAAAGATGGTGGTGGGAAAACAATAACAACAGCAAAAAAGGTACATAACTCTCAATGACAATGTACGCTTTGTCTGACATTGCTTTACAACTCCTCTAGGCCCATACACAAACTCATTCAATGCTCTCATTTAACCACAAGATGATGTCTGAGGGTGGGAGAGTAATTAATTTTGTGGACATATCAAAAGAAAATCTTGTGCACAAAATATTCTATAGAAAAGTGTTTTGAGAAGAACAATTATTTTTCATTTTTGCGCCACAATTGCAGCCATCCAAAAAGGTCTATTTTTTAAAATCCAAGGCATAGTGTGGAAGTGATGGCATTTTTTAAGATTGGTATTCCGACGCGTATAAGTATTATTAATTATAGGAATGTTTCACTAAAATCGCTCTGACTCCTGCATTATACAAACGATTTAGAAAAGCAAATTAGTTTTCGAAAGCCTGGAGATGTGACCATATTTTATGAAAGCCACATTTTTGTAGCTGATTCTTAAATAGTAAAAATGCCATAAGCAATAAGCAATTTAGAAAAGCAAATAAGTTTTCGAAAGCCCACAAATCTCACTGTAGGATGACGTCTGTGGAGGGAGGAAAATTATTTTGTGGACATTAAAAAAGTGGACAATATTTTCCAAGGAAACATTATTTTGGACAAAGTAATATTTTCGATTTTTGCGCCTTCACCGCAGCTTTCTGAAAATGCTTTTATATTAAAAATCCAAGCCATAGTGTGGAAGTTATGAATTTTTTAATAATTGGTACCAAGTGCGTATGAGTGTTATTAATTATTGGGTTGTTTCAATAAAACGGTTCTAACTCCGGAAGTATGCAAGCGATTTAGAAAAGCAAATAAGTTTTCGAAAGCCCAGAGATAGAACTATATTCTACGGAAATCTATATATTATCAGACAAATGGTTTGTTATGCTTGAAAATACTGCTTCTTCATTTGTTTAGGCGGCCTAATACCCAACAATTGGCCCATAAACCGAAATAAGAACAGATTTCCTTCTAGGATTTTCTACGAATACGGTACCAACATGCATCTCTAAGAATATTTTGTAGAGGATTTTCTAAGAATATTTTGTAGAAAACCAACGTCAATTATCTAGAGGACCATTGTGTTTTTGTTTCTAGAAGCACATCGTGGATTTTTTACAAATATTTTCTAGAAGACCATCGCGTATTTTCTAAAATATTTTGTAGAAGACCATCGAAAATTTATTGTTGACATTGTTTTCTAAGAACTATCTGGGATTTGTTACGAATATTTTCAAGAGGAACATCGGGGTTTTCTAGGAACATTTTGTAGAGACCCAATGTAAATCTTCTGGGATTTTCTACGGATATTTTCATGGGGAACATCGGGGTTTTTCTAAGAATATTTTGTAGAGAACCATCGTGGGTTTTCTAAGAATATTTTCTAGGGGACCATCGTGGATTTTCCGCAATATTATCTAGAGAACCATCGTGGGTGCTCCAAGAATATTTTCTAGAGGACCATCGTGAATTTTCTAGGAATATTTTGCTAGAGGACCATAGTGGATTTTCTACGAATATTTTTAAGTTTTCGAAAGCCCACAAATCTCACTATAGGATGATGTCTGTGGAGGGAGGAAAATTATTTTGTAGGCATTAAAAAAGTGGACAATATTTTCTCAAGGAAACATTATTTTAAGCAAAAGTAATATTTTTCGTATTTTTGCCGTTAACGCAGCTTTTTGAAAATGCTTTTATACAAAAAATCCAAGCCATAGTGTGGAAGTTATGAGTTTTTTAATATGTGGTACCAGGTGCGTATGATTATTATTAATTATTGGCTTGTTTCACTAAAACAGCATTAGCTCTTGAACTATGTAAACAATTAAGAAAAGCAAATTAGTTTTGGAAAGCTTAGAGATGTGATCATATTCTATAGGAGCCACATTTTTGTAACACATTCTGAAATAGTTGAAAAATTCCGTGCATTATCTGACAAATTATATGTAATGCTTTAAAATACTTTTTGTTCATTTATTTAGGTTGCTTAATACACAAAATTTGTCCCATAAACCGAACTCAGATTAAATTTCCATCCTGGATTTTCTGCGAATATTTTGTAGAGAGCCAACTTTGATATTTAAGAATATTTTTTAGAGGATCGTTGTGTATTTTCTGCAATATTTTCAGCGTGGATTTAATATTTGGCAGAGAACCAAAGTGAACTTTTTAGAGAACCATAGTGGCTTTTCTAGAAGAACATCGTGGGTTTTATATGAATATTTTCTAGAGGACCATTGTGTATTTTTTAAGATTTTTTTTCTAGAGGACTATTGGGGATTTTCTGCAATGTTATTTGGAGGACCATAGTGGATTTTATAAGAATATTTTCTGGGGAACCATCGATGATTTTCTATGAATATTTTCCAGAGGACCATTGCGGATTTTCTGAGAATATTTTCTAGAGGATCATTGGGGATTTTCTAGAGGAACATCGAGGATTTTGTATGAATATTTGCCAGGAGATCATCGTGGATTTTCTAGAGGATTATAGATGATTTTCTTTAAATATTTTCTAGAGGACAATCGTGGAATTTCAGAAAATATTTTCTAGAGGACCATTGATGATTTTCTATGAATATTTTTTAGAGATTACATTAGATTTTTTTTCTGATAATATTATCTAGATGATCATTGGCGATTTTCTACAATATTTTCTAGAGGAACTTCGTGAATTTTGTATGAATATTTGCTAGCTGATCATTGCGGATTTTCGAGGAATACCTTCTAGAGGGCTTTGCTAAGAATATTTTGTAGAGGAACAACAGGAATTTTCTAAGAATATTTTCTTGAGGGCCATTGAGTTTTTGCTAAAAATATTTTCTGCAATATTTTCTAGAAAACCATCAAGGATTTTATATTTTTTTGCAATATTTTCAAGAAGACCGTCGTGGATTTTCTAAGAGTATTTTCTAGAGGGCCATTGGGGATTTTTGGCAATATTTTCTAGAGGATTATCGATGATTTTCTAGAGGACAATCGTGGAGTTTCAAAAAATATTTTCTAGAGGACCATTGATGATTTTCTATGAATATTTTCCAGATGACCATTGTGGATTTTCTAGAGGAACATTGCGAATTTTCTGCAATACTTTTAAGAGTATATTTTGTGAATTTTGTACATGACCATATAGTTCTCCCCTTCTCGATTTCATAGGCGTTGGAAAGGACACGTAACCTTTGTTATTTGGTCATGTGGGCATATGTCCTTTTTTGTAGACTCGATGGATGAAACTCATGTTCCAATCATTGGGTAGGCGTTCTTCTAGTCAGATGGTTCTTATGCATACGCCATCTATTTTTTCTCCCGCTGTTGCAGCCGTATTATTCTTCAGCCGGTTTATTCATGTCTTGACTTTAATCTGGCTGGCCAAAGAACCAATCCTAGCTCTATGGCATTGTCGTCATCGCTACTACTGCATACCAACTGATTGGAGTATCCCAATATGTCACATTTCCGGTAGCACTATTGGTCGTGGTGTGTTTTTGTTTTTTGCCAAAGGCATATGCTGTAAAGTGTTATTTTATTTTTCATTTATACGGCATCATCACAGCTTTCTGTAAATGATTTTGTTTTTAAAATCCGAGCCATATTGTGTAAGTTATGAATGTTTTTAAAATTGGTATATGGGTGCGTATAACTATTATTAATTATTGGGTTATTTCGCCAAAACTTTCATAACTCCTGAACTATCAATCCGATTTGAGAGGGAAATTACTTTCAGAAAGCTTAGAGATGCAGCTATTTTCTGTGTATGCGAAATGTTTGTAACTGATCTTGAACTAGAGAAAAAACATATGAATTTTTGGCAAAGGCTTATGCTGTAAAGTGTTATTTTATTTTTCATTTATACGGCATCATCGTAGCTTTCTGCAAATGATTTTGTTTTTAAAATCCGAGCCATATTGTGAATGTTATGAAAGTTTTTAAAATTGGTATATGGGTGCGTATAACTATTTTTGATTATTGGGTTATTTCACCAAAACCTTCATAACTCCTGAACTATGACTCCGATTTGATAGGGGAAATTAGTTTTAGATAGCTTAGAGATGCAGCTATTTTCTGTGTATGCGAAATTTTTGTAACTGATCTTGAACTAGAGAAAGAACATATGAATTTTTGGCAAAGGCTTATGCTGTAAAGTGTTATTTTATTTTTCATTTATACGGCATCATCGCAGCTTTCTGCAAAGGATTTTGTTTTTAAAATCCGAGCCATATTGTGGAAGTTATGAATGGTTTTAAAATTGGTATATGGGTGCGTATAATTATTATTAATTATTGGGTTATTTTACCAAAACCTTCATAACTCCTGAACTATGAATCCGATTTGAGAGGGAAATTAGTTTTAGAAAGCTTAGAGATGCAGCTATTTCTGTGTATGCGAAATTTTTGTAACTGATCTTGAACTAGAGAAAAAACATATGAATTTCCAGACAAATATTTTAAGTTGTTAACATGGTTTTGAGCGACAAATAATGGTATTGTCGTGAATATTTTTTTAAAAGAGTATAAGAGCTTGAATTTGTTTTGGAAATAGTTCTGTTCAATATTAAGAAATAATTTAGGTTACGTCTGCTAAAAATTAAACATTATATTAATGTGGAGCATCCACTCTTCTCTTCACTTTATCAACTCTGGCTGTATCATGCATGGATTTCTTGGTAAAGAATTTTTGATTGATATTTTATTTTTAATTTTTGAGGCATCAGCGCAGCTTTCCGAAAGTGTTCTTCCATTAAAAATCCAAGATATAGTAAAGAAGTACTGGCCGTTATCCGTTTTTTTATTTTTTATTTGTCATTTTTGCGGCATCTTCGCAGCTTTCCAAAAATGGTTTTATATTTCCCCGGTTCCTCAGCTAATAGTTCTGCTATTCAATAGTTTTTTTATTTATACGTTTTGGGGCATCATCGTAGCTTTCCAAAAAGGTTTTTATATTTAAAATCCAAGACATAGAGTGGAAGTTATGGCGTTTTGAAAATTGATATCCCACTAAAACCGATGTAACTCCTGAACTATGAATCCGATTTTGAAAAGAAAAGTAGTTTTAGAAAGCTCACAAATTTTGTTTTAATCCAAAAAAGAATATACTCTTGTAGCTGATCTTGACCTATGGAAAAAAATTATGAATTAATGAAAAAATATTTTTCCAAAATTTATGCGTCTAGTAGTTCTATTCTCGTGTATAATTTTAGTAGAGGATAGTTTGAAAGTTTGAAGAAATAAATTTGTTTCTAAATTTAAAAAACCGCACCTAAAAACTGGCCGTTATCCGTTTTTTATTTTTTATTTATCATTTTTGCGGCATCTTCGCAGCTTTCCAAAAATGGTTTTATATTTAAAATCCAAGCCATTATAGTTTGAATGTTTTGTAGAAAAAAAATTTGTTCCTAAATTTCAAAAATCGCACCTAAAACTGGATGTTATCTCTATATGCCATATTCTTCTCTACGGTAGCAGCTGTGGCCGTATCCCCGGTTTCTCAGCTAATATTTCTGCTATTCAATAGTTTTTTATTTATCATTTTTGCGGCATCATCGCAGCTTTCCAAATAGGTTTTTATATTTAAAATCCAAGCCATAATGCGAAAGTTATGGAATTTTTAAAATTGGTTACCCAGTGCGTATGACAGTTATTAATTATTGGGTTATTTCACTAAAAGCGCTCTAACTCCTGAACTATGAAGCCGATTATGAAAAGAAAAATAGTTTTAGAAAGCTCAGAAGTTTGAGAGAAGAAAACTTTTGTAGCTTATCGTGAACTAGTGGAAAAAATTATGAATTAATGGAAAAATATTTTTCCAAAAATTTAAGCGACTAGTAATGAATGCTATTCTCGTGTATATTTTTAGTAGAGAATAGTTTGAATGCTTTGTAGAAATAAATTTGTACCTAAATTTCCAAAATCGCAGCTAAAAACTGTCCGTTATCTCCATATGCCATATTCTTCTCTACGGTAGCAGCTGTGGCCGTATCCTCGGTTCCTCAGCTAATAGTTCTGCTATTCAATAGTTTTTTATTTATCATTTTTGCGGCATCATCGCAGCTTACCAAAAAGGTTTTTATATTTAAAATCCAAGCCATAATGCGGAAGTTATGGAATTTTTAAAATTGGTTACCCAGTGCGTATGATTGTTATTAATTATTGGGTTATTTCACCAAAACTGCTCTAAATCCTGAACTATGAAGCCGATTTTGAAAAGAAAAATAGTTTTAGAAAGCTCAGAAATGTGGTTTTCATCTAAAGAAGAAAAAAACTTTTATAGCTGATCTTGAACTAGTGGAAAAAATATGATTTAATGGAAAAATAGTTTTGCAAACAATTTAATCGTCCAGTAGAGCTATTCTCGTGTATTTTTTTAGTGGAGAATAGTTTGAATGTATTGCAGGAATAAATTTGTTCCTAAATTTCAAAAATCGCACCTAAAAACTGGCCGTTATCTCCATATGCCATATTCTTCTCTACGGTAGCAGCTGTGGCCGTATCCCCGCTTCCTCACCTAATAGTTCTGCTATTCAATAGTTTTTTATTTATCATTTTTTGCGGCATCATCGCAGCTTTCCAACAAGGTTTTTATATTTAAAATCTAAGCCATAATGCGGAAGTTATGGAATTTTTAAAAGTGGTTACCCAGTGCGTATGATTGTTATTAATTATTGGGTTATTTCACTAAAACCGTTGTAACTCCTGAAATATGAAGCCGATTTTGAAAAGAAAAATAGTTGTCGAAAGCTCAGAATTTTGGTTTTAATCTAAAAGAGAAGAGACGTTTGCAGCTGATCTTGAACTAGTGAAAAAATTATGAATTAATGGAAAAATATTTTTCCAAAAATTTAAGCGTCCAGTAGTGCTATTCTCGTATATATTTTTAGTAGAGAATAGGTTGAATGTTTTGTAGAAATAAATTTGTTCCAAAATTTCCAAAATCGCACCTAAAAACTGGCCGTTATCTCTATATGCCATATTCTTCGCTTCGGTAGCAGCTGTGGCCGTATCCTCGGTTCCTCAGCTAATAGTTCTGCTATTCAATAGTTTTTTATTTATGATTTTTGCGGCATCATCTTAGCTTTTCAAAAAGGTTTTTATATTTAAAATCCAAGCCAAAATGCGGAAGTTAGGGAATTTTTAAAATTGGTTACCAAGTGCGTATGATTGTTATTAATTATTGGGTTATTTCACTAAAACCGCTGTAACTCCTGAGCTATGAAGCCAAATTTTAAAAGAAAAATAGTTTTAGAAAGCTAAGAAATTTGGTTTTAATCTAAAGTAGAAAAAGCTTTTGTAGCTGATTTTGAACTAGTGGAAAAAATTGTGAATTAATGGAAAATTTTTTTTCCAAATATTTAAGCGTCCAGTAGTGCTATTCTCGTGTATATTTTCAGTGGAGAATAGTTTGAATGTTTTGTAGAAATGAATTTGTTCCTAAATTTCAAAAATCGCACCTAAAAACGTTATCTCTATATGCCATATTCTTCTCTTCGGTCGCAGCTATGACCGTATCCCGGGTTTCTCAGCTTCTAGTTCTGCTATTCAAAATTTTTTTATTTATAGTTTTTGCGGCATCATCGCAGCTTTCCAAAATGGGTCTTATATTTAAAATCCAAGCCATAATGCGGAACTTATGGAATTTTTAAAATTGGTTACCCAGTGCGTATGATTGTTATTAATTATTGGGTTATTTCACTAAAACCGCTCTAACTCCTCAACTATGAAGACGATTTTGAAAAGAAGAATAGTTTTAGAAAGCTCAGAAATTTGGTTTTAATCTTAAGGCGAAGAAACTTTTGTACCTGATCTTGAATTAGTGAAAAAATTATGAATTATTGGAAAAATATTTTGTCAATACTTTTTAGGGATCAGTGATGCTATAATCTGAATATTTCAATTTCGTTGGAATTCAATTTGTTCCCAAATTAAAAAGAAAACTACAGCTAAAAATATACCGTTTCTTCTCCATGCAACATTCTTCCCTTCGGTAGAAGCTGTTTCCGTTTCCTAGGTTCCTCAACTAATAGTTCTGCTTTTAAATAATTTTTTTATTTTTTTTTTGCGGTATCATCGCAACGTTCCAAAAATGGTCTTATATTCAAAATCCAAGCTATAGTGTGTAAGTTATGGAATTTTTAAAATTGGTAACCCAGTGCGTATAAGTATTAATAATTATTGGGTTGTTTTACTAAAACCGCTGTAACTTCTGAACTAAACAAGCGATTTGCAAAATTAATTTAGTTTTAGAAAGCTAAGAAAATGCCCTTTTATCCAAATGACGTTTTTGTAGTTGATCCAAAAATTGTAACTGTAAATGTGAATATTTTTATAGCAAATGTCTTAAAATTTTTATAGAGGACATTTTGGGACAAAGTTTGAACAAAATTTCCTATAGAAAACGGCACTTTCCCTTTCCCTATAAAAAACATAACATCACAAGAGGTCATAGTCTTCCTCTGGGCAATGTAAAAATATATAAAAATATTTTCGACCTTCATGTCACACGAGAATATTTATGAACAAATCATATTGGGGATAGGACAACAACAATGCCATATATGAAGGATGCCCACTCAACAACAATGACTGACCACACCAAAAAACATAAACTAAAAACAAGAAATAGACATGAAAGTGAAAAGTAGACACATTTCACAGTGGTCGACAGCAGCAGCAGCAACAACACAAACAACACCATAAACTGTGAAATGATAAAGGACACTTGATTTATCCATTCAACTAATGGGAAAACCCGAACGACAATGACAATGATGACGACCAGCTTCAAACGTTGGCCACTATCCACGGACTCAATGCCTGCTGACGTTCCCATATCCTGCCATCATGGCAACAAACCTTTGTACAAATAGGAAAAGAATCGATTTGAGGCAAACAAAAACAATCATTTTCACACTTTATCACCAACACACAGCCGCTCAAACTCACACACACACACACACAGCCACACTTGTCATATCACACACACAGTTGGAACAAAACCTATCATTCGTAAATGAAATGAATTTTCAATAAATAAAACTTACTTTCATTCTCAAAGCATAACGAGGGGGAGGAGGGGGGAGTACGAGCAACAAACAACCAACCCCAAACTACTCTCCCTCTCTCTCTCCCCTAAACACTCATTCAATCACATATCAAACAAACAAAACAACAATAGTTGTTTGACGATAGTGTCGAGATTTAAGATTTCCAGAGAGAGAGAATAACGGAATGAGAATTGATGGATGCTTGGTATGGATGGAAACTGAACATTTTAACTGTGATTGTGCTTGCCTACATCTTCTATCATTCGCTTTCTTACGAAGTTTATAATGAAATTGATATGTGGTTCCACCCAAGAATAATATGTTGACAGCTCATATCTTCTCGGCGTTACATTTGATAGATGTCAGAAGAAGGATTTTTTCAAAACACGCCGAAAGAATGATTGTCAACTGAGGTGACAAGTTAAAAATTGACAAACGGATGTTTTAGGAAATTAAGAGAGGGTAGAATGAAATTTACAATGGAGGGAGATAATGAGGAAATGACAAGAAAATGGTTTTTATAGAAATAAAACATATTGTCTCCCAGACACAGTTTTCTATATAGAAAATTTCGTCTCTCAGACCCACAGTTTTCTATATAGAAAATTTTGTCTCTTAGGCACATTTTTCTCTATAGAAAATTTTGACTCTCAGACACACAGAGGTTTTGTATCTCTCTCTCTGACACAGTTTTCCTAGGGAAAATTTGTCTCTGGCACAGTTTTCCGTGGAAGATTTTGTCTTTGACACAGTTTTCCATTGAACATGTTGTCTTTGACACAGTTTTACATGGAAAATTTTGTCTCTGACACATTTTTCCATGGAAAATGTTGTCTCTGACACAGTTTTCTATGGAAAATGTTGTCTCTGACACAGTTTTCTATGGAAAATGTTGTCTCTGACACCTTTTTCTATGGAAAATTTTGTCTCTGACACAGTTTTCCATGGAAAAATTTTTCTCTGACATAGTTTTCCATGGAAAATTTTGTCTCTAACACAGTTTTCCATGGAAAATTTTGTCTCTGACACAGTTTTCCATCGAAAGTTTTGTCTCTGACACAGTTTTCCATGGAAAATTTGGTCTCTAACACACTTTTCCATGAAAAATTTTGTCTCTTACCCTGTTTTTCATGGAATATTTTTTCTTTGACACAGTTTTCCATTGAAAATTTTGTCTCTGATACAGTTTTCCGTGGAAAAAATTGTCTCTGAAGAGTTTTCAGTGAAAAATTTTGTCTCTGACTCGGTTTACCATTCAATATTTTGTCTCTGACCCAGTTTACCATGGAAAATTTTGTCTCTGAAACAGTTTTCCGTGGAAAATGTTGTCTCTGACACAGTTTTCCCTGCAAAATTTTGTCTCTGATACAGTTTTCCATGGAAAATTTAGTCTCTGGCACAGCTTTCGATGGAAAATTTTGCCTCTGACACAGTTTAACATGGAAAATTTTGTCTCTGACAAGGTTTTCCCTGGAAAATTTTGTCTCCGACACATTTTTCCACCTAAAATATTGTCTCTGACAAAGTTTTCCCTGGAAAATTTTGTCTCTGATACAGTTTTTATTGGAAAATTTTGTGTCTGACCAGGTTTTCCGTGGAATATTTTGTCTCGATCCGGTTTTCCATGGAAATTTTTGTCTTTGACTAGGTTTTCCATGAAAAATTTTGTCTCTTACGCGGTTTTTCATGGAATATGTTCTTCTGACTCGGTTTTCCATGGAATATTGTGTCTCTGACACATTTTTCAATGGAAAATTTTGTCTCTGACTCAGTTTTCCATGGAAAATTTTGTCTCTGAAACAGTTTTCCATGGAAAATTTTGTCTCTGACACCGTTTTCCATAGAAAATTTTGTCTCATACACAGTTTTCCATAGAAAATGTTGTCTCTGACACAGTTTTCCATAGAAAATTTTGTCTCTGACACAGTTTTCCATAGAAAATTTTGTCTCTGACACAGTTTTCCATAGAAAATTTTGTCTCTGACACAGTTTTCCATAGAAAATTTTGTATCTGACACAGTTTTCCATAGAAAATTTTGTCTCTGACACAGTTTTCCATAGAAAATTTTGTCTCTGACACAGTTTTCCATAGAAAATTTTGTCTCTGACACAGTTTTCCATGGAAAATTTTGTCTCTGACACAGTTTTCTATGGAAAATTTTGTCTCTGACACAGTTTTCTATGGAAAATTTTGTCTCTGACACAGTTTACCATGGAAAATTTTGTCTCTGACACAGTTTACCATGGAAAATTTTGTCTCTGACACAGTTTTCCATGGAAAATTTTATCTCTGACACAGTTTTCCATGGAAAATTTTGTCTCTGACACAGTTTTTCATGGATAATTTTGTCTCTGACCCATTTTACCATGGAAAATTTTGCCTCCGACACAGTTTTCCATAGAAAATTTTGTCTCTGACACAGTTTTCCATAGAAAATTTTGTCTCTGACACAGTTTTCCATAGAAAATTTTGTCTCTGACACAGTTTTCCGTAGAAAATGTTGTCTCTGACACAGTTTTCCATAGAAAATTTTGTCTCTGACACGGTTTTCCATAGAAAATTTTGTCTCTGACACAGTTTTCCATGAAAAATTTTGTCACTGACACAGTTTTCTATAGAAAATTTTGTCTCTGACACACTTTTCCATGGAAAATTTTGTCTCTGGCACAGTTTTCCATGGAAAATTTTGTCTCTGACTTCGTTTTTCATGGAAAATTTTGTCTCTGACGCAGTTTTCCATGGAAAATTTTGTCTCTGACACAGTTTTCGATGGAAAATTTTGTCTCTGACACAGTTTTCCATGGAAAATTTCGTCTCTGGTGCAGTTTTCCGTGAAAATTTTGTCTCTGATACTGTTTTTCATGGAAAATTTTGTCTCTGACACAGTTTTCCATGGAAAATTTTGTATCTGACACTGTTTTCCATGGAAAATTTTGTCTCTGACACAGTTTTCCATGGAAAATTTTGTCTCTGAAACAGTGTTCCATGGAAAATTTTGTCTTTGACCCGGCTTCCCGTGGAAAGTTTTGTATCTGACCCGATTTTCCTTGGAAAATTTCGTCTCTGGTGCAGTTTTCTATGGAAAATTTGGCTCTGACTCGGTTTTCAATAAAAATTTTGTTTTTGACCCGGTTTTCCATGGAAAATTTTGTCTCTAACACGATTTTCCGTGGAAAATTTCGTCTCTGGTGCAGTTTTCCGTGAAAAATTTAGTCTCTGAACCGGTTTTCCATGGAAAACGTTGCCTCTGACCCGGTTTTCCGTGGAAAAATTTGTCGCTGACACAGTTTTCCATAGAAAATGTTGCCTCTGACAGAGTTTTCTATCCCCAGACACTGTTTCTATAGAATTTTGTTTTTTCGGCACAGTTTTCCATAGAAAATTGTGTGTCCCAATGTGTATTTTCAAAAAAAAGTCTTGTATAATTTCATTTAGAAAAATATTTCCAATTTTTTTTGTTACAAAATTCGTTTAATTGCAAAGTTTATGAACTCCAAAAGAAGAAAGGAGAATAGGCGAGCGAGAGAGAGAGACAGACCACCCAACTGTGTGTGTAGAGTAAGAGTTATTAGGCATCTCATGCCACAACAACCTCTAAATAACAACAAGAAAATATGTGTGTCACAGAAACCCTGCTCTTTGCCTTGCCATTATGCGAAAACTAAGGTCACTGTTAGACACAATGCTGGGGAATACTCCACCAAGCATCACCATCATCAGCATATGCTGATGCTGCTGCTACTCGTTCCAGACAAAAATATTGTTATGAAATGTTAAGTGGCCAACATTTGGTTGCCACAGCTAATAATGGCCATTTACTTAAAGGGACTTTTACTCACAACCAACAAAAAACGCAATTTTATTCCAACATTTTTTTTTTGGATAAAGAAGTTTACTTGAAGCAGAATAAAAACAACAACAACCACAACAAGTATCATAACAACAGCTGCTGCAGCAGCAGAAATGGAGCCACCCTCTAGTCAAGAAAACTCTACACTTCTCAATAACTGTAAACACTTGCGCTCTCGACTTAGCATCCAATTAAGAGATGTTCTTTTTCTCTCTATTTTCCGTTTTGTATACAACTAAGTGTGGCTGCCATAGATTCCATAGACAAACCCGTGTTACTGGGTGTGTGTGTGTGTTTTAATACGATTTAACATTGAAGCTCAATGAAAATTCGCCCATGTGTCAGTCAGACATGGTTGATTGTTTGTAAGTACTCATCTATGGATGCTGGTTGTTGTTTTTATTATTGCGGCCCTGTGTCTCAGTTGTTTTGCTAACCATGCAATTGTTGTTATCCATTTTCACCAAATACTACACTTGAAATTCCATTGCTCTGCACGTTTTTTTGTTGTTTGTGCGGGTGGGTGTTGTGTATGTATGTGCGAGCGATGCTTTAAGTTTCCACTGTGTAAGTTTATTATGTATTCACACCCATATGCAAACACACACAGCACATTTACCACTCGTCCATAAACACCTAACAGCAGCCAGGCTCTAGGCTGGCTGCCTACCTCTGCCATGAACCGTGAATTTTCAGAAGCTGCCGTAGAATTCGTGAAAAAATTATGCACAGTCATTATTTTTTATCATTCTTTGCCATTCATAAACAACATTTATGTTTCGTCTCTCTTTCTCGAATAAAAGTCGAAAAGAAAGCAACGGAAGTTTAAGTGGGCATCCGCCGGGGAGTTGACGAATCCTTCTCGTGGGTAACATATTACTTTAGGAAATTATTAATAACGAACAAAGTTTATTTAAATTATACAAAAGAAACAACATAACGGAAACATAGAAGTGAAATATTCTAAAAATATAAAAAATTAACATCAACAAAAATAAACGAATAAAATTTAAAAAAATGCGACAGAGGCAAAATGTTTAATGGAACATTGTGTCAAAGACAAAATTTTCCATGGAAAACTGTGTCAAAGACAAAATTTTCCATGGAAAGCTGTGTCGAAGACACAATTTTTCATAGAAAACTGTGTCAAAAAAAAAAAAAATTTCCATGGAAAACTGTGTCAAAAACAAAATTTTTCATGGAAAGCTGTGTCAAAGACGAAATTTTACATGGAAAACTGTGTCAGAGACAGCATTTTCCATGAAAACCTCTGTCAGAGACAAAATTTTCTATGGAAAACTGTGTCAGAGACAAAATTTTCCATGGAAAACTGTGTCAAAGACAACATTTTCAATGGAAATCATTGTCAAAGACACAATTTTCCCTGGAAAACTGTATCAAAGACAAAATTTTCTATGGAAAACAGTGTCAAAGACAAAATTTTCTATGGAAAACAGTGTCAAAGAAAAAATGTTCCATGGAAAACTGTGTCAGAGACAAATTTTTCCATGGAAAATGGTGACAAAGACAACATTTTCCATGGAAAAAAGTGTCAAAGACAAAATTTTCCATAGAAAACTGTGTCAAAGACAAAATTTTCCATGGAAAACTGTTTCAGAGACAACATCTTCCATGGAAAGCTGTTTCAAAGACAACAGTTTCCATGGAAAGCTGTTTCAGAGACAAAATTTCCCATGGAAAACTATGTCAGAGACAAAATTTTCCATGGAAAACTGTGTCAGAGACGAAATTTTCCATGGAAAACTGTGTCAGAGACGAAATTTTCCATAAAAATTGTCAGAGACAAAATTTAACATGAAAAATTTTCCATGGAAAACTGTGTCAAAGACAACATTTTCCATGTTAAAAATGTGTCAAAGACAAAATTTTCCATAAAAAATGTCAGAGACAAAATTTTCCATGGAAAACTGTGTCTGAGACAAAATTTTCCATAAAAAATTTCAGAGACAAAATTTCCCATGGAAAACTGTGTCAAAGACAAAATTTTCCATGGAAAACTGTACCAAACACAACATTTTCGATGGAAAACTGTGTAAAAGACAAAATTTTTCATGGAAAATTGGGTCAGAGACAACATTTTCCATGGAAAACTGTGTCAAAGACAAAATTTTCCATGGAAAACTGTGTCAGAGACAAAATTTTCCATGGAAAACTGTGTCAAAGACAAAATTTTCCATGGAAAACTGTGTTAAAGACAAAATTTTCCATGGAAAACTGTGTTAAAGACAAAATTTTCCATAGCAAACTGTGTCAAAGACAAAATTTTCCATGGGAAACTGTGTCAAAGACAAAATTTTCCATGGTAAACTGTGTCAAAGACAAAATTTTCCATGGTAAACTGTGTCAAAGACAAAATTTTCCATGGAAAAATGTGTCAGAGACAAAATTTTCCATGGAAAACTGTGTCAAGGACTAAATTTTCCATGGAAAACTGTGTCAAGGACTACTGTGTCAGAGAAAACATCTTCCATGGAAAGCTGTGTCAAAGACAAAATTTCCATGGAAAACTGAGTCAAAGACAAAATTTTCCATAGAAAACTGTGTCAAAGACAAAATTTTCCATGGAAAACTGTGCCAAAAACAAAATTTTTCATGGAGAACTGTGTCAAAGACAAAATTTTCCATGGAAAGTATCAGAGACAAAATTTTCCATGAAAACTGTGTCAAAGACAAAATTTTCCATGGAAAACAATGTCAAAGACAAAATTTTCCATGGAAAGTATCAGAGACAAAATTTTCCATGGTAAACTGTGTCAAAGACAAAATTTTCCATGGAAAACTGTGTCAGAGACAAAATTTTCCATGGAAAACTGTGTCAAGGACTAAATTTTCCATGGAAAACTGTGTCAAGGACTACATTTTCCATGGAAAGCTGTGTCAAAGACAAAATTTCCATGGAAAACTGAGTCAAAGACAAAATTTTCCATAGAAAACTGTGTCAAAGACAAAATTTTCCATGGAAAACTGTGCCAAAAACAAAATTTTTCATGGAGAACTGTGTCAAAGACAAAATTTTCCATGGAAAGTATCAGAGACAAAATTTTCCATGGAAAACTGTGTCAAGGACTAAATTTTCCATGAAAAACTGTGCAAAGACAAAATTTTCCATGGAAAACTGTGTCAAAGTCAAATTTTTCCATGGAAAACTGTGTCAAAGACAAAATTTTCCATGGAAAACTGTGTCAAAGACAAAATTTTCCATGGAAAACTGTGTCAAAGACAAAATTTTCCATGGAAAACTGTGTCAAAGACAAAATTTTCCATGGAAAACTGTGTCAAAGACAAAATTTTCCATGGAAAACTGTGTCAAAGACAAAATTTTCCATGGAAAACTGTGTCAAAGACAAAATTTTCCATGGAAAACTGTGTCAAAGACAAAATTTTCCATGGAAAACTGTGTCAAAGACAAAATTTTCCATAGAAAAATGTTTCAAAGACAAAATTTTCAATGGAAAACTGTGTCAAAGACAAAATTTTTCATGGAAAAATGTGTCAAAGACAAAATTTTCCATGGAAAACAGTGTCAAAGACAAAATTTTCATTGAAAAATGTGTCAAAGACAAAATTTTCCATGGAAAACTGGGTCAGAGACAAAATTTTCTATGGAAAACTGTGTAAAAAACAAAATTTTCCATGGAAAACAGTCTGACAAGGACGAAATTTTCTATGGAAAACTGTGCCACAGACAAAATTTTCCATGGAAAACTGTATTAGAGACAACATTTTCCATGGAGAAACAGTTTAAGGGACAAAATTTTCCATGGGAAACAGTGTCAGCGAAAAAATTGTCCATTAAAACTGTGCCACAAACAAAAATTTCCATTGAAAGCTGTGTCAAAGACAAAATTTTCCATGAAAAACTGTGTCACATGGAAAACTGTGTAAGAGACACAATTTTCCATGAAAAACTGTGTCAGAGACAACATTTTCCATGGAAAACTGTGTCAAAGACAACATTTTCCTTGGAAAACCGTGTCAAAGACAAAATTTTCATGGAAAACGTTGTCAGATACAAAATTTTCATGGAAAACTGTGTCTGAGAGGCAAAATTTTCTATATAGAAAACTGTGTCTGCGAGACAAAATTTTCTACTTTGTTAGTTATAAAATTTTTCTATACAAAATTATGTCGAAAAAAAATTCTGCGACACATTTTCTGTAAAACGCTGTATTAGCATTTGTCGCATAATTGTTTTCGCTCAAAATTTACCCCGCTTTAGCTCATCTTCCATCAATTATTTTTGCCCTAGTTTCCTATTTAAATTGCCATTTAAATGAAAAATGTAGCGCCACTTCTCGAGAAAAGAAAGAAGCAATAAAAAAATCCATTGAAATCTCGTCTACATTAAAATAAGACACCCTTCATTACCTTTTTAAACACATGTATGTATGTATGTATGTATGTATGTAAATATACAGCTGAGAGTGTGCCTGCAAACGTGCGTAAAAAACCAGGGTACATGTATTGTTGTTCTTGGTGAATTGATTAAATTAAATGACTACCTTGGTGGCGGTGCTGCTGCTGTGACACACAAACGCAATCACATACATATAACATACACACGAACACGCACCCAACAATGAATGTACTCTTCTTCTCAAAGAGCTCTTACTGTGTTTTACGTATGAGTAATGTCGCCTAATTGCATTACCACCAAAAACAAAATATTCCTCATACTCGGTCACACTTAATTCCAAGTGAAAAGACAAAACACACACGCACAGAGGTGGCACACATAGAGTGAACTCCTACACAGTAGGAGCAATGAATTGAAAAGAGTACCTACAACCAAAAGGGGAGAGTGAGTATTTTACATAGAGTACAGTAGTATGTACTGTACCGTACGGTAAACTCTTTGATCACATATTCCATTGACTTAATCAAAAATTCATTTGAACTTAAACTTTTTTATGTTACAAAACAACAACAACAACGAAAGTCAATACAACAAATTTATACCACACAGTTTCTTTTAATGAAACAAAAAAAAAAAAACCTGCCACGTTGTGGAAATGTAAAAAAAGTAGCATTAAATAGAAATAGGCATCATTGTAGGGATGGAAAGAAAGTTAGAGTAAGAGGGAGGGAGGGAGAGTGGTGTGTGAACCTAGGAGCTATAGTTCGTTACACTGTAGTTTACAGCAACAACATCTTCATGGATTTCTGGCATATGATTGTCAACAGAAAATATGTTGGTTGCTGGCACGCACAAACACGAACACATAGCCACAGACTGGCACTCAGTGCTATGCTTTATGTTGTTTTATAGGGATATTAGGGTGATTAAGAGATTAAAAAATATATAAAACATTAAAAATAAACGCTACAAAATAAATATAAAATATAGGGAAAATACAAATTAAAAAATATGAGATATTAGGGTGGATCGAATAAAATTGGATATATAAAAAATAAAAAGATTTAGAAAAAATAAAGAGAAAATATTAAAATGATTAAAAAATAGTATTTGGTCTGACATTTTATTAATTAAATATAAAAAAATCAATAATTAAGACTTTGGGTAAACCACAAAAATATACGAAAAAATAACAATTAAACAAGATGAGGCATTTGGTGAAAGAAATTTGAATGCACACAAAACAAAAATTAGGAAGATTGGAAAAATATTAATAATAATAATAATAATAATTAATTAATTAAAGTGTGTAGAACATTTTGTTAATATATATAAAAATAAATAAAATATTAGAAGATTTAGTAAAAATAAATATATTAAAATCATAAAATAATATACAAAAATTGAATAAAAATGATTATTATTATGATTATATTGGGATGGGTCAAATAAAATTTAATATATAAAATAATAAACAATTTAGAAGATTTAGAAAAAAATTAAATGGGTCGAATATTTTAATTATTACATATAAAAAAATTAAATTAAAGTAAATAAGGCATTGTGTAATTTACAAATATTTACGAAAAATGAAAACTAAAAAAGAGAAATGATTGTTGGTCGATACAGAAAAAATTTTAAATTTACAAAAAATTTTTTTTTTGGTATTTTGAAAAAAATATTTGAACATTTATTAAAGTTATGAAAAATAATAATTAATAAAGGTGGATCGGAAATGCAGTTCATTAATTATAAAACTTAAACAAAACAAAAAATAAAAGTAAAGAAAAAAATACTAAAGTGGCTCGATTTTTTAATAAATAAAAAAAACTAAATATAAAAAATAAAAAAATAAGAAGATTTAGAGAAAATATACAAAAATCCAATAAAAAATAAATATATAATATAAGAAAAAATATAGAAAATAATATTAAAGTGGGTCGATTTTTAATATATAAAAAACTAAAAATAGAAAATAAGAAGATTTAGAAAAAATATACACAAATCCCATAAAAATGAATATAGAATATAACAAAAAATATAGGAAAAAATATTAAAGTGGGTCGATTTTTAATATAAAAAAAACTAAAAATAGAAAATAAGAAGACTTAGAAAAAATATACAAAAATCCAATAAAAAATGAATATATAATATAACAAAAAAATATAGAAAAAAAATATTATAGTGGGTCGATTTTTAATATATAAAAAACTAAAAATAGAAAATAAGAAGATTTAGAAAAAAATATACAAAAATCCAATAAAAAATGAATTTATAATATAACAAAAAATATAGAAAACATCAAAAGAATATTAAAATGGATCGAATTTTTTTGAATATATAAAAAAGATAAAATTAAAAATAATGATTATATTAGGGTGGGTCAAATAAAATTGAATATATATAAAAAGTAAAAAATTAAGAAGATTTAGAAAAAAATAATAATAGAAAATAAAAATATAAAATGAAAACTAAAAGCTGAGACATTAATGTTGGTAGAAATATGTTGAATTTACAAAAAAAAAAGAAAAAAAAAAACTTGATTTAGAAAAATATTTAAAAATTATGAAAAAAAATTAGTAAAGGTGGTTTGGAAATTTAGTTCATTAATTATAAAATAAATTAAAACTTTTTTGAATATGTAAACAAGATAAAAATAAAAAATAAGAAAATTAAGAAAAAATATAAAATAAAAAATAATTTAAAGTGGGTCGATTTTTTATATATAAAAAACTAAAAATAGAAAATAAGAAGATTTAGAAAAAATATAAAAAAATCCAATAAAAAATTATATATATAATATAAGAAAAAACAAAGAAAAAAATATTAAAGTGGGTCGATTTGTAATATAAAAAGAAAACTAAAAATAGAAAATAAGAAGATTTAGAAAAAATATACAAAAATCCAATAAAAAATTAATATATAATATTACAAAAAATATAGGAAACAAATATTAAATTAGAAAATTTAGAAAAAATATACAAAAATCCAATAAAAAATTAATATATAATATAAAAAAAATATAGAAAAAAATATAAAAGTGGGTGGACTTTTAATATATAAAAAACTAAAAATAGAAAATAAGAAGATTTAGAAAAATATACAAAAATCCAATAAAAAATTAATATATAAAATAACAAAAAATATAGAAAAAATATATATGAATATATAAAAAATAGAAAATAAAAAATAATGATTATATTAGGGTGGGTCAAATAAAATTGAATATATAAAAAGTAAAAAATTAAGAAGATTTAGAATAAAAATAATAAAAAAATAAAAATATAAAATGAAAACTAAAAGCAGAGACATTGATTTTGGTAGAAATATCTTGAATTTACAAAAAAAAAAAAAAAAGAAAAAAAATTAGATTTAGAAAAATATTTAAAAATTATGAAAAAATAATTTGTAAAGGTGGGGTGGAAATTCAGTTCATTAATTATAAAATTAATTAAAACTTTTTTTTGAATATGTAAACAAGATAAAAATAAAAAATAAGAAAATTAAGAAAAAATATAAAATAAAAAATTATTTAAAAAATTAAGTTTCAGTGTTTTGGTTAGAAATGCACTTAAAACTAGGATATAATTTGTCGCTTAGCCTCAATAGATATATTCTTTCTCATGATGGAATCTCTCAAATAAAACGCTTGCCATTTAATATTGCCATAATTTATAACTTAAATACAAGCTTTTTATTCGAGAGATTCCATCATGAGAAAGAATATATCTATTGAGGCTAAGCGACAAATTATATCCTAGTTTTAAGTGCATTTCTAAATAAAACGCTGAAACTTCATTTTTTTAAATTATTTTTCAATTTTAACGTTTTAGTAAATGAATTTTTTGACCACTGAGAACGAAATTATAGTCAATTTAGGCCGAAAATTTAGATAAAAACTTTAAAATGCCTGAAATCGTATAGAACCGTTACACTGTGCAACACTGAAAATGCAAACAACTACAAAAGACTACAAAAAACCCTAGTTGGGTTTTGTCCTGTCAGATCCAGTTCGGATTTTATGGCCTCATCTAAACCGAACTAAATCTACACTTTTTTGCATTTTCAGGCTTTTATCTCAGAAACGAATAGGAATTTGGCCTTGCTGTCTTTAGCAATATTGTAGCCCAAAACTAGTAGAACTTATCTTTTGAAGAAACCACATAAGAAAAACTCCATCTAGGGCATCAAAATCTATAAAATATAGAAAAATGTACATAATTGCTGAAATTCTGGTCGGTATCGGCTAAACAATTGGGAGTTGAACCAGGTATCCTTTTGCAAAAATTTTCCAAATGAAGTTGTCAACAATTCTTTAGAACATTCTGAAACTCTAAAATGCATACTTCATGTTGTTTCAGCGGTATTTTGCATCATATCTTTTACAACACGTATTTCAAACACAGTTCACACCAACAGTTTATTCTCGCATTTCGGATTTCTCTACATTAGTGACATTTTTATTAAATCGTCGTTGAAAGATGTACTGAAAACAACGGGATAGAGGCATTTTACAACAATGACATGTTCTGGAATATTTTTCCAAAATAAAATATTCAGAAAAAATTAACGGTTTTGGGGATACGGTGCGAAATGTATAAAAATTGTGGTATTTTTGCATATATTTTGAAATTTGAGGCAATAAATGTAGTTTCTCGAGTTCATTATTTCTCCAAATATTTTATTCTTGTCCTTATTTACAAATTGGCTTCAGAGGTCAGAAGAAAATTCGCATTGGTTTCAGAGATATAGCCCCGAATTTCTCTAAAAACTCAATATTTAACCATGTTTAGATGGGCCATAAAATCCGATCTGGATCTGTGACAACAAAACCCAATTAGGGTTTCTTGTCGTTTGGGTCTGTACTTTCAAAAAATCCTCAGTTCGAATTGTTTGCACAAGATCACCTTAAAAATGTTGCACAGTGTTATATAAAGGTTATACCAAAACCTCAACTTATGTCCATAATTTTTGGTGAAGAAGTTTCTGTACCATTGGGAACTCCAAATGCCATGTCACAGTCAAGTCTGGCTAAAAATTAAGATAAAAACCTTAAAACACTTGAAATTGGGTGGTACCACTATATGGGGGCTATACCAAAACCTGGACCTATGTCAACAATTTTTGGTGGAGAAGTTTCTGTACCAGTGGGGACTCCAAATGCCAAGTTACATCTAATTCAGCGTAAAAATGAAGATAAAATCCTTAAAACGCTTGAAATCGGGCGGTACCGCGATATGGGGGCTATACCAAAACCTGGACCTATGTCCACAATTTTTGTTGGGGAAGCTTTTGTACCAATAGGGGGTTCCATTGCCAAGTTACAGCCAATTCGGCCTAAAAATGAAGATAAAATCCTCATAATACTTGAAATCGGGTGGTACCGCTATAAGGGGGCTATACCAAAACCTGGACCTATGTTCACAGTTTTTGGTGGGGAAATGTCTGTATCATTGGAAATCCCAAATGCCAAATGACAGCTAATTCGGGCAAAAATGAAGATAAAATCTTCAAAATACCTGAAATCGGGTGGTACCGCTATATGGGGGCTATAGGAAAAAATGGGCCCATATCCATGTATTGTCATCCAAATCTAAAAAGAGTGCAAAGTTTCAGTTCGACTGGTCAACTGCAACTGCGTTAAAAAATAGTTACTAGATTTGAACTAAACTATACAAAAATCAAATAAAAAATGAATATATTAGAGTGGTCGAATAAAATTGAATGTATAAAAAAATAAGATTAAAAAAAATAAAAAATATAGAAAAAATATTAAAGAATAGTTGAGGGTCGGACATTTTTTTTATTAAATATACAAAATTAAATAAAAGTAAAAAATATGCAGAACATAAAAATTAAAAAAAGATGATACATTAATGTCAGTCGAAGAAGATTTAAAAAAATATTAAAAATATATTTAAAATATTAAAAAAATAATAACTTATAAAGTTTGATCGGAAATTTTGTTCATTAAGTATAAAAAATAAATAAAAAATCACAAAAATAGGAAAAAAATACAATTTACAAAATATGAGTTATTAAAGTGGGTCGTTTTTTGAAAATTTAGAAAAAAAAATAATAAAAATTATAAAAAAATATACAAAAAATAAATAAAAAAATTAAAGTAACTATTTTAAAAATCATAAAAATATAGAAAAAATGAAGAAAGATGAGACATTAAGGGTGCCTAAAATTTGTTTGAATATATAAATTAAAAAAAAAATACGTTAATATTATTAAGTTATTATTAGATCCACCTAATATATTAAAATAATGAAATATAAATTAATTGAAATAGGTCGAAAAATTGTATATTTTTTATTGAACAATAGTAAAATTAAAAAAAAAAATTAAAAATATATACAAATTATTTTATAAATAATAATTACAGTAGGTCGTGCATTAAAAAAACCACAAAAATTAAGGAAAAAATATAAATTTAAAAAAATAAGACATTAAGGTGGGTTGAGACATTTTTGTAAATATGCATAAAAAATATAAAAATTAGGAAGATGGAGAAAAACATAAAAATTATGAAATAAATAATAACTGACGTGTTCGGAAATTTTATTAATTAAATATAACAAATTAAATAAAAAAAAAAATAAAAGTAAATAAAACAATAAAAAATCACAAAAATAAGGAAAACTACAAATTAAAAAAGATGAGATATTAAAGTGGGTCGAAAAGATACAAAATAAGCTGATTTAGGAAGAAAAAAAGTATAAAAATTTTAAAAAATAAATATACCAAAATTAAATAAAAAATAAGAGTACATAAATTATTGGTAAGATTACAAAAATATAGAAAAAAATAAAAAGATGAGGAATTAAGGTGGGTCAAGAAATTTTTCAGTATATAACAAATAGAAATATTTAAAAGAAGGTTTAACAAATTTATATTATTAAATTATTATTAGGTGGGTTAAAAATTATACTAATGAAATATAAAAAAATAATTTAAAAATAAAAATTAATAAAAAATGGAAAATGTCACAAAAATATAGGAAAAAATTAAAATAAAATAAAAGCTAATGCAACATTATAACAAATTTATAGGGAACATACAAATTAAAATATATGAGACATTAAGGTGGGTCGAAAAAATTTAATATATAAAAAAATAAGGAATGAGGAAGATTTAAAAAATATTACAACATATATAAACGTTATTAGATAAATAAATGCTAGGGTGTGTAGGAAAATATATTTATTAAATATAAAAAATGAAATAAAATTAAGAAAAAAAAATTGAAAACAATTTGTTGTAATTTTTTCTATGAAAATGAATAAAAATTAAGAAAGCAGAGTGATAAGAGGGTCCGAAAAACATTTTTATTATATAAAACATAACAAAAAGCAGATTTGGAAAAATGTAAAAAAGTGTATAAATATTATTATATATAAAAATTATTATATATAAAAACAAATATATAAAAAAATATTATTGTCTTCAGGATGCCATCAATCAATATGTTCGGGGAAAGCCTCATTTCAGTCGTCCAGGTGGTGAAGAGTGTAGCAGTGGAGTTAGCTGCGGAATATTCATATTCCTCGGATGAAATAACTATTTACATATTTAACCTATCGCATATAAATGTCATACACTACGATCACTACAACGTCTGTAGGGTGTGACATTTCAGAAAGGTAGAGGTTAAACTATTCCGGATATATCACCCGGCCTCAGAAATTTTTGAAGACTTGAAGGGAAATCTTCTCTATGTCCTCGAAGAGCTTGGGATGGTTAATGGCACCAAAAGCCTTCGATACGTCGGTAGCACGGTCTGTTCTTCTTCAATCCACGATTGATATGTAGAGATATGGCGTGTAGTGATGTTGTGGCACTGTGCATTTTCCGGAATTCATACTGATGTTGGGCGACTGGGAACTGCTTCTCATCATGGGGAGAAGTACTACCTATTGGATTTTCCCTATTTGCGACAGGACTACTCGCCTCCGTTGCCACCTTTGCCTGGCTCCAGCATTACCATGGAGATACACATACATACTTCTCTCTTATCATTAGGTACACCCCGATTCATACCAGGTCAATGATAACGAACGGTGTGTTTTACGACACCACTTGTAGATAAGTTTAACATGACTGAAATATTCAGGAAATGTCTCCAACATTATGTGGGATTCTTGCCACTGTTGAAAATGTGACATAGCCTGGCCCTTGGATCGAAATCGGGCTTACAAAGTGTAAGACGGTGTGAACCATGGTGGCACCGAAAACTACGATAATTAAATAATATCGTTTATCGGTCCGTTAAACAAGAATTATTGAACAGTATTTTCTGAAGAAAGCTTCAATCAATAAACCTCGTGTAAGACGGTGTGAACCATGGTGGCACCGAAAACTACGATAATTAAATAATATCGTTTATCGGTTCGTTAAACAAGAATTATTGAACAGTATTTTCTGCAGGAGCTTCAATCAATAAACCTCGACTTTGAAAATAATATTTTCTAGGGAAATATCAGACGAATCATCAATTCAATAAAAGTGGATTCTTAAAAAATATTTTAAAATATCATATCAATATATCAGACTTACCTAATATTATATCATCAGACCTACATGTGCCATCTTATTCGCCATCTTTGTAACTTTTCAAAACTGATCTTGCATCTGAAATTCAAGCTATAGTTAGGGAGATATAAACAAATTTTCAAAATGGACCATGGATCGTATGACTGTTATTAATTATGGGTTGCTTCACAAAAACCTCTGTAACACCTGAACCGTGAAACGGATTTTGAAAAGCAAACTTGTTTCGTTAAGCTAAGAAATGGGGCAACAATACCAAAAGATAACATTTTTGTAACTAATATTACGTGAGACAAGAAAGTCCATGAAATAATGGTTTGAAGAAGAAAATACATTTTTTTAAGTTATATGCAAACGCTTATTTAAAGGCAATCCATTTGAAACAGATTCCAACAAATGTACAACAACACACCAGTAAAATCTGAACAAGCAGCAAAAAAGTCTAACATGTTGTACTTGCTGTGTTTTAAGTGTTACAGGGTTTTTAAGTCAGTATGTTAGCGGCCAAACAGCAATCAGGACAACGAGACAAAAAGCATGCAAGGTACTACTACATGCATAATCATGTAAAATTCTACAAAACATTCACACACTTACACACAGTTTTTCTTCCCTATAATTGTAAATTTATTTTACACTCTTTGTTATGTAGAACACATACTGTGCAAATGTGTGGTTCTTTTACACACTCCCTCTCTGTAATTGTGCATGAAGCAAAGTGGGTTTACTTCACTGAGGCTCTGCCTTGCTCATTTTCGTCACAGCAATTCACATGAAATCTCTTCTTGCCATTGTTTTGTGCTGGGAAGGACACTTCCTGACTCTTCCCTGCTTTTCATATCCAAGTTTTTTTGGTATTGGTTTTGTTTACACCCTAACTGGCATACAGGTGGGTGGCAATGGATTTGTACTCTCTCTCTACTCATTAATGCAAATAATACATTACCAACTCTCATACACATTCAGGCGAGCAATGATATGTGGAGAGATACTTAGCCACACAGTAATGTTTGCCAGTAGATAACTAAGTAAACATTGTTGTTTGTCAAGGTGGAGAGATTGAGTAAAGTAGAAGGAGAAATGAGGGAGATAAAAAACACAGAGTACTATTAACACTTACTAAGCATTGAATAAATGGTACAACAACGACAATAGTAAAGACTTCCTGTCTGCTTAATTATAATGAATTTGAATGAATTGTCTCAAATTAATGTTTGTGCTAGGGATCGTATGAAAGCAAGAAGATTTTGTTTTCATTACTGATTTGTTAATGGGAGCAGAGGAGTGGTTAGATATTGGTGATATTGGGGGGTCACTTGGTAGAAATGCAGGAACTTAATTTACAGGGAATGTTTAAGAGAAGGAAAGAAGTATTTTTTAAAGGATGAAAGACTGCACAAAAAGTGAAATAAAATTTTTCATTTATCCACCATCTTCACAGCTCACCATAAATGTTTTTACATTAAAAATCCATGCTATAGTGTCCGAGTTATGAGGATTTAAAAATATGGACTCTGGTGCGTATGACTATTATTAATTATTGGGTTGTTTGACGAAAACCCTTGTAAGTCCTCGAGTTTGGAACCGATTTTAAAAAGCAAGTTAGTTTTAGAAAGCTTAGAAACTAGGTAAACCTACGAAACATATAATAAACCCATTATTGATATTGAACAAGAAAAAAATTGCCAGGAAATATCATCAGGACAATCTCAGCAACAAACGTGAATATTTTCCAGAAGAAAATCTGAGCAATAAACGTGGATTTTTAAAGAACATTTTCTAGATATTAATCTGAGCAATAAACGTGGATTCTTAAAAAATATTTTTTTAGAGAACCATAAGACAAATAAATGTGGATTTTTAAGGAATATGTTCTCGAGAATCATAAGACGAATAAACGTGCATTTTAAAGGAATATTTTCTCGAGAGACATAAGACCAAAAAACTTGGATTATTAAGGAATATTTTCTCGAGAATCGTAAGACCAGTAAACATGGATTTTTTAGGAATAAACGTGGATTTTCTCGGAATATTTCCTAGAGAATCATAAGAATAATTAACATGATTTTTAATGAGTATTTTCTAGAGCACCATAAGACCATTGAACGTGGATTTTTAAAGATTATTCTCTAGAGAACCATAAGACCATTAAACGTTGACTTTTAAAGATTTTTTTCTTGAGAACCATAAGACAATTAAACGTAGATTTTTAAAGAATATTTTGTGGAGAACTCTCTGCTCTTTAGAAAATATTCTTTATTTCCGAAAACGGAAATAAAATTTTTCATTTATCCACCACCTCCACAGCTCCACATAAATGTTTTTACATTAAAAATTAAAGCTATAGTGTCGGAGTTATGAGGATTTAAAAATTGGGACTCTGGTGCGTATGACTATTATTAATTATTGGTTTGTTTGACAAAAACCCTTGTAAGTCCTCGAATTTGGAACCGATTTTAAAAATCAAATTAGTTTTAGAATGCTTAAAAACTAGGCAATCTTATGAAACATATGATATCGGTTTTCGAAAGTCAATTAGTTTCAGAAAGCTTAGAAATGAAGCTACTCTACCAAAAACGTAATTTTACTGTTAATATTGTATTCTAATAAAAACCCCATATGAAACTTTATTCACATCCATACCAGGCTGATATTCCCATGCATATATACCTAACTTTTCCTAAGGCCTTTCGTTTTGATTTTAGTGTTGATGACGGTGTCATCAAGGACCATTTGTAGCCACACTTGTCCTTTTAGTGGACCGTTGTAAATGACCATTGCCACCATGTCTGTTTGTTTGCCTGCTGCCATTGTTGACAACGGGAAATGGGATGCTTTGTGATGGCCATGATGATGATGGCGTGGCCTAATGGTGTTGCTGCTTATGAATAGGCGGAAATTTCCTGTTACTTCCACTAGTCGTGGCCGCAATAGTGATGTTCGTCCATTATATTTAAATGTCACTTTTATGACTTTAAGTCCCACCAAATTTTTTTTTGTTTTTTTTTTTGTGATTTTTTTTTCTTTATAATATCCATTGTGCTTTAGCAAAGCCATGGATGAATGTGCAGCTAATGATGCTGTCTGCCTAGGTTTTCATAGTAAACGCTTGACGAAGTGACTGCTTTATTTACAACCTTTTGATATTTAATCGTTTGATGATGGACATGTTAATGTTGTAAAGCAAATGTCAAAGGCAGAAATCAAGAATAAAGAAAAGAATGACAGCTAAGCAGGGCAAGAAGTATAAGACTGCACTTATAGGAGAGACAATGAAGCTCTTTCCATAGTTTCTACTTCCAATTCAACCACAGATATAAAATTTTTGTATATTTTCCCAACAGCCCCATTTCTAAGCATTATTAAACTGTTTTATTTTTCTTAATCGGTGTAGTAGCTCTGGAGTTACAATGGTTTTTGTGCAAAAACCCAATAATTAATAACACTTATACGCTCTGTGGCCCTAAAGTGAAAATTCCTCATAACGTCATCACTATGGCTTGGATTTTAAAAATAAAAACTGTTTTGAAAAGGTGCAGAGAGAGTGAGCCCATTGTGAAGTATAAAGGACAAGTGGGGTAACAGAAGGTCCTTGATGATACCATAATAAACGCTGATATCAAAGGGAACGTTTTGTCTATAAGCAAGCTAAATATATTTGTGAACGGATTTTCCATATGAGGTTTTTAAACCAAGTCAGTATTAATTTGGAAAATCGAACGCATTAAGCTTTCTGAAACTAATTTTGTTTTCAAAATCGGTTTTTGTGCTAGAACCTAATAATTAATAATAAATAAATAATAATTAATAATAAAATTAAAATTCCTTATTACTTCTTCACTGTGGCTTGGATTAAAAAAATCGGTTTTGCAAAGCGGCAGAGATTTCAATAAAAGGTAAATAAATAATATAGTCGAGGTATATAGGAATATAGCCTCATTTCTCAGCTTTCTGAAAAGTCTTTAATTTTCAAAATCGGTTAAATGGTTCAGAAGTTAAAACAGTTTTTGTGCAACAACCCAATAATTAATAGCAATCATACGCACTATTGTACTATATTTTAAATTCTTCAAAACTTCTCAAATATTGCTTCGATTTAAAAAGTAAAATATGTTTTGGATAGCTGCAAAGATTTTCGAAAAATAAAAATTAAAAGTCAGGCCCCATGAGTCTCAAGGTCTTTTAGGAAATGCTCCCTTAGCGTAGTTTTATCATTCTCAATCAGCTTGGCATGTCTTTTCTCTACAACCTTAACAACAACTTTGTGTTCTTCTCATTTTCAAATCATAAAGGAAGTGCTCTCTAAAATTACTTTTATAGTCCTCAAAGTCCCTTTGCTAGGGCGTTTGTTTACAGCCATAACGGCAACATCGTTGTTTTCGAATTTCCACATCATTTCAGCAAACCTGGATTTTTAAAAAGTTAAGTCCATTCTGAAGGGACAAAGGAAAAACGTGGTTACAAGTAACCTTTGATGACACCATAATCAAGACCAATATCAAATGGAAAAGTCGTTAGAAGAGGTAAAGTCGATAAGCAGAGCATATAAGCTTGATAAGATTGCGAATGGAACATATACATAAATGGGGTTTTATAACAATTAAGTATTAATTAAAAATGATGAATGGTTTTTGAGTATAGCCTCATTTCTCAGCTTACTGAAAAGTCTTTAATTTTCAAAATCGGCTAAATGGTTCAGGAGTTATAACAGGTTTTGTGCAACACCCCAATAATTAATAGCAGTCATACGCACTGTTGTACTATAATTTAAATTCTTCATAACATCTCAAATATGGCTTCGATTTAAAAAGTAAAATATGTTTTGGAAAGCTGCAAAGATTTTCGAAAAATAAAAATTAAAAGCCAAGCCTCATGCGTCTCAAAATCATTTAGGAAATGCTCCCTAAGCGTAGTTTTATCATTCTCAATCAGCTTTTGAAAACCCAACTTTAAAAATTCCCTTGTTAGGTCTTTTGTTTACAACCATAAAAAAATTTGTGTTCTTCCCATTTTCAAATCATGTAGGAAGTGCTCACTCAAATTATTTTTATGGTTCTCAAATTATTTTTATGGTCCCTTTGCTAGGGCGTTTGTTTACAGCCATAACGGCAACTGCGTGGTTTTTAAATTTTCACATTAGTCCTACAAACCTGGATTTTACTAGTTTTTTTACAATGCGTAATAATTCCTTAAAAGTTGAGTCCATTCTGAAAGGACAGAGGACAAACGTGGCTACAAACAGCCTTTGATGACACCACAATCAATACCAATATCAAATGGAAAAGAAGTAAAGTCGATAAGCAAGAGCATATCAGCTGGATAAGAGATTTAAGAATGTTGCCTCATTTCTCTGCTTTCTGAAACTGCTTTAATTTTCAAAATCGGCTAAACGCTTCAGGAGTTACAACAGTTTTTGTGCAACAACCCAATAATTAATAACAGTCATACGCACTATTGTACAATATTTTAAATTCTTCATAACTTCTCAAATATGGCTTCGATTTGAAAAGTAAAATATGTTTTGGAAAGCCGCAAATATTTTCGAAAAATAAAAATTAGAAGTCAGGACTCATGAGTCTCAATATCATTTAGAAAATGCTCCCTAAATTTAGGTTTATCATTCTCAATCTGCCTTTGAAACCCGAACTTTAAAAATTCCCTTGTTAGGTCTTTTGTTTATAACCATAACAACAATTTTCACATCATTGAAAAAAAAACAAAGGAAATTCCCAAAAGTAAATAAAAACTCTCTTTGCCTTAATCCTTCCATTTCCTCTTCACTTGAAATTGCCACTAAGTGCCTTACATTTGCATACTTTTTTGTTGTTGTTGCTGCTGTTGTTATATATATTTTTTTGTTGAATTACCAGAAGTTCATCAAACTTGATTGTGGCAACAATTTAGCCGACTAAGATGAATATAAAAAAAAAACTACAAAAAAATTGTTGAGACAATGCCTAAAGTTTGCCATTAAACATTTAAACCCCTGAAACGCCTGCAGCAACGCAAAACAACAACAAAAGGATCATACTGCCGCTGCTTCATACTTTTTTCTTGTTATTATTGTTGTTTTTTTTTGTGCTGAATGCAAATAGCCCGGGAGTATACAACAAAAGTGAGTGGTGACTCAAGAGCGGCGTGCAGGGTCTCACGCCATTATAACAACTCTTGATGAAAGCTCCAAACAATGAGAAAGCAAAAAAAAAAGAGACAAACTTTCCATTCACTGTTTTTTAGACATTTAATCCGTGTTATTGTTAATGCGGAGAAGTGAACAAGAACAACAATAAGAGAAGAAAAAAATAACAAATGCACACAAAAAGGCATGATGCTGGTGGAAGAACTAGGTGGCTGGCTGACTGACTGACTGGCATTATGCCAAAGTGCAACATTTTCAATTGGCGCCTATGTTAAATGGTTTGTCAGTGAACTAGGCAACCTGGTGTTGGAATTCTATCCTAGTGATGTGAAAAGAAGGGAGGCTGAATGTCGTGGAGCGCCCCCAGAGATTTTAACTGGGCCAAGTGGGTTAGCAAAAGATAGCTAGAATTTTTTGCTACTTTGATTTTGCTGCAGTTTAACAAACAAACAATTGTGTCTATTGTATAGGCGAAAGCGAGAGAGATGGAGCGAGGGTGTCTGCTGCCTTTGCCTCACTAAGGAGGATATTTATTGATATTGAAATATATGCATGTAAACAGTTTGTTCTGCACAACTTTTTAGGTGGCTGCTCCTGTTTGGCATTGCATTTTTTTTCGCAAACACCTTGAAAGGATTTAAATCCCTTGTCATCGGTATTGTATTGCTCTATGCTGTAAAAGTGCCTCCGAGCACTTTGTTGTTAACGGTAATAACAACAGCAAATACAACAATAAACACTTGTCAAAATCTATAGATTTCAAGGGTTTGATTTTTGTTGTTGTTCTTCACATTATTTGTGTAGCCATTTGAAGGGAGCAAGGATAAATATCAGCAAAATTTTTCATGAAAGTAAAATGAGGATTTTAAAGAATGTTTATTTAAATTATTTAAGCAATATATTTTTCGAAAAAATATGCATTTCCATGCCTTCAAGACCAGAATTTTTAAAACATGACACTTAAAAATTTGTTTACATAGATTTACATAGATTTTTTATTGCTATTTCAGAAGCAGAGAGGAAATATTGTGTTAGTTAGGTTGTAGCCTCATTTCTTAGCTTTCCAAACCATATCTTCGTTTAAAAATCGAAATTATAGTTCAGCAGTTATGGCGGGTTTTGTGAAACATCCCAATAATTAATAATAATTACACGCACTGCGGTACCAACTTCTAAAACCCTCATAACTCTTTTATTATTGCCAGGATTTTAAATTTAAAGGCAGATTTGAAATGCCGCGCAAAAGATGGATAAACGAACAATAAAACATATCGTATTTATCAAAAGTCTCCTATAAAGAATTCCGTTTAAGCGTTGTTGAAAACATTCTTAAAAAGTCATGTTCAAGTTATAACATCTTCAAATCTTAACATTGGTCTTATGATTCTCTAGAAAATATTCTTTAAAAATCCACGTTTATTGTTGATATGATTCTCTAGAAAATATTCTTTAAAAATCCACGTTTATTGTTGATATGATTCTCTAGAAAATATTCTTTAAGAATCCACGTTTATTGTTGATATGATTCTCTAGAAAATATTCTTTAAAAATCCACGTTTATTGTTGATATGATTCTCTAGAAAATATTCTTTAAAAATCCACGTTTATTGTTGATATGATTCTCTAGAAAATATTCTTTAAAAATCCACGTTTATTGTTGATATGATTCTCTAGAAAATATTCTTTAAAAATCCACGTTTATTGTTGATATGATTCTCTAGAAAATATTCTTTAAAAATCCACGTTTATTGTTGATATGATTCTCTAGAAAATATTCTTTAAAAATCCGCGTTTATTGTTGATATGATTATCTAGAAAATATTCTTTAAAAATCCACGATTTTTGGTCTTATGGTTGTCTAGAAAATATTCTTTAAAAATTTACGTTTATTGTTCATATGATTCTCTAAAAAATATTCTTTAAAAATCCACGTTCTATAGAAAATATTCTTTAAAAATCCACGTTTATTGTAAAATTAGTATGGTTTTAGAATGTTGCCTATATTCTTAGGATTCTGAAACTATTTTGCTTTTCAAAATCGTATCTATAGTTTAGGTGTTACAACGGTTTTTGTGAAATAACCCAATAATTATTAACAATCATACGCACTATCGGTCAAATTAAGGAAATCCTCGTAACTCCCTTACTAATGCTTGGATTTTGAATATAAACGCATTTTTGCAAAGCTTACCTTATGCCGCAAAAATGAAAAATAAAGCTATATTTGTACAGATGTTCAAAATTATTTAAAAAACTCGATGTTGATATTGTATATAATCTTCTCACAATTTATCCTCTAAGTTAACTCAACCACCAATAATGTATCCTTTTATACCACTTAACTCCTTTTTATTCTCTTCCTTTTTCATTTCTTACATCTCAATTGTTAACTCATTTTGCCTTTCATTCTTCTTCCTCTTTGCAGCAACAAGTTGTTGAATTATCTGGTTATGTCATTATTTTGGTGGAAAATGTTGATGGTAAAATTAAATTATATGGCTCACCACCGGATCGTGATAATTTGGAAGTGGGCGATGAGATACTCGAAGTTAATGGCTTAACATTGGATAATATCTCACGAACAGAGGTTATACGTCATATACACGATGTAAGTGCTAATGAAGAAAATTATTCAATTTTATGGCAAATTTGTCTTCTCCGTATAATACATTTTGCATGTGTCTTTGCAGTGCATTAAGTCGTGTACCATATGTTTGCGGGTGCGAAAGAAAAATGATTCTCGATTGGGTAAGTAAAAGAAAACAAAAGAATTATTTACAAATTGATGATGATTGAAAATATTGTAGAGATTGGGGTGTATTTTGGATTCGGATTTTATTCTTAATTTTTACTGATTGTTTGGAAGACAAAGGATATTACTGAAATTTTCGTTTATCTGGCTCCATTTTAGCTTTCCAAAACTGATTTTGTGTTAAAAATCCGATTAATGGTGTCAAAGTTATGAGGATTTCTTTATTTGGTACCCACGGGCGTATAAGTGTTTTTAATTATTGGTTTGTTTTACAAAACCCCTTGTAACTTTTAAACCATGAATTCGATTTTATAAAGAGAATGTATTTTAGAAAGCTTTGGAATGAGGCTATATTAAAAAATACTACATGCTTTTCACTTTATTTTGCAATATGAGAAAAAAACTGAGGGAGTATGAGACCAATATTTTTTATGAACCAAAATTCGTCTAAGCTTTGATTTTACCAAAGTAGTCCTTGAAATATTTCACTTAATATTTCGACACATTGCTCTATATATTCATGAGGGTCCCTTTCACATGCTTTATCATGATTAAGATACATAAAATATACAGAGTCCCTTTGATTTCACTTTAAAAATGTGTACATCCCATTTCTTTCCAAACATCCCTGATATTTCGCCACTGCTTGGAATGAATAGCATATAACTATAATTTTCATTTATTCGGCATCTCCTTAGCTTTCCAAACCCGATTTTATATTTCAAATCCATGTAATGGATACCCCCGTGCGTATAAGTATTATTAATTGTTGAGTTGTTTTAGAAAAACCCTTGTAACTTTCGAACCAAGAACCTCATTTTATAAAGATTATTAGTTTCAGGAAGCTTAGATACTCCGTCATAGCCTAAAAGTAAGACATTTTCTAAGCTTGTCGTGAAGTAGAATAAAAATCGTACGGAATGTTTGAGTCATGTTTTCTTAAGACCCATAAGTTCACTAAACTTTGATTTTACCAAAGGTGGTCCTTGCTATAAATTATTAAAAATTGAAACAATTTTCACAATCATTTCTTTAGAACCTATATTACATGCTTTGCCACCATAATGATAGATAGACAGCCTTTTATTTTACTTTAAAAATAGTTACATCCCATTCATCTTCTTATAACTTTGCTTTCTAACCAATTTCTTGCATATACTAATATAATATATAATAATATATATAATATATTTATTATAATTTGTGTTTGTCCGGCACTATCTTAGCTTTCCAAAACCTATTTTAGATTCAAAATCTAAGTAATGGTTTGGGAGTTATGAGTATTTCTTTATTTGGTACCTATCGGGCGTATAAGTGTTATTAATTATTGGGTTGTTTAACAAAAACCCTTGTAAATTGTGGAAAAAGAATGTGATTTTGTAAAGAGAATTAGTTTTGGGAAGCTTAGAAAATAAGCTATGTTTAAAAGGGAGACATTTTGTAAGTTGGCCTCGAATTAGAATAAAAATCCTACGGAATATCTGAGTCATATTTTATTAATAATCAAAAGTGCATTAAACTTTGATTTAGCAAAATGTTGCCCTTCCAAAAAAATTGCTGAAAATTTTAACAATCTCCACAATAATTTTTCGAGAATCTATTTTAAATGTTTCACCATCATAAATATAGATAGAGTGCCTAATTTTTCACTTTAAAAATATGTACATCCCATTCCTCTCATTATAACTTCGCCTTTTCTCCGATTACTTGTGTAGACAAAGATTATTATTATAATTTTTATTTATCCGGCACCGTCTAAGCTTTCCAAAACTTATTTTATGTTCAAAATCCATGTAGTGGTGTGGGAGTTATGAGTATTTCTTTATTTGGTACCTATCGGACGTATAAGTGTTATTAATTATTGGGTTGTTTAACAAAAACCCTTGTAACTTGTGGACCAAGAATGCGATTTTGTAAAGAGAGTTAGTTTCGGGAAGCTTAGAAATTGAGCTATAGTTTAAAAGTGAGACATTTTGTAAGTTGGCCTCGAATTAGAATAAAAATCCAATGGAATGGCTGAGTCATATTTTCTTAAGAATCAATAATCATTAAACTTTGATTTAGCAAAATGTGGCCCTTGCAAACAAATTACTAAAAATTATAACAATCTCCACAATAATTTTTCTAGAAGCTATTTTAAATGTTTCACCATCATTAATATATATAGAGTGCTTAATTTTTCACTTAAAAATATGTACATCCCATTACTTTCATTATAACTTCGCTTTTTCTACGATTACTAGTGTAGACAAAGATTATTATTATAACTTTCATTTATCCGGCACCGTCTTAGCTTTTCAAAACTTATTTTATATTTTAAATCCATGTAATGATGTGGGAGTTATGGGGATTTCTTTATTTGCTACCTATCGGGCGTATAAGTGTTATTAATTATTGGGTTGTTTTACAAAAACCCTTGTAACTTGTGGACCAAGAATGTGATTTTGTAAAGAGAATTAGTTTCGGGAAGCTTAGAAATTAAGCTATAGTCTAAAAGTGAGACATTTTCTAAACGGGCCTAAAATTAGAACAAAAATCGTACGAAATATCTGAGTCATATTTTCTTAACAATCAAAACTGCATTAAGCTTTGTTTTAGCAAAATGCGGTTCTTGCAAAAATATTACTAAAAATTTTAGGATTCTCCACAATAATTTTTCTCGAATCTATTTCAAATGTTTCACCATCATAAATATATATAGAGTGCCTAATTTTTCACTTTAGAAATATGTACATCCCATTCCTTTCATTATAACTTCGCTTTTTCTCCGATTACTTGTGTAGACAAAGATTATTATTATAATTTTCATTTATCCGGCACCATCTTTGCTTTCCAAAACTTTTTTTATATTTAAAATCCATGTAGTGGTGTGGGAGTTATGGGGATTTCATTATTTGCTACCTCCCGGACGTATAAGTGTTATTAATTATTGGGTAGTTTTGCCAAAACTTAGATAGCTTCTGAACCGAGAATTCGATTTTAAAAATCAAGACAGTTTTGGAAAGCCCAGACATGGCGCTGGACTCTACAAAATATAACAAATCCCTGAATTATCGGGAACTAGACGGAAAATTTACGAAATTGCAGACAAATAATTTTTAATATATTTTTTCAAATGTCCGACATCGACTAATGGCACACATGGCGTTGGCATATGCGATTGAGTTGTTACGGTTTATGTCTTAAGGCAAGGAATCACTGGGATTTCCAGAAATTTTAGTTATAAAAGGAGTTATTTTAAGGAGAACTTATATTCATCCGATCTTCATGTCACAAATATTTCCCTCCTTCTCTAAAATAGTATGGCTAACTATATATTCTATAACCCATAAATTATCCAAACGCAATATTTTTCTCTCTCCATCCTCCAGTAATTATGGCCAGCTAACTGCTAGCATGTCAAATCCGACAGTGAAATGTACCTGATAACTAATGAAAATAGATTTACAGCCACTTGGACATAAATCATTGATGCATAAAAGCAAATTACCTTCATTTGGCACATTGGGAGATTGGCAAACAGCACACAAACATGTAGACGCACACACACAAGTGGATAAGCTCGCATGCCAATTCCCACACACTCCCTTATAATGAAAGCTAACAATGAATTGTACGAATGAATTGAAATGCAATGACGGGGACACACCCTTAAAATCAAATGAAAAGTAAATTCCCTCGATTCAACCTCTTTCCCAGTTACGAAACTGGCATGACCCCATGAACGTAATGCTATTGATTACAAATCCGATCCACCGTGGAAAAACAAAAACTGGATGGCAATTGTGTTTTTGTTTTGGTGTCATGGGGGAAGGCAACGTAGACGAAAATCGCTACATGCAACAAACGGCAATTGATTTTTAAATGATTATTTTAGCCGAACAAGTATTGGGAAGTTCTAACCATCATCATTCGTCAATGCCTAGCATCAGCTACTACCTTCACTACGACTATTTTTGGTTGTTGTTGTTGTTGTAGCAGCATTGGCCACATACTTCAGCCATATGTAGTTGTTACGTTTCATTTCTGGTTGATTAATTGTTTGTGGTTTATATGTTTGCCAACAAAATCAACACAAATCCACAGAAACACAGTCTCGTGTGCGTGTGTGCTTTCATGCCATCAGATTTTGGCAATTAGCAGCTTTCTGCGCAGTACAACATTCAACATGCAAACACAATTGTTGTTGTTGCTGTTATGTGCCTGGTCATTGCCACTCAAAAAATGACTGTTGACAATTGAAGTGAGCCATATGCCAACAAATAAGTTCCCATTAAGGGATTTTATATGGCACAGGGAAGGCAATGGTGAAAAAAAGCTAATCAGGAAATTGTATTGCGGAATAAAATAGCATAATTATAATTTTCATTAATCAGGCATCTCCGCAGTTTTCCAAAAATGCTTTAATATTTCAAATCCAAGCGATAGAAGGGAAGTTATCTGGTTTTCTGTAATGGGTACGTATGGGCGTATAAGTGTTATTAATTATTGGGTTCTTTTACAAAAATGTTTGTAACTCCCGAACTATGAGGACGAATTTTAAAAGAAGATTATTTTTAAAAAGCATAGAAATGAGGCTGTATTCCAAAGAATATAAAGTTTATAAAATACAATGTGATCATTACCCAAAAGAGCTTACAAATCTGGCTATATTTAAAAAGATTCCGAGTTCAAAAAATACATTGTTATCATTATACCAAGGAGATGGAAATTCGAATCGAATAGAAAAGTCTTCAAACATTCAAAATTGCATTTTTTTTTTTCAAAAACACAAGATAATATTTACAATTAAATTAAGTTTATTGAAATCATCTTCATATGGCATCATACTCCTATAGAAATTATAATGTGGGCATAAAAAAAAAAAAAAAAATATATATATATATATATATATATATATATATATATATATATATATATATATATATATATATATATATATATATATATAATTTTTATTTCCTATACAAAAGATCACCGGAGACGACTTTTCCTATACAAAAGTTCACCGGAGATGACTTTTCCTATACAAAAGTTCACCGGATATATATTTTTTCCAATACAAAAGTTCACCAGATATGACTATTCCTATACAAAAGTTCATCGGAGATTACTTTTCCTATTCAAAAGCTCACCGGAGATAAATTTTCCAATACAAAAGTTCACCGGAGATGATTTTCCTACACAATAGTTCACCGGAGATGACTTTTCCTATACAAAAGTTTACCGGATATGACTTTTCCTATACAAAAGTTCACCGGAGATGACTTTTCCTATACAAAAGTTGACCGGAGATGACTTTTCCTATACAAAAGTTCACCGGAGATGACTTTTCCTATACAAAAGTTCACCCGAGATGACTTTTCCTATACAAAAGTTCACCGGAGATGACTTTTCCAATACTAAAGTTCATCTGTCAAAAATAGCTTCCTTTGTTAGCTTCCCAAAACTAATTTACTTTTTAAAATCGGTTGTATTGTTCAGACGTTACAACACTTTTTGTGAAATTATCCAATAATTAATAACAATCATACGACCAACAGTACCAATTTTAAAAATCTTCATATCTCCCTTACTATGGTTTCGATTTTGAATATGAAAACGGTTCTGGAAAGCTTCTGCGATTTTTGATTTGCTTTGGATATACTTTTGATTTGCTTTGTATATAAGCCAATATCTTGGACCTTGGACTCCAACAAACTAAAACATTGACAAAGTGGTTTTGAATTCTAAGAAGTAACAAAGATTTAAATTAGTATTCTAAGCCACTTTAAAGAAAAAAAATTAATTGTCAATGTTTTAGTGCGTTGAAATTTGGATATTTTCCCAAAACACAAGATAATATTTACAATTACAATTACTATACATCATAGAAATTATAATTTTCATAAAAATTATTTTTCGTTCATCAGGCGTCTCTGCAGATTTCCAAAAATGTTTTAATATTTCAAATCCTAGCGATAGAAGGGAAGTTATCTGGATTTCCTTAATGGGTGCGTGTGTGCGTATGAGTGTTATTAATTATTGGATTGTTTTATAAAAACTTTTGTAACTCCTGAACTATAAGCATGAATTTAAATATCAGATTAGTTTTCGAAAGCGTATAAATGAGGCTATAATCCAAAATATATACAGCTTAAAAAATACATACTGGTTATTAGACCAAAGAGCTTACAAATCAGGCTATATTCCAAAAAATACCGAATTCCGAAAAAACACATAGTGATCACCATACCAATTTAATGAAAAATAAAATTCAAAGCCTGCCTGCTAAGAAAATTCTTCAAACATTGAAATTTGGATTTGTTTGTTTTTTTTTTGTTTCAAAACACAAGATAATATTTACAATTAAAATTAGGAATATTTAAATCATCATCCTATAGCATCATAGAAATTATAATTTTCATAAAAATTATTTTTCATTCAACAGGCACTGCTGCAGATTTCCAAAAATGGTTTGATATTTAAAATCCGAGCTAAAGAACTGGAGTTATGAGGGTTTCTTTAATTGGTACATGTGTGCGTATGAGTGTTATTAATTATTGGGTTGTTTTGCAAAAACTTATGTAACTCCTGAACTATAAGCATGAATTTAAATAGCAGATAAGTTTTCGAAAGCTTATAAATGAGGCTATAATCCCAAATATATACAGATTAGGAAATATATGCTGGTCATTACACCAAAGGGCTTACAAATCAGGCCATATTCCAAAAAAATAACGAATTTAGAAAAAGACCTCCTGAACATTATACCTGTGAAATGGAAAATAAAATTCAAAGCGCTTCTGCTAAAGAAAAGTCTTCAAACATTCAAATTTGGATTTATTTTTCCAAATCCCCAGATAATATTAACAATTAAAATTGAATATTAAAATTAAGAATATTGAAATCATCTTCCTATAAATTTCAAAGTATGACATCCCTATATCCCACATTCAAGCAGCTGCAGTTGTTGCGTACATTGAGAAAATTCTTCACCAAAAAATTTCCCTGAGTACAAGAAAGAGGCGTAATGAGAGCCCTAAAGAGCAGGTGAGAGGACGAAACGAATATAGAAAAGGAGCACTTGAGTAAGTGATTGTTTATGATGATGCTGCTATTGAAGGTGGCGTTGGTGATGGCAATGGCACTGACTGTATTTTAAATGTCAACTTCCGCTTTTTGGCAAAATGGAAATTCACTAAAGCATGGCAAAGCAGCAATAATACTTCCGTAACAGTGCCTCTCTCCACTAGGGAATTGTACAGCGTCACTCTTCTCTTTGGATGTGTGTGTGTGCGCGCCTCGCAAAATATTTGGCAACACAACAAACGACAACAAGTGATGGATTTGTATTTAAATCCACCCCACTTTGGGAATATTTAGGTCATCACACAAATGCTGCTGATGTGAACGATGAACATAAAACCGGGATGTTTGTTTTGGTGAGATAGGTTAAAGGCGGATGTGGATGTTTAAACAACTGAGGGAATACACAGTACAATCATTAGCAGGCTGAAAGCATGGATGTATTTTTTGAGTGAAAAGCTTTGTTATAGGAAATTCTTGGGAATATTTGGTTATTTTGTTTTTGTTATTATGACCTTATGTACTTGGGGTACTATTTTATGTAGAAATTGAAATTAAATTACTTTTGTGACCGGACAAAGGAATTGCTAGGAAAGTTTATGGCTTTTACCTTCTATTGCAATGTCAGACATTACAATGTATCATTCTGGAATGTGGCCTAATTTCTACACTTTTTAAGTCATATTTCCGTTTAAATATCGCATGTCTGGTCCAGGAGTTATAAGGGTTTTCGTAAAGTAAACCAGTAATTAATAACAATCATAGGCAATGGCTTACCAATTTTAAAAGTTCTCATAACTCTCTTACTTTTGTTTAGATTTGAAATATAAAACAAGTTTTGAAAGCTACTGCCATATCGTATAAATAAAATATAAAATAAAACGTTTATTCTTTAAAAATGTATGTATACCGATTCGATGATTCTCTAAGGTCAACGATTTCCGTAGTTGCTTATGAAAGAACATTGGCTATTGCAGCTGAACTTGGGCCAAAGCTTACCAAGGTTTATCCTGATATTGTAGTTCAGGATATTCTCCTTTATTAAGCCTTGGCATTGAAGTTTTGGTCATTCTCTTCACAATTATCTGTCCGCTACTTGGATGTCTGTTTTGTTTAAAACATTACTACTTTATCTCTTTCAAACATTGTTTTATACCCTTTATTTTGGTAGACTAAGTTCATTATTATAATTTGCATTTATGCGCCACAATTTTAGCTTTTCAAAACATATTTTATATTAAAAATCCAAGTAATGGTGTGTGAGTTATCAGGAGTTCTTTGTTTGGTACCCTGGGGCGTATAAGTGTTATTAATTTTTGGATTGCTTTACTAAAACCCTTGTAACATCTGATCCAATAACCCGATTTTAAAAATCAAAGTAGGTTTGGAAAGTCTAGATATGACGCTAATTTTATTAGGACAAGAATGTCCTTGCTTGGCTTAAAATACCAGGAAAAATCTAAGAAATTGCAGACAAATAATATTTGGTATATTTTCAAACTGCCAACACTGGGCAATGGTGCACTAAACCATGATATTACAAAATGTGCTCCCTGCAATTAAAACTTTCAACACTTTTCTCAATATGCTCATTAGTATCGACATCTCATTTTTTACCTTAATAAAATAAAGGTATATGCAATACCTTTGATTTCACTTTAAAAATGTGTAATTCCCCTTTCTCTTTTAATATGAATATTTGCTTGTGATTATTTTGATAGGAAATGATTACTACTCAAATTTTATTTTATTTAGCTTTTCAAAACTGGTTTCATATTCCAAATTCAAGTGATAGCATGGGAATTGTGAAGAGTTCTTTATTTGGTACCTCGGTGCGTATAAGTATTATTAATTGTTGGGTTGTTTTACAAAATCCCTTGTAACTAGTGAACCAAGAATACGATTTTATAAAGAAGATTAGTTTCAGAAAGCTTAGAAATTAAGATATATTTTAAAAGTGAGACATACTCTGACCTGACCTTGAATTATAATAAAAAGCCTATGGAATGTCTGAGTCATATTTTCTTAGAACCAAAAGTGCACTAAACTTTATTTTACAAAAGATGTTACTTGGAATATATTACTACAAATTTCAATACTTTCCACTGTCAACTCATTAAAATCTATTTGACATGTTTTGCCATGAAAAAGATGGATATGGAAACTTTAGAATTTCCATTAAAAACTAGTACATTCCATTTCTCTTCTTCAAATATTAAGTTTATACATATTATTTGGGTAGACTAGCATTGATTGCAATTTTGATATTTCCGGCATCATTTTAACTTTCCAATACTAGTTTTATATTCACAATCTAAGAAGTGGTATGGGAGTTATGAAGATTTCCTTATTTGGTACCCCGGTACGTGTAAGTGTTATTAATTGTTGGATTGTTTCACCAAAACTGTTGTAACTTCTAAACCAATAACTCGATTTTAAAAATTTAGGTGAATTTTGAAAGCCTGAAAATGACGCTAATTTTGTAAAAATTTAAACGTCCTTGCTTAACTTGAAATATAATACAAAAGTCTACGAAACTGAAGACAAATAATATTTGATACGTTTTCAAACCCACAGTGCACTGAATTTTAATTTTACGAGAGGTGGCCCCTGCTATAAATTACAACAAATTCCATACATTACTCGATATGCTCATTAGAATCTACTTCTAATGTTTTACCATAACAAACATATATATGAGGCGTTAGGTTTTATATTTAAAATGTAATCTCTTTTCTCTCCTTAAATCCATGATTTCTTAACCATTTTTTGTATAGAACAGTTTTAATATTATAATTTTCATTTATGTGGCACCATCCTAGCTTTTCAAAACTGGTTTCATATTCAAAATCCAGGTAGTGGTGTGGAAGTTATGAGGATTTCTTTATTTGGTCCACTTGGGCGTATAAGTGTTATTAATTTTTGGTTTGTTTTACCAAAACTGCTGTAATTTTTTAACCAAAATGTCAATGTTTAAATTCAAGGCAGTTTTGAAAAGCCCAGAAATTACGCTAGACTATCCAAAAGGCAAGAATTCCCTTACTTATCAGGTACTAGATAGAAAATTGTCGGAATTGTAGTCAAATAAGTTTTTATGTGTTTTTCAAAAGTCCAACTAAGACCAATGACCTATATATCGTTGCCGTGTAGGAGCAAAATATTCACTTTTATACCTTAAACCAGTGACACGGGAAATCACTACAAATAGTCTATAATGTGCAGTTGCATAAATTTGTTGTTTTCTGTAGAAATACTTGCTTCCTATTTTAAAATATTGTGATATATATATTCTCAAAGTCAAAACTTATCCAGACGCAATATTTTCTCTCCAACCTCCAGTTATTATTGCCACCTAACGGATATATCAATTACGACAGTAAAATATACCTGAAAACTAACGAAAACGAACACTTGGACATAAGTCATGGATGCATAAGAGCAAATTAATTTCATTCGGCACCTTAGACAATTTGGGAGGAGAAAATTATTGTTTTATTATACCATAGGTTGTCTTTTATTTTCTCAACATAATCTGACGAAATGTTGGCTTTTTGTGTATATTTTTTATTTCTAAGCTTTTCAAAAAATTATTTTTCAAAATTGAGAACCTGGTTCAAGGTACCTATAGGGGTACCAAACTTTGTAAAATCCCTATAGTTTTCTCATAATCGGACTTAAATTGAGATGACTTTGAGTCTTGAAAAATTATAAGTCCGCTATTCCATAGGTTTTGACTTTCATTTCAAGATCAGCTATAGAAATGTCATCTTCTACGAAGATAGCCCCTTCTGTAAGCTTTCCAAGAATAATTTATTTTCTTAAATCAGCTATCTGGTTCAGAAATTACAACACTTTTTGTAAAAATATATAATAATTAATAACAATTATACGCTCCTAGTATCCATTTTAAAAATCCTTATAACTCCTTTACTATGGTTTCGATTTTGAATATAAAAGTGGTTCTGGAAAGCTTCTGAGATGACGGATAAATAAAAAATTAAAATAATATTATTATAAATGTTTTTAACAATTTATGTGTTTGGCTTACTGCCAAAGCATTGCTAATGAATATAATACCCATATATATTTTTACTATGACTTTAATTTTGACTGAAAAAGTCTGAGGATAAAAATTAAATAAAAATTATTTAACGTCAAAGTGTTTGGTTTGATGGAGTCCATTTCGGATTTAAATTGAATTGACTTTGAACCTTAAAAAAAATATAAGTCCTTTATTCCAAAGGCTTTGTCTTCAATTTCAATATGAGTTATACGAAGGTAGCCTCTTTTGTAAGCTTTCCAAAAATAATTTATTTTCTTAAATCAGCTGTCTGGGTCAGATGTTACAACGCTTTTTGTAAAACTTTCCAATAATTAATAACATTCATACGCTTACCAGTACCAATTTTAAAAATCCTCAACTTCCTCACTACGTAGTCTATTTTGAATATAATAAGGGTTCTGGAAAGATTCTGCGATGACGGATAAATAAAAATTAAAATAATATTATTATTTATTTTTAAAATCGGTTGCCTGGTTCAGATATTACAAGGCTTTGTATGAATTTATGCAATAATTAATAACAATTATACTCTCTGCTGTACCAATTTAAAAAAATCCCCATAGCTACCTTGCTATGGCTTCGATTTTGAAAATGAAACCTCTTTTTTGGAAAGCTTCTTCTATTACGGATAAATAGAAAATAAAATACAATTTTTGGTGTGATGGAGTCCATTTCGGACTTAAATTAAAATGATTTTGAGCCTTGAAAAATTATAAGTTCCCTATTCCATAGGTTGTGCTTTCCATTTCAGGATCAGTTAAATAAATGTAATATTCTAAGGAAATAGCCTCGTTTGTAGGCTTTCCATAACTTATTTAATTATTAAAATCGGTTGTCTGGTTCAGACATTACAAGGCTTTGTATGAATTTATGCAATAATTAATAACAATCATACGCTCACCTGTACAAATTAAAAAAAAATCCTCATAACTCCCTTGCTATGGATTCGATTTTGAAAATAAAACCTGTTATGGAAAGCTTTTTTCATCACGGATAAATCGAAAACAAAATTATAATTTTGTGTTCTATAACAGTTATCAAAAATTCTAAATTTTGGGTAGTCAACAAATATTTGTTTGGCCCTATTTAAAAATCTTTTTTATTGCCACTAAAAAGTCACACATAAAAATCAGATTCTGTCTAATTTACCATTTGACCATATTGTAAATACCCCAACCAACAACTAGCCAACATTTTTTGTTGGCTTACTGCCACAGTTTTACTAATGGAATTTAACTTTGATTCGGTATATAGCCTCGGTATTTAAGGTTTGTTGTGGGTTTACAATTTAACCCAACAATGGTGGTTAGATTTCATTAGATCAAAGTTTTAAGTTTAGGGTACACACGCACATATAGAGAGACAAACATTTAGATATTCTCGACAAATACAACAAAATCATTTAGGTATCCCAAAACTATGGTGCACCATCTATTTACATAGAGACAACATCCCATTACCCTTTCTTGTTAAGGCATCCTTTCAAATGCAAAGGAAAACTTTGCATTACAAAATGTTAAGAGGTTTCGTTTTTTTTTTTGCAAAAGCGGATATGCGCAAACAATCTCCGTATTGCCTGAAGATGGTTAGGTAAGATATTTATTAAAGTGTCTACATGTTGAGGTATGTGTATTTGTATATGTGTCTGTCTACCAAACTTAACAGGTGTCAGTTAAGTGTTTCTATTTTCAATTGGTCCTCCTTCAGTGTGTGTATTTTTAGGATTTGTCCTTCCTCCACCTTTTTTTTTGAAGACTTTGTAGTTGTTGCCGTTTGGTAGTAGTTGTTTGTTGTTGGTTTTCTAAAAACCACACACAATGCCAGCTGCAAATTTTGGTTTGCAAAACTATTTTTTTGGTTTTTGTTTTTGCCCAGACTAACTATTATTTGTCGAAAGGACCTTACTTTGCCCCTGACCAAGTGAACGAAAGATAACAAGCAAATATAGCTGTCAGTGACTTATGGATATTTAATGGGGTGTAATGGAAATAATATTTTTTTTTTTTCAAACACTGTGCAACACTGGAAATGCAAACAACTTCTAACGGGCATTTTCTGAAAGTACATATTGAGACTACAAAAACCTTAATTGGGTTTTGTGTTCTTAGATCGGGTTTAGATTTTATGGCCTTATCTAAACCGACCTAAAATGAGCCTTTTTTCCAGTGATCGGACCTTTATCTCCGAAACTAATAAGAATTTTGCTTTGCAGTCTTCACCAATATTGTAGCCCTAAAATAGAGAAACTTATGTGTCAAACAGATGAACTAGGAAAAACTGCATCTAGTGCATCAAACGCGTTAAAATATAGAAAAGTTTACATCATTTCTGAAATTCTGGTCAGTAACAACTAAACTGTTGGGAGTTGAAACAAGTAACAATTCTAAAAACTTTCCAAATAATGTGACCATCGATTCTTCAGAACATTCTGAACCTATAAAATGGTTTTTTAACGTTGTTTAAGGAGTATTTCATAACATACCTTTTACAAAACTTATTTCAAACAATGTTCACACAGGCTGTTTTTTCTCATGTTGGGGATTTCAATGAATTATTGAAATATTTACCAAATTGTTGTTAAAAAATTTGCTATAAACAAGGCGATAGAGGCATTTTACAACAATATAATGTTCTGAAGAGTTGTGTATTACATTCCAGAGAATATTTTCCTAAAAGGTAACATTAAAAAGAATTTAACACTTTGGGAGATACGCTGCTAAATATACATAAATTATAGAATTTTTAGATATATTATAAAATTTGAGGCAATAAATGCAGTTTTTTGAGTTCACTATTCCTCCAAATATTTTCTTCTTGCTCTTATCTACAAGTTTGCTGCAGATGTCAAAACAAGATTCGTATTGGTTTCAGAATACAGCCCCGATTTGTTTTAAAAATTCGATATTTAACCATGTTTAGATGAGCCCATAAAAACCGCACCCGATCTAAGAAAACAAAACCCAAATATGGTTATTGCCTATTGGTCCTCTACTTTCATAAAATTCTGGAAAGAAGTTGTTTGCACGCGATTGGCTCAAAAATGTTGCACAGTGAAATTAATAATAAAAAGTGACAAATATTGTCTTGAGGGTTATCACCCCAAAGATGTGGACTTTTTGAAAATATTTGTGGAGAAAAATACATTTACTTTATTTTTTTATAAAGTCTGCATCCCATCAGCTTTCCAAAAATATTTTCAAGTTTAAAATCATAAAATCATTTAAAGTCATAGAGCGGTAGAGTAGATGACCCCTTGGGTCGTCTACCGTAGAGTAGATGTCCCCTTGGGTTTTCTACTGTTTAGTATATACACTAGGGTTAGTCATTTTTTCATTTTTTTTCGAATATCAAAAATCTGTGGAAATGGCATGCAGGGCATGCCAAAATAATAAGAATTGCGTTTTTACTTTTTCGAAATTGTAAAAAAACCTTCCGCACAAAATGCAATTACTTAAGCTAAAAACAAACTTTTTTAGTTTACTTTTTGTTTTAAATTTGAGAAATTTTTTTCTGCAATAGTTGTTCTTTGAAATAATTTTTTTTAGTTGGTTTTAGTGCATCGATTTCAAATATGCAATTTGATCAAAAATCTGCCATTTAGTTTTTAAGCTGCATCGATTTTAAAATTTGCAACTCGGTTTCATTTCCAGTTTCCAAAATTTTAAATGAGTTGCTCTAATAAAAGTTTGACAATACAGAAGTAATGTCATAATACATAATTTATATCGTTTTGAGTTTTAAATTATTTTTTTCATAGTTTGTGTTCACATCGCAATGTCGTTTAAAAAAAGTTGCAAAAATGTCCAAAAAACAGTGATAACTGGGTCAAAAATTTTAAAGCAAAAAGACCGCATGAAATAAAAAACTGTTTTGCCGCTATACCATTTATACGAATTTCCGAAAGAAATTTGAGAATTTTAGCTACAATTTTTAACCGAACTAGCTGTAATAATCAATATTTTATTTAAAAAATATTATCAAATTTTAAAAATCACAAAAAAATTCAATTTGTGCGGAACGTTTTTCCACAATTTCGAAAAAGTAAAAGAAATGACTAACTCTAATATACACACTTGTGCCGTCTAGATAGATAGATGGCCTTTTGGATACTCTAATGTTGACCAGATGGCCCCTTCGGTCTTCTATTGTAGAGTAGATGGACCCTTGGGTCTTCTACTGTTTAGTATATACACACTTGTGTCGTCTACTGTTGAGTAGATGACCCCTTGGATCCTGTACAGTAGAGTTGATGGCCCATTGGGTCCTCAACTGTAGAGTAAATGTCCGGTTGGGTCGTCTAGGGTAGAGTAAGTGGCGCCTTTAATTGTCTACTGTAGAGTAGATGGCCCTTTGGGTCGTCTACGGTAGAGTAAATGACCCCTTGGGTCGTCTAAGGTAGTGTAGATGGTCCATTTGGTCGTCTACGGTAGAGTAGATGACCCATTGGGTCGTCTAAGGTACAGTAGATGACCCATTGGGTCGTCTAAGGTACAGTAGATGGCCCATCTGACCCAAAAAGGTGCGTCTTTTATTATCTGTTGTAGAGTAGATGACCCCTTGGGTCGTCTAAGGTAGTGTAGATGGTCCATTTGGTAGTCTACAGTAGAGTAGATGACCCCTTGGGTCGTCTAAGCTAGAGTAGATGACCCATATGGGCTTCTACGGTACAGTAGATGACCCCTTGGGTCGTCTGACCCAAAAAGGTGCGTCTTTATTATATGCTGTAGAGTAGATGACCCCTTGGGTCGTCTAAGGTAGAGTAGATGGCCCATTCGGTCGTCTACGGTAGAGTAGATGGACCCTTGGGTCGTCTACGGTAGAGTAGATGACCCCTTGGGTCGTCTAAGGTAGAGTAGATGGCCCATTTGGGCGTCTGCGGTAGAATAGGTGACCCCTTGGGTCGTCTACTGTAGAGTAGATGGCACCTTGAGTCGTCTACTGTAGAGTAGATGGTCCCTTGGGTCGTCTACGGTATCATCTACTGTAGAGTAGATGGCCCCTTAGGTCATCTTCTGTAGAGTAGATGGCCCCTTGGGTCGTATACGGTAGAGTAGATGACCCCTTGGGTTGTGTAAGGTAGAGTAGATGACCCCTTGGGTCTCTAAGGTAGAGTAGATGGCCCATTTGGTAGTCTACAGTAGAGTTGATGGCCCATTGGGTCCTCAAATGTAGAGTAAATGACCCGTTGGGTCGTCTAGGATAGAGTAGGTGGCGCCTTTAATTGTCTACTGTAGAGTAGATGGCCCATTTGGTCGTCTACGGTAGAGTAGATGACCTTTTGGGTCGTCTACGGTAGAGTAGATGACCCTTGGGTCGTCTACGGTAGAGTAGATGGTCCACGGTAGGGTAGATGACCCCTTGGGTTGTCTAAGGTAGATTAGATGACCCCTTGTGTCTCTAAGGTAGAGTAGATGGCCCCTTGGGTCGTCTACTTTCTAGTATATACCCACGTGTATCGTCTACTGTAGAGTAGATGGCCCCTTAGGTCATCTTCTGTAGAGTAGATGGCCCCTTGGGTCGTCTACGGTAGAGTAGATGATCCCTTGGGTTGTGTATGGTAGAGTAGATGACCCCTTGGGTCTCTAAGGTAGAGTAGATGGCCCATTTGGTAGTCTACGGTACAGTAGATGGCCCCTTGGGTCGTCTACTTTCTAGTATATACCCACGTGTGTCGTCTACTGTAGATTAGATGTCCCCTGGGGTCCTCTACAGTAGAGTTGATGGCCAATTGGGTCCTCACATGTAGAGTAAATGACCCGTTGGGTCGTCTAGGATAGAGTAGGTGGCGCCTTTAATTGTCTACTGTAGAGTAGATGGCCCATTTGGTCGTCTACGGTAGAGTAGATGACCTTTTGGGTCGTCTACGGTAGAGTAGATGACCCTTGGGTCGTCTACGGTAGAGTAGATGGTCCACGGTAAGGTAGATGACCCCTTGGGTTGTCTAAGGTAGATTAGATGACCCCTTGGGTCTCTAAGGTAGAGTAGATGGCTCCTTGGGTCGTCTACTTTCTAGTATATACCCACGTGTATCGTCTACTGTAGAGTAGATGGCCCCTTAGGTCATCTTCTGTAGAGTAGATGGCCCCTTGGGTCGTCTACGGTAGAGTAGATGACCCCTTGGGTTGTGTAAGGTAGAGTAGATGACCCCGTAGAGTCATCTACTTGACCTGTAGAGTAGATGGCCCCTTAGGTCATCTTCTGTAGAGTAGATGACCCCTTGGGTTGTGTAAGATAGAGTAGATGACCCCTTGGGTCTCTAAGGTGGAGTAGATGGCCCATTTGGTAGTCTACAGTAGAGTTGATGGCCCATTGGGTCCTCAAATGTAGAGTAAATGACCCGTTGGGTCGTCTTTGGTAGAGTAGATGACCCCTTTGGTCGTCTACCGTAGAGTAGATGACCCCTTGGGTCGTCTACCGTAGAGTAGATGACCCCTTGGTCGTCTATCGTAGAGTAGATGACCCCTTGGGTCGCCTACGGTAGAGTAGATGACCTCTTCGGTCGTCTCCGGTAGTGTAGATGACCCCTTGTGTCGTCTATAGTAGAGTAGGTGGCCTCTTGGGTCGTCCACTATAGAGTAGATGGCCCCTTGTGTCGTCTACTGCTGAGTAGATGACCCCTTGGATCCTCTACAGTAGAGTTGATGGCCCATTGGTCTACGGTAGATTGCTTAATCAAAGCACTCCTCGTCCCGATAACATATCAGGACAATGGCAAAACATTGTCCACTCCATGCAAACAGCCGCAATCAGTACATGGATACCAGAGACCTCCACCAAGGAATCCATGGTATGACCAGGAGTGACATGCTTCTACCGAAGAGACGACCCTTGGGTCGTCTGACCCAAAAAGGTGCGTCTTTTATTATCTGTTGTAGAGTAGATGACCCCTTGGGTCGTCTAAGGTAGTGTAGATGGTCCATTTGGTAGTCTACAGTAGAGTAGATGACCCCTTGGGTCGTGTAAGTTAGAGTAGATGGCCCATATGGGCGTCTACGGTACAGTAGATGACCCCTTGGGTCGTCTGACCCAAAAAGGTGCGCCTTTATTATATGCTGTAGAGTAGATGACCCCTTGGTTCGTCTAAGGTAGAGTAGATGGCCCATTCGGTCGTCTACGGTAGAGTAGATGGCCCCTTGGGTCGTCTACGGTAGAGTAGATGACCCCTTGGGTCGTCTAAGGTAGAGTAGATGGCCCATTTGGGCGTCTACGGTAGAGTAGGTGACCCCTTGGGTCGTATACTGTAGAGTAGATGGCACCTTGAGTCGTCTACGGTAGAGTAGATGGTTCCTTGGGTCGTCTACGGTATCATCTACTGTAGAGTAAATGGCCCCTTAGGTCATCTTCTGTAGAGTAGATGGCCCCTTGGGTCGTCTACTGCAGAGTAAATGGTCGACGGTAGAGTAGATGACCCCTTGGGTTGTCTAAGGTAGAGTAGATGACCCCTTGGGTCTCTAAGGTAGAGTAGATGGCCCATGTGGTAGTCTACGGTAGAGTAGATGGCCCCTTGGGTCGTCTACTTTCTAGTATATACCCACGTGTGTCGTCTACTGTAGATTAGATGACCCCTGGCGTCCTCTGCAGTAGAGTTGATGGCCAATTGGGCCCTCAAATCTAGAGTAAATGACCCGTTGGGTCGTCTAGGATAGAGTAGGTGGCGCCTTTAATTGCCTACTGTAGAGTAGATGGCCCATTTGGTCGTCTACGGTAGAGTAGATGACCCCTTGGGTTGTGTAAGGTAGAGTAGATGACCCCTTGGGTCTCTAAGGTAGAGTAGATGGCCCTTTTGTAGTCTACGGTATAGTAGATGGCCCCTTGGGTCGTCTACTTTCTAGTATATACCTACGTGTGTCGTCTACTGTAGATTAGATGTCCCCTGGGGTCCTCTACAGTAGAGTTGATGGCCCATTGGGTCCTCAAATGTAGAGTAAATGACCCGTTGGGTCGTCTAGGATAGAGTAGGTGGCGCCTTTAATTGTCTACTGTAGAGTAGATGGCCCATTTGGTCGTCTACGGTAGAGTAGATGACCCCTTGGATCGTCTACGGTAGAGTAGATGACCCCTTGGGTCGTCTACGGTAGAGTAGATGACCCCTTGGGTCGTCTACGGTGGAGTAGATGGTCCACGGTATAGTAGATGACCCCTTGGGTTGCCTAAGGTAGAGTAGATGACCCCTGGGGTCTCTAAGGTAGAGTAGATGGCCCCTTGGGTCGTCTACTTTCTAGTATATACCCACGTGTATCGTCTACTGTAGATTAGATGACCCCTGGGGTCCTCTACAGTAGAGTTGATGGCCCATTGGGTCCTCAAATGTAGAGTAAATGACCCGTTGGGTCGTCTTTGGTAGAGTAGATGGCCCCTTGGGTCGTCTACGGTAGAGTAGATGAGCCCTTGGGTCGTCTACCGTAGAGTAGATGACCCCTTGGATCGTCTACCGTAGAGTAGATGACACCTTGGGTCGCCTACGGTAGAGTAGATGACCTCTTCGGTCGTCTCCGGTAGAGTAGACGGTCCCTTGTATCATCTACGATAGAGTAGATGGCCCCTTGGGACGTCTACGGTAGAGTAGGTGGCCTCTTGGGTCGTCCACTATAGAGTAGATGGCCCCTTGTGTCGTCTACTGCTGAGTAGATGACCCCTTGGATCCTCTACAGTAGAGTTGATGGCCCATTGGGTCCTCAACTGTAGAGTAAATAGCCTATTGGGTCGTCTAGGGTAGAGTAGGTGGCGCCTTTAATTGTCTGCTGTAGAGTAGATGACCCTTTGGGTCGCCTACGGTAAAGTAGATGACCCCTTGGGTCGTCTTCGGTAGAGTAGATGACCCCTTGGGTCGTCTTCGGTAGAGTAGATGACCCCTTGGGTCGTCTACGGTAGAGTAGACGGTCCCTTGTATCATCTACGATAGAGTAGATGGCCCCTTGGGACGTCTACGGTAGAGTAGATGGTTCCTTGGGTCCTCTACGGTAGAGTAGATGACCGCTAGGATCGTCTACGGTAGAGTAGATGACCCCTTGGGTCGTCTACGGTAGAGTAGATGACCCCTTGGGGCGTCTACGGTAGAGTAGATGACCCCTTGGGGCGTCTACGGTAGAGTATATGACCCCTTGGGTCGTCTACGGTAGAGTAAATGGCCACTTGGGACGTCTACGATAGAGTAGACGACCCCTGGGTCGTCTAAGGTAGAGTAGATGACCCATTTGGGCGTCTACGGTAGAGTAGATGGCCAATTTGGTCGTCTACGGTAGAGTATATGGCTCCTTGGATCGTCTACTGTAGAGTAGATGACGCCTTGGGTGATATACTATAGAGTATATTGCCCTTTGTGTCCTCTACTGTAGAGTAGATGGCCCCTTGGGTTGTCTACTGTAGATTAGAGGACCCCTGGGGTCCTCTACAGTAGAGTTGATGGCCCATTGGGTCCTCAACTGTAGAGTAGATGACCCGTTGTGTCGTCTACGATAAAGACGACACGGTTTGTGGCCTTAAAAAGTCTTAAAAAAATTCACGGTTTGTGGCCTTTAAAACTCTTTAAAAAATGCACGGTTTGTGGCCTTAAAAAATCCACAAACTCGTCAAAAAGCCCACGGTTTATGGCCCTAAAAATTCTTTATAAATTGACGGTTTGTGGCCTTAAAAACTCTTTAAAAATCTCCGTTTTGTGGCCTTATATTTTAGTTAATAAATCCACGTTTTGTGGCCTTAAATTATCGTTGAAGAATCCAAGTATTGTACCGCTAAAAATTTTTAAAAATTATTTTTTTTTGTCGTAAACATCGTTAAAAACTTTAGGTTTTTTTGGCCTTAAATTTCTTGAAAAACCCAATGTCCAATACGTCCTAATAATGCACAGCAATCCCAGAAATTCCCCATTCTAGATTCCCATTACCTCTTACCGTCAAATTTCGTTCTTTCTCCCTTGAATGTTTTCGTTACACCCCAATACCATCATCACCATCACAAAGCAACTAATTGGAATGTGGACCTTGACTGGCACTAGTTGTCTTGTTAACTGACGGGTTAGATGCCTGTCAGTGACTAACCATTTTTGGGTCTTCTTGGTTAGATTTTGTGGTTAAGAAAGATGATTCTCAAAGAGAGAGACAAAGAGAGATTTCTGTGAGAAATATTTGCTGAATGAATTAACCCGGCAGTTAAAGTTTGCACAACATAACGCCTCATCTTTTACCAGGTTCTTCAATTGCAAAATCAAAGGACATTTTTTTTAAAAAAAGGATAAATGATTGAATACACAAATTAATATTTTCGGGTGTAAGAGAAGGGATTGACGCCCTATTGGCCATAACTACTATTGGAACAGCATTTTTGTCATTATAATTAATGGCTAGCAATTTATCATCGAAGTGTGAGACAAAACAAAAGAAAACCGACTTAAAGTTAAAACTATAAACCAACAATAACAATACCAAATCTGCCTGCCAATTATCCTTTCAATGTAAATATAAAAAAACAAATGAAAACAAATTGTTTGATTAATTGCTTAAAGTTTGAATTTAAAGTTGAAAATTATGTAAGGAAAAGGCGAAAGAATGAGTTTCTCACGAACTTCCCAAAAGAGACAAGAGAGATTTATTTCGCACCAAAAGGTCCGAGATCCGAACGGCTTTGGGAATTCTTGGAAAATATTCCTATGCGGAAAAATATTGTTCCTGATGTAGTTTCGATACCAAGACCTTCTGACGCATTGTGCAAGGGGGTTTGCCAATAACTTTTAGTACAAAAATTAACAAAAATACTTGGGCTGTGCTGCTATGCTGGAAGTTATTCCTGCATGAGTTTCGATACCCATGACCTTCCGCCGTAGTGTACAACTACAAAATCCACAAAATTTATCTTGACAAAGCATGGTGAGGCTCTGTCAAAAAAAATTACCAAATTTCATTATGACATCTATTTTATCTCCAATGTGCCTCTATTTTTGTTTTTGTTTTTCTGTTTTTGCTTTGCATTGTGAAAAAGGGGGTGTATTCATGCCTGGTTGATAAGCCGCTTATGTATGCTCGTCCCATGCACCACAATAGTGGGCATCATCACCATCATCGTTCAGTGATTAGAACATGCTTTTGTTACCCAGCTCATTTGAGTGGCAATCAAGCGTTGCCGGGCATTTTCATCATCGTTCTCTTCTTCAGAGTCGTCATTATTAGTCATTAATCAATGAATTGTTTTGTTTTCTGATTTGAAAATAGCATAGGAAAATAACAACAACGACAAAAACAAATTTGACAAAAGATCAGCCTACATACTAATCACACAAGTATGCAAGGTGGAACAGAGGGATATGATGCAGATATTCCCCCTCTAACCACTGTTTTTCAATATAAAACCACCAAACCGGTATTCTATAGAATGGAAGATATACGTTGGGGCATTACATGGAATAGAAGACCACCGTAGGGGTCTTCTATAGAAGAGAAGACCACCGTGGGGGTCTTCTATGGAATAGAAGACCATCGTAGGGGTTTTCTGTAGAATAGAAGACCACCGTAGGGGTCTTCTATAGAAGAGAAAAACACCGTGGGGGTCTTCTATGGAATAGAAGATCATCGTAGGGTTCTTCTATGGAATAGAAGATCATCGTAGGGTTCTTCTATGGAATAGAAGATCACCGTTGGGGAATAAAAGACCACCGTAGGGGTCACACAAGTATGCAAGGTGGAACAGAGGGATATGATGCAGATATTCCCCCTCTAACCACTGTTTTTCAATATAAAACCACCAAACCGGTATTCTATAGAATGGAAGATATACGTTGGGGCATTACATGGAATAGAAGACCACCGTAGGGGTCTTCTATAGAAGAGAAGACCACCGTGGGGGTCTTCTATAGAATAGAAGACCATCGTAGGGGTTTTCTGTAGAATAGAAGACCACCGTAGGGGTCTTCTATAGAAGAGAAAAACACCGTGGGGGTCTGCTATGGAATAGAAGATCATCGTAGGGTTCTTCTATGGAATAGAAGATCATCGTAGGGTTCTTCTATGGAATAGAAGATCACCGTTGGGGAATAGAAGACCACCGTAGGGGTCTTCTATAGAAGAGAAGACCACTGTAGGGTTCTTCTGTAGAGTAGAAAACTACCGTAGGGGTCTTCTACAGAATAGAAGACCACCGTACGGTAGAAAACTACCGTAGGGATCTTCTATAGAGTAAAATACCACTGTAGGGTTCTCTATAGAATTGGAGACAGTCGTAGGGGTCTTCTATAGAATAGAAGACCACCGTGGGGGTCTTCTATGGAAGAGAAGACCATCGTAGGGCTCTTCTATGGAATAGAAGACCTCCGTAGGGGTCTTCTACAGAATAGAAGACCATCGTAGGGGTCTTCTGTAGAATAGAAAACCACAGTAGGGTTCTTCTATAGAACATAAGACCACCGTAGGGGTCCTCTATAGAATAGAAAACCACCGTAGGGGTCTTCTCTAGAATAGAAGACCACCGTAGGGGTCTTCTGTAGAATAGAAAACCACAGTAGTGGTCTTCTATAAAACATAAGACCACCGTAGGGGTCTTCTATAGAATAGAAGACCACCGTAGGGGTCTTCTATAGAATTGAAGAACACCGTAGGGGTCTTCTATAGAATAGAAGACCACCGTAGGGGTCGTAGGAGTTTTCTATAGAATAGAAGAGCACCGTAGGTGTCTTCTATTGAATAGAAGACCACCGTAGGGGTCTTCTATAGAATAGAAGACCACCGTAGGGGTCTTCTATAGAATAGAAGACCACCGAAGGAGTTTTCTATAGAGCAGAAGACCACCGTAGGGGTCTTCTATAGAATAGAAGACCACCGTAGGGGTCTTCTATAGAATAGAAGAGCACCGTAGGGGTCTTATATAGAATAGAGGAGCACCGTAGGGGTCTTCTATGGAATATAAGATCACCGTAAGGGTCTTCTATAGAATAGAATACCATTGTAAGGGTCTTCTATAGAATAGAACACCATCGTAGGGATCTTTTATAGAATAGAAGTCCACCGTAGGGGTCTTCTATAGAATAGAAGACCACCGTAGGGACGTTTTCTATAGAATGGAAGACCATCGTAGGGGTCTTCTATAGAAAAGAAGACCACCGTAGGGGTCTTCTATAGAATAGAAGACCACCGTAGGGGTCTTCTATAGAATAGAAGACCACCGTAGGAGTCTTCTATAGAATTGAAGAACACCGCAGGGGTCTTCTATAGAATAGAAGACCACCGTAGGGGTCTTCTATAGAATAGAAGAGCACCGTAGGGGTCTTATATAGAATAGAAGAGCACCGTAGGCGTCTTCTATGGAATATAAGATCACCGTAAGGGTCTTCTATAGAATAGAATACCATTGTAGGGGTCTTCTATAGAATAAAAGACCGTCGTAGGAGTTTTCTATAGAATAGAAGAGCACCGTAGGGGTCTTCTATAGAATAGAACACCATCGTAGGGATCTTTTATAGAATAGAAGTCCACCGTAGGGGTCTTCTATAGAATAGAAGACCACCGTAGGGACGTTTTCTATAGAGTGGAAGACCATCGTAGGGGTCTTCTATAGAAAAGAAGACCACCGTAGGGGTCTTCTATAGAATAGAAGACCACCGTAGGGGTCTTCTATAGAATAGAAGACCACCGTAGGGGTCTTCTATAGAATAGAAGACCAACGTAGGGGTCTTCTATAGAATAGAAGACCAACGTAGGGGTCTTCTATAGAATAGAAGACCACCGTAGGGGTCTTCTATAGAATAGAAGACCACAGTAGTAGTTTTATATAGAATAGAAAACCATCGTAGGAGCCTCCTATAGAATAGAAGAGCACCGTAGGGGTCTTATATAGAATAGAAGAGCACCGTAGGGGTCTTCTATAGAATAGAAAAGCACCGTAGGGGTCTTCTATAGAATAGAAGAGCACCGTAGGGGTCTTCTATAGAATAGAAGAGCACCGTAGGGGTCTTCTATAGAATAGAAGACCACCGTAGGGGTCTTCTATAGAATAGAAGACCACCGTAGGGGTCTTCTATAGAATAGAAGACCACCGTAGGGGTCTTCTATAGAATAGAAGACCACCGTAGGGGTCTTCTATAGAATAGAAGACCACCGTAGGGTTCTTCTATAGAATAGAAAACCACCGTAGGGGTCTTCTATAGAATAGAAGACCACCGTAGGGGTCTTCTATAGAATAGAAGACCACCGTAGGTGTCTTCTATAGAAGAGAAGACCACCGTGGGGGTCTTCTATGGAATAGAAGACCATCGTAGGATTCTTTTTTGGAATAGAACATCAGCGTAGGGGTCTTCTATAGAGTAGAAAACTACCGTAGGGGTCTTCTGTAGAATAGAAAACCACCGTAGGGGTCTTCTATAGAATAGAAGGCTACCGTTGGGGTCTTCTATAGAATAGAAGGCTACCGTAGGGGTCTTCTATAGAATATAAGACCACCGTGGGGGTCTTCTATAGAAGAGAAGACCACCGTGGGGGTCTTATATGGAATAGAAGACCATCGTAGGGCTCTTCTATAGAATAGAAGGACACGGTAGGGGTCTTCTGTAGAATAGAAAACCACCGTAGTTGTCTTCTATAGAATAGAAGACCACCGTAGGGGTCTTCTACAAAATAGAAGACCACCGTAGGGGTCTCCTGTAGAATAGAAGACCACCGCAGACGTCTTATATGGAATCGAAGGCCACCGTAGGGGTCTTCTAGATATTAGAAGACCACCGTAGGGTCTTCTATAGGATATAAGACCACCGTATGGGGTCTTCTATAGAATAGAAGACCACTGTAGGGGTCTTCTATAGAATAGAAGACCAAGGTGTCTTCTGTAGAACAGAAGACCACTGTAGGGGTCTTCTATAGAATAGATGACCACCGAAGGGTTCTGCTATAGAACAGAAGACCACCGTAGGGGTCTTCTATAGATTAGAAGAACACCGTAGGGGTCTTCTATAAATAGAAGACCACCGTAGGGATATTCCATAGAATAGAAAACCACCGTAGGGGTCTTCTATAGAATAGAAAACCACTGTAGGGTTCTTCTATAGAATAGAAAACCACCGTAGGGGTCTTCTATAGAATAGAAGACCACCGTAGGGGTCTTCTATAGAATAGAAGACCACCGTAGGTGTCTTCTATAGAAGAGAAGACCACCGTGGGGGTCTTCTATGGAATAGAAGACCATCGTAGGATTCTTTTTTGGAATAGATCATCAGCGTAGGGGTCTTCTATAGAGTAGAAAACTACCGTAGGGGTCTTCTGTAGAATAGAAAACCACCGTAGGGGTCTTCTATAGAATAGAAGGCTACCGTTGGGGTCTTCTATAGAATAGAAGGCTACCGTAGGGGTCTTCTATAGAATATAAGACCACCGTGGGGGTCTTCTATAGAAGAGAAGACCACCGTAGGGCTCTTCTATAGAATAGAAGGACACGGTAGGGGTCTTCTGTAGAATAGAAAACCACCGTAGTTGTCTTCTATAGAATAGAAGACCACCGTAGTTGTCTTCTATAGAATAGAAGACCACCGTAGGGGTCTTCTACAAAATAGAAGACCACCGTAGGGGTCTTCTACAAAATAGAAGACCACCGTAGGGGTCTCCTGTAGAATAGAAGACCACCGCAGACGTCTTATATGGAATCGAAGGCCACCGTAGGGGTCTTCTAGATATTAGAAGACCACCGTAGGGTCTTCTATAGGATATAAGACCACCGTATGGGGTCTTCTATAGAATAGAAGACCACTGTAGGGGTCTTCTATAGAATAGAAGACCAAGGTGTCTTCTGTAGAACAGAAGACCACTGTAGGGGTCTTCTATAGAATAGATGACCACCGAAGGGTTCTGCTATAGAACAGAAGACCACCGTAGGGGTCTTCTATAGATTAGAAGAACACCGTAGGGGTCTTCTATAAATAGAAGACCACCGTAGGGATATTCCATAGAATAGAAAACCACCGTAGGGGTCTTCTATAGAATAGAAACCACAGTAGGGGTCTTCTATACAATAGAAGACCGCCGTAGGGGTCTTCTATAGAATAGAAGACAGCAAAAGAGGTCTTATGTAGAATAGAAGACCACCGCAGGAGTCTTCTAAGGAAATGAAGATCACCGGAAGGGACTTCTATGAAATAGAAGACCACGGAAGGCGTCTCCTATACAATAGGAGGCAACAGATGTGGTCTTTTCTAGAATAGAAGTGTAGGGGTCTTCTTTTGTATAGAAGAAGGTCTTCCATAGAGTAGAATGTCACCGTAGGGGCCTTTGATAAAATAGAAGAACATCGTAGGGGTCTTTCATAGAATGGAAAGCCCCCGTATAGAAGAAAAGAACATCGTAGATTTTTTCTATAAAACAGAAGTCCAATGCGGTCTTCTATAGAATAGAAGTCCACCGCTGGGGTCTTCTATAGAATAGAAGACCGCCGTAGGGGTTTTCTATAGAATAGAAGACCACCGTAGGGGTCTTCTATAGAATAGAAGACCACCGTAGGGGTCTTCTAGAGAATAAAAACCACCGCACAGTGGTTCAGAAATCGATTTTCCTGGCCAAAACCCCCATTTTTTGTTGTCACCGATTGTTAATTTCTATATGGGATTCGATAGTAAACATATTGATACTATGGAAAGCAAAAAATTAGATAAACATATTGGAAGGTGTTGGCGTGGCGTGCTCTTAAAAACGAAAAATGTTTCTAATGGAAAGTGGCAAATATGTAAATTTTGCAAATTTCTGGATAAAGAAACAGCTACATATTTCTCAGAAACTATAACAGATATTGTGTTCATTGTTTTTTTGTTAAGTAGGTAAGATTGTTGCCTTTAAGAGTCGTTTTAATAAATAACCGTAGCATTTACACGAAGTGAGCTATTTTATTTTTCCTCAGGTACTAAATTTTAGTGAAATTCCAAGTTTAGTGGACTATAACTTTTAGGGAACAGCTTGGAACAAGGTTTCGTTTTCACAGGATGTTGCACGAGAGTGTCCTCTTTTAGCCCATATATACTTTTGGAACAATCCCGCACAGTCCGCTTAACACTTTTTTAAATTTTTTAAAATTACATGCATCAAAATTTGTGTTTTTCCATACCGTTTTCCATATAACTTATAGCTTTTTCACACAAATGGAATTTTTTTTAATATATGAGTGTTTAAAAAGTTTTAATAAAAACCCAAGGAGTAGTTTTTCAAGTTTGAAAAAATTTAAATTAAAAAAATTTAAAATTAAAAAAAAAAATCCAAAATTTTTTTTTAATTTTTTTTTGTATTTTTATGGTTTGTTTATTGGGGTTGACCTTCTTTAAATAGTTTGAACATATGACAAATAAGAAACACTAATTTTTTGATGCAAAATATGAAAAAAATCAACCTTTTAACTTTTACCTTGAATTTCTCTGCAAACGCTATACCGAATTTGGTGGCTTTTAATGCTTAGAAAAGCTGAAAGTGTTATCTGTCGAACAAAGAAGGAATTATGAAAATATCTCTATCCGTTCAAAAGTTACTATAAAGGACTATAAGACCATAGTAGGTGTCTTGTATAGAATAGCAGGCAACCGTAGGTGTCTTGTATAGAATAGAAGTCCACCGCATTGGTCTTCTATAGAATAGAATTTCATAAAAACTTTCTTTCTTGATTTTTCTGAAATTTTTGGTTAAAATTGTTTGCCAAAATTTCTTACATATATTTTTTATGTTGGACATGTTCTAATAATTTTTTATTACTAGAATTTTTGGCATAAAGAGACCTGTGTTTTTTCATTTTCTTTCAATAATTTATTTTTATAATTTTCAGGTTTTCTTATTTTTATATATTTTTCTTGGAAATACTGTGCCATTGTCTTATTTATCTATTTTAAGAGATTTTGTTAAGAAAAGAAGAGCTTTCGCTCTTTGCTTCACCATAGTGTGGTTACCACACTGTGGTATGAAAACACCAATGTTTTTGTGGGGAGATCATTATTGTTTTGATAACTGGTTTTTATAAAGAAGAGAGACTCACTCACTCTCTCACTTGTTTAGTTTAAACGAGATAATGAGGTAGAGAGACTACTTAGTAGAGTAGTAGAGTCTACTACATCATAATAAATAATAGAGATAAGATATAATGAGCCTAAAACATTTATTAGATAAAAATGGCTGACTCTCTTTCCCTCTCCCTTACTGTTTATTGTTGGTATTATCGGGCAAATGAGTTCAATGGTGGGAGACACAGATAAAAAGCTACAGAAAACAAATAACATTGGAAAACAACAGATAATGACCTGAAAAAGAGGCAGAATGTAAACAAAACGAAAAAAAGTAAAGAAAACTAAATAAACATCAGTATGCCACAATGGTTGGCTAATTAACAAGTGTATGTAGCTTAAAACTAATAAAAAGCCTCTATTTCCTTCTCCAAAAAAAAAAAAAAGAAAAAATCAACCAAAACAACAGAACTACAAATGAAAGCAAATTGTATGCTAAAGATAAACACAAAAAGGGGCAAATGATTAGACCCACTTTGTTGGCATCCAAGCACACTGGTGGCACCCTGAGCCACATCAATAAGCTGGCCAAAAGTATTATGTTAATGATGATGATGATGCCTCGCTCCGCTCTTCCACTCTTTTTCTTATGGCCTTTGTTGGGGCTAATTGTTTAAAATCTCAACAGAAAAATTAACCAAGTCATGTGGAGGGAGAGTCATAGATTGGCAGACAGAGAGCGAGAGTCAGAGGAGATACAACAAATGAAGATTAAAACAAACAACATGATAAGCAGCGAAACATGAATACAGGTTCTCCGTACAGACAGACGTATACGATAATAATGAGCAAACTTATAGCCAAAGTTGTAGAGCCCCAGCTTGGTGAAGGGTTACCAGATAACAGAAATACAGGTTTATACCAAAAGTCTACTAAAAAATAAATTATCTTATTTTATAAATAAAAATTTACAGAATTAAGCATAAATAATTATAAATTTGAGATCAAATTTAAGATGATAAAAAAATAGTTTTAAATTAAAAATTAATATTTTTAAGCTAATAAAAATAATGTTTATAATTTCCAAAAATAAAAATTACACTTCTGAAAATTATTATAATTACTGTACTGAAGTAATTTATTATTTTTTATAATTTTGAACTTTTGTGCGTGGTTTACCCGAACGAGATGTCGGACATAGACCTTCTTGATTGACGGTCTTCTGTAGAATGGAAGTCCACTGAAAGGTCATTCCATAGAATAGAAGACAACTGAAGAAATATTGTATGAAATAGAAGACCACTTATATAAAATAGAAGACCGTAGAAGGCGTCTGAAATGGATTAGAATACAATCGAAGGGGTCTACTATGGAATTCAATACCATGAAAAAGGTCTTTTCTGCCATAGAAGACCGTCGAAGGTGTCTTCTTTGTAATAGAAAAACGTCGAAGAGGTCTCTATAACAAAAGAGACTATCGAAGGTGTCATCTCTGGAAAGAAGACCGTCAAAAGGTCTTCTGTGGGCTAGAAGACCATTGAAAGGGTCTTCATTGGAATACAAGTCCTCCGAAGGGACTAGAATACCTCCGAATGGGTCTTCGTTGAAATATAACCATCGAAAGAGTCTTCTATCGACTAAAAGACCATCGAAGGGGTCTTTTACGGAACAAAAGACCACAGAAAAGGTCTTTTATGGAATAAACGACGCCCAAGGGTCTTCCCGAATGGGTCTACTATTAACTAGAAGGCTCGATAGCCTGGTGTTCTCTGGAATAGAAGATCGTCGAAGGCCTATTCTAGAGGAAAAATATAATGGAAAGGGTCTTCTATAGACAAGATGACTATTGAAATAATATAAGTACACTGTTGCTGTTGTAATAGTTTTTATTATTGTATGTTTGTGTGTTTGTTCTTCTGGCCAATCTGGCTCTGGGTCAATCTCTAGTTCGAGGAAAGTGGCTGCTTCGATGGGATGTACTTACAGATCTACTGGGGTTAGATAAGTGCCCAATAGGAACTTAGGCGACTGCAATATACTGAACGTAGTTGAGCCAAAACTACTCTGGTTTGTCGTGGCAGCTGACGCTCCTCAGCTGCGATAGATTGGGGATGTACTGCGATGACTTTATTCACACTATATTTGCTTATGGCCTTAGCAACTGCGTCTGTGTGAAAGTTATTTAAGTCTGCTTGAAATGCCTGCTGATCTAGGGGTTCTCTCCTTTATCGTTTGACTTCTGCCTCTAGATCGTGGATAATCTCCTTTATTTTCCTGAATATATCGGGCCTACCCACCAGATGGTGATAGGGATGGCTCTCACGGTAACATCCTAGCAAGTACTGCAACGACAGCATCTCATTGAGTTGCTTTACTGGAAGAATCTTTGCTTCCTCATGTAGGTGGTCCACTGAAGACTTGAGAAGGCACCCTGTTGCTGTTCTCTGGGCGGCATTCTGACAAGCTTGAATCATTTTCCAATGCGTATCACATAAATTCGGTGACCAAATTGGCGCCGCATAGCTTACCACAGAGTGGCCGTAGATTTAGTGGCGGATATCTGCATATTCCTCGCGTGGAAAAAGATGGTAAGATCGGTTAAATAGGAGTTCAGTCTCTCACAGATGTCATCAGGGTAGGTACCTGACGCCAAAATCGTACAATCATCCGCATACGTTACGATCTCAATGCCGTCTGGAGGGGGTGAAATACAGGAGAGTTAGAAGTTTAACTGTTCCGGAGATATCATCCCACTTTGGGAACTCTCTGTTTCACTCTACGGTGTTTGGACTTCTTGTTTCTGAATTCCACGACGTACGACTGGCGTCCACATATATAATTGATTATCCAACGTTTCAAGTTTGGCCAGAGGGTTGTCTGCTCTATGTCCTCAAACTGCGTGGTGTGCCTGACAGTATCAAAGGCTTTTGACAAGTCAAGCGCCACCATTACTGTTGTGTCACACGACGATCTCTGGTTGAGACTTCGACAAATATGTGTGGACGCCATCTCCACACATATTTGTCTTGCTGTGCTGATTGCGAAATTGGCCTGTACGATTCACTGCCTGGCTTCAGTAGCGAGACAGAGTGGCTAGCGACAGGTTGATAACTTTAGTGAGATACTCCACTCACGGTTCATCCAGCTGCATCAGCATTAGCATAGAGATTCTATCAGGTACCAACGCTTTGGATGATTTAGCGTTCCTGATGACATTAGCAACATCGTCCATTGCAAACTGTGGTGGTTCATCCTCGGCAGGAAGAAATCGGATGCGACGTAGTACTCTTCTCTTCGCCCTGTCACCCCCGGGGTGCTCGACGAACTGTCGATCGACGAACCTCGGATCAGTCAACGTAACGTCGCCAAACGCGACTGAGGTCCAATCTTCCCTCCTTCCCGGGTCGAAAGTGACTTAACCGTTGCTTAAGTCCACTGTAGGTGTCTTCTATACAATATAAGTCCACCGTGAGTGTCGTCAATAAAATAGAAGATTAACACAGGGGTCTTCAGTAGAAGAGAAGACCACCGTTGGTGTATTCTATAGAATGGAAGGGTCTTATTGAGAAAAGAGGACCATCGTAGAAGGCCACAATAGAGGTCTTCTCTGGAAGAGAAGACCACAGTAGAGATCTTCTCTGGAATAGAAGACCACAGTAGAGATCCTCTCTGGAAGAGAAGACCAACATGAGGATCTTCTGTAGAATAGAAGACTACCGTTGGTGACTTCTATAGTATAGAAGACCACCGTAGGGGTCTAAGAGGTCGTCTGGGAGGTCATAGGGATCGTGGTTACCGGCTGTAGAACGGAAGATCATAGAATAGAAGACCATCGAAGGTTCTTCTATACAAAAGAAAACAATCGATGTAGTCTTCTATAGAATAGAAGGCCAGCAGTACGGGTCTTCTATAGAATACAGAACAACCGTAGGGCTCTTCTATAGAACATATATCCACTATAGAGGTTTTCTATAAAATAGAAAACCACTTTAGGGGTCTTCTTAGGAGTAGAAGTCCATCAAAGGGGTCTTCTGTAAATAAGAATACCTATGGTTCTTGTATTGAAGAGTAGGCCGTCTTAAGTGTTTTCTATACAAAGGAAAACAACCGTAAGTGTATACCCTCAGCCTTTAGGCTAATGAGGGTATATACACTTTTATACGATGAAAATGTGCCTCATCGAAATAATGGTTTTAGACCCCAAGTATGTTTGGACGAAATGTGTTTCAGACAACTTGGAGTCGATCTAGCCATGTCCGTCCGTCTGTCCTGCTGGTTGGGGCGCACGATAACTCTCTAACGGATGAACCGATTCGTTTCAAATTTTGGCTTTCGTAATATTTTGCCTAAACTTAGTTTAAGTTCGAAGATGAGCTACATCGGTCCACTTCTTCCGGTACCTCCCCCACAAAAGTTCGAAAATGTTCGGAAAGTTTGTGCGCACGATAACTCTTTAAGGGAGTGACCGATTTGGTCCATACTTTGTATAGCGTAAATTTTCTACCAGAGTCCAGAGTAATATGAGGTTCCAATATGGTCTCAATTGGCTTTGATTTTTGTTTTAGCAACTTGTATTCACTGCCCTCCATGCTACGGTACAAGTTTCATCAGGGGCAAGTCCATACTTCCTGAGAAAATAGCATGAAAGTTGCAAAAAACCCCTATGACACCGTGTGAGGTGGTTGGAGCGCAAGATAACTCTCGAACAAATCTGCCGATTCGGTCCAACATAGGGCCTTAGTAATATTTTGTACAAACATAGTTTAAGTTTGAAGATAAGCCATATCAGTCCACTCCTTCAGGTACCTCCCCCACACATATTCGGAAAAATTGTTCGTACGGTAACTCTTGAAGGGAGTGGCCGAATTGGTCTATACTTTACACATCCTAATATATCTACCAGATGTAGATCAGGTTCAAATATGGACTATATTGGATGATTTAGCGTTCCTGATGACATTAGCAACATCGTCCATTGCAAACTGTGGTGGTTCATCCTCGGCAGGAAGAAATCGGATGCGACGTAGTACTCTTCTCTTCGCCCTGTCACCCCCGGGGTGCTCGACGAACTGTCGATCGACGAACCTCGGATCAGTCAACGTAACGTCGCCAAACGCGACTGAGGTCCAATCTTCCCTCCTTCCCGGGTCGAAAGTGACTTAACCGTTGCTTAAGTCCACTGTAGGTGTCTTCTATACAATATAAGTCCACCGTGAGTGTCGTCAATAAAATAGAAGATTAACACAGGGGTCTTCAGTAGAAGAGAAGACCACCGTTGGTGTATTCTATAGAATGGAAGGGTCTTATTGAGAAAAGAGGACCATCGTAGAAGGCCACAATAGAGGTCTTCTCTGGAAGAGAAGACCACAGTAGAGATCTTCTCTGGAATAGAAGACCACAGTAGAGATCCTCTCTGGAAGAGAAGACCAACATGAGGATCTTCTGTAGAATAGAAGACTACCGTTGGTGACTTCTATAGTATAGAAGACCACCGTAGGGGTCTAAGAGGTCGTCTGGGAGGTCATAGGGATCGTGGTTACCGGCTGTAGAACGGAAGATCATAGAATAGAAGACCATCGAAGGTTCTTCTATACAAAAGAAAACAATCGATGTAGTCTTCTATAGAATAGAAGGCCAGCAGTACGGGTCTTCTATAGAATACAGAACAACCGTAGGGCTCTTCTATAGAACATATATCCACTATAGAGGTTTTCTATAAAATAGAAAACCACTTTAGGGGTCTTCTTAGGAGTAGAAGTCCATCAAAGGGGTCTTCTGTAAATAAGAATACCTATGGTTCTTGTATTGAAGAGTAGGCCGTCTTAAGTGTTTTCTATACAAAGGAAAACAACCGTAAGTGTATACCCTCAGCCTTTAGGCTAATGAGGGTATATACACTTTTATACGATGAAAATGTGCCTCATCGAAATAATGGTTTTAGACCCCAAGTATGTTTGGACGAAATGTGTTTCAGACAACTTGGAGTCGATCTAGCCATGTCCGTCCGTCTGTCCTGCTGGTTGGGGCGCACGATAACTCTCTAACGGATGAACCGATTCGTTTCAAATTTTGGCTTTCGTAATATTTTGCCTAAACTTAGTTTAAGTTCGAAGATGAGCTACATCGGTCCACTTCTTCCGGTACCTCCCCCACAAAAGTTCGAAAATGTTCGGAAAGTTTGTGCGCACGATAACTCTTTAAGGGAGTGACCGATTTGGTCCATACTTTGTATAGCGTAAATTTTCTACCAGAGTCCAGAGTAATATGAGGTTCCAATATGGTCTCAATTGGCTTTGATTTTTGTTTTAGCAACTTGTATTCACTGCCCTCCATGCTACGGTACAAGTTTCATCAGGGGCAAGTCCATACTTCCTGAGAAAATAGCATGAAAGTTGCAAAAAACCCCTATGACACCGTGTGAGGTGGTTGGAGCGCAAGATAACTCTCGAACAAATCTGCCGATTCGGTCCAACATAGGGCCTTAGTAATATTTTGTACAAACATAGTTTAAGTTTGAAGATAAGCCATATCGGTCCACTCCTTCAGGTACCTCCCCCACACATATTCGGAAAAATTGTTCGTACGGTAACTCTTGAAGGGAGTGGCCGAATTGGTCTATACTTTACACATCCTAATATATCTACCAGATGTAGATCAGGTTCAAATATGGACTATATTGGTCCACTCCATCCGTTACCTCCCACACAAAATTTCGGATAAGTTCACTTTAAGACCTAATATCGAATCACTCTGATTTTTGTTGAAGCAACTTGTATTCGCTGCTTCAATTACGATGGTAAAAGTTTTTTTAGGGGCAAGTCCATACTTCATGAGCAAACAGCCCGAAGAGTGTAAAAACCCCCAAATGGCACCATATGTTGTGTCTGGAGATCCACTTCCATAACGGTCAATGTCGATCCATTCCTTTTAGTATCTCCTCTGCAAAACTTTTGATCTTTAATACTAATCAAAATTTTTGTAGGTTCAAATGCCCAAAATTTTTAAAACCCCCTAAATACATACGTATTTTGGGAAAAAAATTGTTTCAATATACACAGGCTAGGCTGAGGGTACACCTCTGTCGGCAAAGCCGACTGATACTTTTTTACTTGTTTTTATAATAGAACACCACCGTTTGGTTCTTTTATTGTTGAGAAGACCTCCGTGCAGGTTTCCTATAGAATATAAATTCGCCAATTGGGCGAAGAAGACAAAAATATGTGTCTTCTGAAGCATAGAAGACCAACTAAGAGATATTTAATAGAACAGAAGCCCGCTGAAGGATTCTTCTATATAAATATGAATTTCAATATAAATTTCT